>NW_028274808.1:79600236-79914700 GCF_037043125.1 Eumetopias jubatus
AGAACTTACTTTTTAAAAAAGTAGTTTTAAATAATTAATATATGTAGTTAAGAAAAGAAAGTAAAACATAATTGCTGCATACTACTCAAAAATATCTATCATTGGGGCACCTGGGTGGCTCAGTTGGCTGAGTGTCTGACTCTTGATTTCAGGTGGGGTCATGGTCTTGGGTCCTGAGATTGAGCCCTCTATAGGGGGTTTGTGCTCAGTGGGGAGTCTGCTTGGGATTCCCTCCCTCTGCCCCTCCCCTTTCTCACATGCAAGCTCTCTCAAATAAATAAATAAATATTTAAAAAATATCATTTCTTCAGCTCTGATTACTCTAGTTATCTATAGATAAGAGAAATGCTAGTCCATTTTTTATAGAACAGTGGAAAAGTACTAGTGTAGGAGTTCTTGCTGCTTACAGAATCTGTGGAGTCCCAGGTCATAAAGGTGCACACACACATATAAAACAAAATTTTGAAGTTTTTTGAAGTTTATAAAGGGTTTATAAATTCATGGACTTCCCTAGGGAAGTTCTATGGTAAAGATATTTTTTGTATAGAAATTTTTTACCAGTAATTTGATGGATTTCAATATATTCACGTAAGTTATATTTCATAGAAAAATTCTACCTTTTTTAAATGGGGGGAGGTAATAAGTTTCTGTTTCTGTGCAGTTTCCTAGTCAAGGATCTAATTTGGCAAGATTGTTAAGTCTTGGAATGAGTATAGTGATGTGGCTAGTATGGTGTTTTTGGAGTCAGTCAGGTAGACTTGGATTCAGGTCCTGGCACTGCCACTTATTGAGTCCCTGGCTGGCCTTGCTGACTATGTCTCAGAGCTTTTATTATGTGATACACAAAAATAGGATGATGCTATCTACCTTGCAGGATTGTTCTAGGGATTTTAAGAAATAATGGATAAGGGACACCTGGGTGGCTCAGTCAGTTAAGCGTCTGCCTTTGGCTCACGTCCTGATCCCAGAGTCCTGGGATCGGGTGCCGCGTCAGGCTCCATGCTCAGTGGGGAGTCTGCTTCTCCCTCTGCCTGCCACTCCCCCCTGCTTGTGATCTCTCTCTCGCTCTTTCTGACAAATAAATAAATAAAATCTTAAAAAAAAAACCAGAATGGATATAAAATGCCTATCAGCAACATGGCAGCTGGCACTCAGTGAGTGGCATTTTTTAATAGAGTTTATTTATCTTATTTAAAAAAATTTAATTCCAGTATAGTTACCATATGGTATTATATTAGTTTCAGATAATCATTGTAGTAATTCATTAATTCTCTATATTACTCAGTGTTCATCATAAATGTACTCTTAATCCCCTCCCCCTATTTCACCCATCTGTCCACCACCTCCCCTTTGGTAACCACCAGTTTGTTCTCTATAGTTAAGAGTCTGTTTTTTTATTTGTCTCTTTCTTTCTTCATTTATTTTGCTTCTTAAATTCCATATATGAATGTAATATGGTATTTGTCTCTAATTGACTTATTTCACTTAGCATTATACTCTCTAGATCCATCCATATTGTTGCAAGTGGCAAGATTTCATTCTTTTTTATGGCTAATATTCTATTATATCTATATACCACATCTTTTTAAAAATTTTTTTTAAGTTCCAGTTAACATACAGTGTAATATTAGTTTCAGGTGTACAATATAGTGATTCAACACTTCCGTATATCACCTGGTGCTCATCACAACAAGTGCACTCCTTAATCCTCATCACCTGTTTAACTCATCCCCCTACCCTCTCCCTTCTATACCAAATCTTTTTTATCCGTTCATCTATGATTGGACACTTGGGCTGCTTCTATACCTTGGCTATTGTAAATAATGCTGCTGTGAATGTAGGGGTACATGTATCCCTTTGAATTAGTGTTTTCATATTCTTTGAGTAAATACCCAGTAGTGGAATTACTGGGTCATATGGTAATTGTGTTTTTAATTATTCAGAAACTTCCATACTATTTTCCACAGTTTTCCCAACAGTGCACAGGGGTTCCTTTTTCTCCACATTTTCCCAACACTTGTTGTTTCTTGTGTTTTTTTTAGCCATTCTGACAGGTGTGAGGTGATAGCTCATTGTGGTTTTGATTTGCATTTCCCTGATGATGAGTGATGTTGAACATCTTTTGTGTTATTTTTGTTTATTCAAACTTTCTTATAGTTACTTAGACATATGGGCCTTTTTTTTTTAATCCTTCTTAGGGGAAGGACATTTTAAATGTGTAATCACAGGAATAACCTGTATTTTCAACTGGTTCTAAAGCTGATAAGAAGGAATTGTGATTTTACATTTACATTTTTTTTTTAAAGATTTTATTTATTTATTTGACAGAGACACAGCGAGAGAGGGAACACAAGCAGGGGGAGTGGGAGAGGGAGAAGCAGGCTTCCTACTGAGCAGGGAGCCCGATGCAGGGCTCGATCCCAGGACCCTGGGATCATGACCCGAGCCAAAGAGACGCTTAACAACTGAGCCACCCAGGCGCCCAGATGCCCCTACATTTATATTTTAAAGTTTTACAGAGTTTGAAAGTTCATGGATAAGAGCTTTATAGGTCTTTATTGTAGGACTTAGTCCTTCCATATATTGTCAAATTCCTGAACATGCAAATGTCTAAATACTTACGGTTAGAAATATTACTGATAAGATTCTATTAAATGCTGCCTTGTTCTTTTGGAAATTTGAGAAAAGAATGTCCCTTTAAGCTAGGGTGAGGGTTTGGTATTGACCCCTGACTTTGATTTATCTTTGTTATTGTTGGCTTCATTACTGAAGAAGATTAAGAGCCCCTGCAGCTCTTCCCCCACCCCTTAATATGGGGATGATGATACCTACTGATTGCACTAAAAGCACTATAGTACTAATAGTTGGGGTCCAGTAATGGAGCTCTTTAATCTCTATCATGCCATGAGTTAATTGTCTTCAAACTTAAGTTTTTGGCCAAGAAAGCTGGAGGGATTTTTCCTGGTGTTTTGTAGGAAATGAATAAATTAATCCACTTATTTCTCTTAAATCAATAGATACAATCTTTCCTGTAGTGATTTCAAAATGGGGGAGGGTGGGAGGTGTTTGTATGATCCTCAGACTTACAAATATATTCATCAATTACAATTTTTTTTCTTTCTTACTATTTTATGGAGACTATTGGATAAAACCTGGGGACCATGTGATGATGGAAGTGTCTTGTCAAGATTGTTACTTAAGAATCCAGAATATCAGTGTTTTTGGTTCGGAACGTGAAGTGGGTGCTGGAAAAAATTTTACCCAGGATAAAGACTTGCTGTCTTTAGGAAGTGAGGCTGAACTCTGTAGTGCCCTGGCTAACCTTCAGACCAGTAAACCAGATGCTGTGGAGCAGACATGTATATTGGAATCCACAGAAATTGCTTTGCTTAATAACAGCCTCTATCATGAAGGCTTTAAAATGGCAATGAGAAAAGTGTTGTCTTCGTTGACTCCAGAGAAACTGTGTCAGGCCATGGACACTCAGTGTCAGAATGAGATGAGCTGCGGAAGTGAAGAGAGTAATTCTGAAGAGAGCATCCCTGAACCTTTCTATGTGTTAGATGTGTCTGAAGGCTTCTCTATTCTGCCCATAATTGCTGGCACACTTGGGCAGGTTAAACCTTACAGTTCTGTGGAGAAAGACCAGCATCGTATCACTCTGGACCTCATATCTGAAGCCAATCACTTTCCTAAAGAAACACTGGAGTTTTGGTTGAGACATGTGGAAGATGAATCTGCTGTGTTGCAAAGGCCAAAATCAGACAAGTTGTGGAGTATAATTATATTGGATGTCATTGAGCCGTCTGGGCTCATTCAGCAGGAAATAATGGAAAAAGCAGCAATATCCAGGTAAAACACAAAATACAACTTTTGGTTTTTGAGCTTAAATTCATGTCAATTCTTTTAGTTCTTTAATGGCATAGCTGTACAAATGAATCATGATTACGTGTGTTCCTTTTCACAATATGTGACTTTATCCCTTTCTCTTTGCATGTCATTACTCATTTTTTTCATATAAAGGAACGCCTTCTCTGTATTGTGAAGAAGAGAGCCTGCTTTGGGATTGGACTGCCTCTATATAATATAGAGAATTAAGTAAAGATTTATAAGAACGATAAGATATTCTGTAAATAAGGAAAAATAAAATCTCATCTTTATGATAAAAGAAATGCCTTTAATGGGCACCTGGGTGGCTCAGTCAGTTAAGCATCTGCCTTTGGCTTGGATCATGATCTTGGGGTCCTAGGATTGAGCCCTACATCACGCTCCCTGCTCAGCGGGGAGCCTGTTTCTTCCTCTTCTCCCTGCTCATGCTTTCTCTCACTATCTCTGTCACTCTGTCTCTCAAATAAATAAAATCTTAAAAAAAATACCTTTAAGAAACATGTGGTACACATTTGATGGTATATTGGGAGAGCAAAGTGCTTCTTATAAACAAGCCCCAGTCCTCTTAGGTCTTAAAATCTTTATTTTATAATACAGTTCTCTCCCCAAGGTATTTTCCCTTCAGTGTTGATTGCTGGAGGCAAACTTGACCCTAATATTTAATATTGAAAGCAAATTTGACTAAGTTTCAAGGTCCTTTAGTTGTGCTGTTCAGATCTGAGTGCCTACTGGCCATTTGTATTTCTTCTTTGGAAAAATGTCTCTTCAAGTTCTTTGACAGTTTTTGAGTCAGTTTTTTTTTATTGAGTTTTTAGGAATTCTGTATGTATCTGGATATTAATCCCTTGTCACATCACTGACAGATATTTCCTCCCATTCTGTGTGTTGGTTGCCTTTTTACTTTATTGATAATATCTTTTCATATGCAGAAATTTAAATTTTTTTATACAGTCCACTTTTTTTGTTTGTTTGTTTTACTTTTATTGCCTGTTTTTGGTGTCATCTCCAAGAAATCATTGTCAGATGCTATGGCCTAAAGCTATTCTCATATGTTCTCTTTTAAGAATGTTTATAGTTTTAGGTCTTAAATTTAGGTCTTTGAACCATTTTGATTTAATTTTTGTATATGGCGTTCAGTTAGAGCCCAGCTTCAGTCTTTTGACTATCGATACCCAGTTTTCCCAACAACTGTTAGTAGAAAAGACATCCATTCCACATTGAACAGTCTTGACACCCTTGGGAAAAACCATTTTACCATATATGTTAAGGTTTATTTCTGAGGTCTTTAGTTCTATTATCACTGATGTTCATGTCTAGTCTTTATGCCATTACCATCCTATTTTGATTACTGTAGCTTTATAATAAATGTGTTTTTAAGCAAC
The DNA here is from genome assembly GCF_037043125.1 of Eumetopias jubatus. Taxonomy (NCBI): domain Eukaryota; kingdom Metazoa; phylum Chordata; class Mammalia; order Carnivora; family Otariidae; genus Eumetopias; species Eumetopias jubatus. The sequence continues at coordinate 79,605,507 of NW_028274808.1, forward strand.
TAATTCTTTTTTTGTTGTGGTAAAAAACATTAAATTTATCATCTTAACCATTTTTTTAAAGATTTTATTTCTTCAACAGAGAGAGCAGGGTGGGGGGGGTTGCAGAGGGAGAGGGGGAAGCAGACTCCCCACTGAGCAGGGAACCAGACACAGGGGGCTCAATCCTAGGACCCCAGGATCATGACCTGAGCCAAAGGCAGATGCTTAACTGACTGAGCCACCCGGGCATTCTTCATCTTAACCGTTTTAAACATACAGTTTAGTAGTACTAAGGTGTATTCACATTGTTGTACAGCAGATCACTAGAACTTTTTCATCTTGCAAAACTAAAACTCTATAACCACAAAACACTAATTCCCCTTGCCCCCAGGTCCTTGGCAACCACCTTTCCAATTTCTGTTTCTATTTTTTTGAGTACTTTAGATACTTCATATGTAGAATCATATGGTATTTGTCTTATGTGACTGATATATTTCATTTATCATAATGTCCTTGAGGTTCATCCATGTTGTAACATGTAACAGGATTTCCTTCTTTTTTAAACTGCATAATATTTCACTGTATAAATATGCCAGTTTCATTAGCCATTCATCTGTTGTTGGACATTTGAGTTATTCTACCTTTTAGCTACTGTGAATAATGCTGCAGTGAAAATGAGTGTGTATACATCTCTCTGAGATTCTGCTTTCAGTTCTTTTGATGTATATCTAGGGGTGCAATTGAGTCATATGGTAATTCTGACTGAAGTACTGCAGCTTCCTTGGTGCTATGGCAAGTCATGGTACTAGAGCTCACCCTGATGTCTGTCTGTGGTACTGCACATTCTGCGCTCCTTAACCAAGCCAAGTGATCTCCTTTATCTATCAAAGGTCCCCAACCTGGCTCCCGTTTTTTTGTCACTGCTTAGGTTCATGCAAGAGAGAAACCAGTCCCTTGGGCAGCCCACCCCCCCCAAAAGTCAGAATGTTATGATGTACATTCCATTCTTCTCTTTTTCTCCCCAACAAATAAATTGGGAATTGGGAGTTCTCTCTTGATTGTACTGTGCTGTGGGTGGCTGGGGAAGAGATTATGGCAAGTAAATGCGATACATTTTCCTACCGTCTTCCATGCAGTTCTTTCTGGCTGTGCACTGGCCTGGGGTACAGGAACCTCTTAACTGGTTTCTGGGTATCTCCCAGAAATAGTTGAGTCTGTGTGTTTTTATTAAGTAAGTGTCTCTGGGGAGAGGTGAGTCGGAGGCTTCCTATTCACCATTTTGCTTATATGGTTATTTTCCCTGTACTTTGTAATACGTTTTGAAATTGGGAAGTGTAAAACCTCCAACTTTTTTTTTTTTTTCAAGATTGTTTTGGCTATTCTGGATCCCTTAAAATTCCGTATGAATTTTAGGATGGGGGGTTTTCTATTTTGGTAAAAAAAAATGCTGTTGGAGGTGCCTGGGTGGCTCAGTCGTTAAGTGTCTGCCTTCGGCTCAGGTCATGGTCATGATCCCCGGGTCCTGGGATTGAGCCCCATTGAGCCCCGCATCAGGCTCTCTGCTCAGTGGGAAGCCTGCTTCTCCCTCCCACTCCCTCTGCTTGTCTCTCTGTCAAATAAATAAATAAAATCTTTTAAAAAAAATGCTCTTGGGATTTCATAGGGATTGCATTAAATCTGTATAGCTCACTTTGGGTAGTATTTACATTTTAACAATATTTCCTTCCAGTCCATGAATGTGGGATGTCTTTTGGTTTATTTGTATCTTTTTTTAAAAAAGATTTTACTTATCTATGTGAGAGAGAGAGTGCATGCATGCGCAGGAGCGGGGAGGGGGAATAGGGGGTGCAGAGGGAGAGGGACAAGCAGATCCCAGGACCCTGAGTCATGCAGTTGCCCCTATTTGTGTCTTTCCAGCAGTGTTTGTAGTTTTCAGTTTACAAATCTTTAACCTGTTTGGTTAACTTTATTCCTAAGTATTTTATTATTTTTGATGCTTTTGTAAGTGGGATTGTTTTCTTAATTTCCTTTTTGGGTTGTTCATGTTAATTATAAAAATACAACTAATCTGTGTGTTGACTTTATATCCTGAAACTTTGCTGAATTTATTAGTTGTAACATTTTTGTGTGGAATCTTTAGGGCTTCTAAATATATGATGATGTTGTCTGTGAACAGAGATAATTTTACTTCTTCATTTCTAGTTTTGATGCCCTTTATTTTTCTTGCTTGATTGCTTCATTTAGAACTTCCAGTGACTATGTTGAATGGAGGTAGTGAAAGTGGGTGTCCTTGTTTTGTTCCTGATCTTAGTGGAAAAGCTTTCAGTCAGTCACATTTTATTTACATGGAACTTTTAAAGGATTTTTAAAAAGCATTTTTGGTTATAAAAACAATTTAGCAGACAATGTGTTCTGTGTGAAGGATTAGTTATTATAGCGGGAAACAACTTATGTAAAGCTACCAACTCCTCTTCCCTGTGTTTATTGGTAGGGGGAGGAATCCTATTGGCAGTTTGGGACAGTTTTCTTTGTTTTGTTTTTTGTTTTTGTTTGTTTGTTTTTTACAGTTCTTATATAGGATTGTCCTATGGATTGCAGGATGTTTGGCATCTCTGGGCACTAAATGCTAGTAGCTCCCGTAATCATTGTTTTAACCCAGTATTCTTTCCTCCCCTCCAAATCCCTCCTGAGTAACAGTGGGGAACCAGTGGTTCTTTCCTTTAGCCCAAGCTGTTGTACAGCCTCCTTACCTGGATGGATAGGCTTATCTCAATTCTGGGGATAGAGGTATGCAGATGCTCTCACACAGGCCTCCTCTTTGCCTCTAACAGAGGGGAGGTCTCATGACTGGTGAAAGGGTGAAATTAGTGATTGGGAGAATAGATTATATCTGGGATAAGGGTATCTCTCTCACTGGAACTCCTCCCAGCACCCCCCTCTCCAAAAGCAAGGGAAAATGAGTCATTTCACAGACTTAAGTACTTTCTAATTACTTTTGTAGTTGTTGTTTTAAAATGTTTAGTCATACTAAAAATACAGGAGAAAGTTTAAATGCTTGGTACTTTTTTTTTTTTTAATTTAAACCCATTTAAAAACATCTTGTGTTGGGTCACAAGGAAACTGAAGAATTTCTTCTCTTCAGAATTTTTGCCATTTATGGTTAGACTTTTGAGTTGGGACGTATTTTTTCACTCCTAAAAGCACAGATGGTTCAGAAGTATTATTTGGCTGTGCAGAGGATTCCATTGAGGAGTCTGGCAGCTCCAGTGGTATAAGTGACAAAACAATGTCAGTAAAGCTAAGCAGAGTTGCAAGGCATTACTGTTTTATCTAAACATAACTAAGAAGCATTCCTGTTAGTGACAGTAATATTGAGTTAAGGATTTGTACAAGATTTTAGATTAAAATAGTAGGACCATGGCCTTTTAAAATAATTTTCATATACTGCTTTTGTGTAGTATTTATCTCTGGTATGGTCATAGTACTTGATTCAGCCTTTTCTGACTTTTTAAGGTTCAGCAGATAAAATATTGATACTTTGTTTAGTCTAATTTTCTGAAATGATTTGATGTATTGTCCTCCCTTCCCCTTTCCTATAGATTTTTATGGTTAGAAGGTTGACTTTTAACCTGTGTGCTTTTTCAGCTTGCAAATTTCATAGTACAGTACCCTCTTGTGGTTATCTGGGGGTGGAGGGAATTAGTCAAGCAGCATAAAGCTCTGCGGCTACTATGTCATTTGAGATCTTGTGCTCTTGAAAGAAAAATTAGATCTGGTTCCATTTAAGCGGATCACAATTAGCAGGTAACTTCAGAAAAATTTAGTAACAGGAATTTTCAGAATTAAACCTGATCCATTTGAGGAAAACAGGTTTCTCCAGTTTTTTGGAAGATAAATTTTTATCTGGTTTGCTAAAGATATAGATGAGAATTTTGTTAAGAGCTGTGTAATATTACTAATTGTAGAGATTAATTTCTACTAGAATTTACCTAAAATACCAGAAGTTGATAGGAAAGCAGTAATGAAAATAAGCAAAGCATTGGGGTCAGGATGGAGCCCTTTTTAAGGCTGATCTGTAATATATAGGACTTATTACAACATAAATAATCATGCACTTATATTTACTGAAAAGAGACTATCCTGGTTTAGGATCATGACGTCTCAATCAGTCTAATGCCATTATATTTAGGAATCATCTCCAGCTTTCCTTGATGATTTTATGTTCTTCAGATAACCTGATTATGACATGGCTTCTGATTAGCTAGTTAATCTTTAGGGAGAGCTGTTAGAAGAATAGTTTGTTTAGGGGCTCATTCAGTTGGGCATCTGCCTTCAGCTCAGATCATGATCCCGGGGTCCTGGGATCGAGCCCTGCATCCGGCTCCCTGCTCAGTGGGGAGCCTGCTTCTCTCTCTCCCTCTGCCCCTCTCCCCTGCTTGTACGCGCTCTCTCTCAAATAAATAAGAAAAAAAAGATCTTAAAAAAGAACAGTCTTATTGTAAACTTTTCCATCAACTTTTTATTTTGAAATATTTCAAAATTTCAAACTTAAAAATTGCAAGAATAGTAACAGTGAATACAAGACTGTTGTTTTGTCTTTATAACCTTCACTTTTACTTTAACATTTAGTGTGTCTCCTTAGAACAAAGGCTTTTCCCCCCCTGCGTATCACAGTAAAATCACAATCAGGAAACAGCATTGATAAAATACTATTATTTAATATATAGTCTATATTAAAATTTCCCCTGCTGTCCCAGTAATATCCTATATTCCTTTTTTCTCCCCAATCTAGGTTCTAATCAAGGGTCCTGCATTGCATTTAGTTGTCATGTCTTATTATAGTTTGTCATTCTGGTTTTAGATACAGTATTTTTAAATGGTTAAGAGAATCAGTTTAGTAAAAGCCAGAAGAATTAATGATTTGAAACTAATTTAAGAGAAGTGCCAAAGTGGTTTTGAGGAATGGGTGTTTTATAATTTGTCAAGATTTTAATGACCTATTCAGGGAAACTACATAGCATAAAATTTAAGTAACTTGTAGGAAGTATTTTTTTTTAGATTACACAAATGTCTTGGCAAACCAAACCTTAGCTTTGTGTTATTATAAATAGATCCTTACTACCTCTATGTATTTAAGAGGAAAAATTTACTGTTAAGATACATATGATAATATGAAGTCCACTTCTATAAATAGCTATATATTTATAAATATATGTCTATATATATCTATATCTATAAATGTCTATAAATAGCCTGTCCTAGAAGTTCAGGTGGAAACCAGCTTAGAATGTTCAGTAAAAATGAGGGATTTAATGTGTGATTGTAAATGTGGCAAATGAAAATAATGACTTGGTTTAAAGTCCTTTAAAGTAACCTCCAAATCTGCTTCATTTGATGGTAGTAAGTGACCCACTCACCCCCTCATGCTTCTCACAGCTGAGGTGTGAGGAAATAAGACTGTATAGGTGAACATGGGTGCTGTCTTGGCTTAAGAGCCTTAAATTTCACATAGGAACTAATACCTTCCATGGGTGTAGCAATAGGAACACTTGGTTACAAGATACACCACCCTCAGGGAAGCCCAAAGATGATACAGCTTCCCATCGGGTGCTTTTTTCATAGTTCTTTCAGTCTAAATGTGCTCTACCTTATATTGAGAGGCAATTTAAAAAAATCTTTATCCCAAGCAGTGTTGCTGATCACACTAAGACAGCTGACATTCCACCTTAATGGGATTTCCAGGGAAACAAAAGGTGAACCCAAGACCAGTTGGAGGAGGAGAATGGGTTTTGTTAACTCTTTACTCACACTCTTCCTCACATTCTTTACTAGAACATTTGGATTTTTAATTAGATTTTCTTTCAGTGTTTAACTTTTTATTTTGAAATAATATCAGGCTTACAGAGAAGTTAAAAAATAGTACAAAGAACTTTTAACAACAACAACAAAAAAGATCTTTTAACATATACCTTATACCCAGATGCACAAATTGTTATATTTTGCCACATTTGCTTTATTATTCTCTCTGGACTATTTAGAGTAAGTTCCAGATATCATGTTCTTTTAATCCCTAAATATTTTGGTGTATATTTCTAAGAACAAGGATATTCATTTACATAACCATCATACAGTTGTCAAAATCAGGAAGAATGGCCACAATACCTTTATCTAGTGTACTGTCTTATTCAGATTTCACTCTTTGTTGCCATAATATCCATTATAACTTTTTTTGTTTCTGGTTCAGAATCCAGTTGAGGATCGCACATTGCATTTAGTTGTCCTTTCTCTTTAGTCTCCTTAATTCTGGAGCAGTTCCTGAGTTTTTCATATATTAAGTTTTGAAGAGTGTAGGCCATTTATTTTGTAGAATGTTCCTCATGTTTTGTTTTGTTTTTAATCAGATTTGGATTATCCATTTTAGAGATGAACATTACAGAAGTAAGCGTCACATTAGGAGGCGCATAGTATTGCTTTATCCCATTATTGTGTTAATTTAGATCAGTTGGTTTAAGTTGTATCCACAAGGTTTTTCCACAATAAATTGCTCTGTTTCCCTTTGTAATGAGTATGTCATTGGGAGGGGGGCAATACTTTGAGACTTTGTAATCTTTTCCTAACAAAACTTTCACTCACTAGTTTTAATAGCCATTGATGACTCTTCCTAAATCTAAAGACATATCCACCCAGCCAACTGGTTATTTTTCTCTTTCGTGGATCAGGGGCCACCTTGACTTGTTGGGAAATTATTTCCAGTGGTTTACCACTCTGAACTACCAGCCAATAACATAGTCTATTAGATTATGTACAATCTGTAGCTCACCGATTAATTATGATTTAGTTACTGGTATTTATAAAACATAGGGAATCAAGATGCTTTTTAAAACATTTTTCCTTCTCTAGGTGTTTGCTACAATCTGGAGGCAAGATCTTTCCTCAGTATGTGCTGATGTTTGGGTTGCTTGTGGAATCACAGACACTGGTAGAAGAGAGTGCTGTTCAAGGAACAGAACGCACTCTTGGATTAAATATAGCACCTTTTATTAATCAATTTCAGGTAAGTGTTTAGAAGTTCAGCCGGGTGGCTCTTACCCACCATCTACCTTATCTTTCTCTGTAGTTTTATCGAGTCACTGTGTTTAGCTGGATTAGGATGGTAATCAGTTTCTTAGAGCAAAGGAATTTATGAGTGCAAATGAATCCAGAGATTAGAATAGCCAAGGAATTCTGTTGTTCCTACTGACAAAAGTCTATAGATATTCCTCTGAGCCAATTGTTACAAGTGAAAAATAGGGTCCTAGGTTTAGTCTTAGGAAAAAGGGTGCTTCTTGTCTAAAACAGAAGCAGCCAGAAGAAGACCTGCATTCTAAACTTGAACCCTTAATTACATTTAAACCTCAGGCTAGCAGGCGATAGGTTATTGTAAGCAGCTGATGTCTAGATAGTCAGACTGCTCTGAGTAGGAATGCAGGAGCTTAGGAAACTGGAGCTCAAGGCAAAAGGGGTTAAACAAGGACTCAAGATTTAGTACTGGCAAAGGCATTAGCAGGAGAATACAAATTTGTAAGTTAAAATTGTGTGAGTGGATGAAGTGTCTAGGGGAAGAGGTTTGGGGTTGAAGACAGGTAGGAAGTAGGTGGAATACTGATGTGTAAGCGAAAGCAGAATTTTGGGAAGTAGGATTTGTGTGCAGATTTAAAGAAGTGATATCTCAAACTTTTATCTAATGGCTATGCATAGTAAGCCTTTGAATATGCAGTGAGATCCATGAACAGTACTTGATCAACAAATATAAGTTTGTTGAGAAAATGCTTTTTTTCCAGGGCTGGCTAAATGAGATCTTAGAGTTTGTTTGATCTCAGATTTTTGGAGAGTTTAATAAGGAGAATACACTTATCAGAAGACAGAAGTTTAGGGGCACCTGGCTGTTTCAGTTGGAGGAGTGCGTGACTCTTAATCTCAGAGTCTACATGTTGGGTATAGAGGTTACTAAAAAATAAATCAACTAAAAAAAAAAGACAGAAGTTTTCGTTGTTTGTGTGGTTCAAAAATACCACCATCTCCTTTCTAGCTTATTCCCTCTTGATGTTGGTGTCAACAATTGTTTGATTCCATCAGAATCTATGGTATTTTGATCCCTCCATCTTTTCACTGTATTTCCTGTTTTATATCCTCCTTCCTTAATAGTTTGTATTCCATGGTCCATGTACTTTTCATATATCCCTTCTCTTCAGTTTTTCTACTGGCCTGGGAAGATCCTACCTTGGTTAAGTCCAGCTTTCTGCCCTCTCTGTGCCGGTACTCCTACAGCTGAATATGCAGACTTTGGTCTCACTTCAGCCTGTGACTACTCATCCCAAGAGGCAATTGGCCTGGTAGTTTTACATTTTCTGGTCCACCTACCCATTTTCTTAGATGATATTGTCTCTTCTTTTCTAATATTATCTGTTACACAGACAGCTGAGTGAACCAATGAATCAAAATGAGAGGTGGTAAAATAAACTATACAGTAGTCCTCCCTTATCTATGGGGGATACTTTTCAAGACCCACAATGAAAACCACCGATAGTACTGAACCGATCTATACTGTTTTTCCCTAAACATACACCTATGATGAAGTTTAGTTTATAAGGTAGAGTAAGAGATAATAATAACTAAAGATAGAATAATTTACTGTAATAAAACTTATGTGGATGTGGTCTCTCTTTCATAATAGCTTATTGTACCATATTCACCCTTCTTGTGATGAGATGAGATGATAAAATGCCTACCTAGTGAGATTATGTGACGGGAATGATACAGGTGTTAGGTTACTGTTGACTTGACAGTTTGTCAGGAGGAGGATCCTCTGCTTCCGGACCTTGGTTGACTGCTGGTAACAAACCATGGAAAGTGAAATCACAGATAAACGGGACTACTGTACAGAAAACAACAGAAATGTATTCTTTCAACAAATGTCTGCCATATATATGCTACTTTACTTTAGGTTTTGGGAATATAGCTGCGAATCTGAGATAAGTTCCTGCACTCCTGGAGCTAGGATTCAAATTGACAAACAAGAGAGAGATAATAAACAAATAAAAAGATTAGAATGATGATGGTTACAAGTGCTATGGACATAAAGCAGTTAAGAGAGGGAATGGGGGTAAGTGATACACTATTTTATATAAATGATAACTAGGGAAAGGACTCATGGATAAGTGATATTTAGGTAGGGAACTGAAGAAATAAGGAAGCAAGCCATAAACAAGTCAAAGGAGCAAAAAGTGCAATGGCCTGAGGGAGGAGCATGACTGGAGTTGTTCAGTAACAGCAGGTCAGATGAAAGATGCAGTCAGACAAGTATTAGGAGCTAGATCTTGTAGAGCCTTTTGGTTCTATAAAGACTTCGACTCTGAAAGAGGTGGAAGACACCTGGAGGGTGTTGAACAGAGGAACGACACGGTATATCTTGTTGTTTTGAAAGAAGTAAACCACTTGTGAGAGGCAGGCAAAGGCATTACTGCAGTAATTCAGGTGAGAGGTGGTAGTGACTTAGAGTGGTAGCAGTGTGGAGGTGGTGCCAGGTGTTCCAATTGTAGAGATATTTGAAGGTAGGTTGTGGTATATTGGATGTGGGGTACGAGAGCACCTGGAAGGATAGTTACCATCTACTGAAATGGGGAAAATAGCAGGAAGATCAGGTTTTGTTTATGTGTTTGCGGGATCATTGAACAGTAGGATAAGAATTCAGAGGAAGATTGAGGCTAGAGATAAAATTTGGTACTTAAATTTGGTAGATGATATTTAAAGCCTGAGTGAAATCACCTTGGGGGTATATAGAAAGAACTGAACTCTAGAGAATTCATGAAATGATGAGTTCTAGATGGGAAATGTTAAGAATTAGCACAGATGCCAGGAGTGACCGGGAGGCTAGGTTGAGAAACAGGAGTGAGGACAGACTATGAGGGATTAGAAGGCATGTGATAAGAGGTAGCAGGAATCTAGAGCTTCTTCTGGTGACTGATATAAACGAGGATAAAGGGCAATGAGTCCTGGAAATGGCATGGAACTGCTGTGTTGTCATGGCAGAGAAGGTTGGATGCCTTCAAGGATGCCCAAGGAGAGGTTGGTAGATCTGTGTCCACTGTTTCACCATGCAGTTGCTCTCTTAATATTTTACTCAAAGGCAAGAGGGTGCTTTGAAAACAAGTTTCCTTTTTATTTCAAATGAAGAGGCTAAAAGTTACTAGTAGGAACCTTTCATTGGTATTAAAATTGATGGAACACATTATAGCAGTGGCTCTCAACCTTGACTGAACTTTCAAAACTACCGTATCTATCTGAGGTGTGGCCTGAGCAGTTGGGGCTTTTAAAAAGCTCTTTAGCTGATTTTAACTTGCAGTTAAAAGTTGAGAACCATTGCTTTCTAGAAATAAACGTTATTTTCCAAATAAAATCCACTATTATTTGCTTGAATTTGGCATATTTTCTCAAACAATACCATAATTTAATGTTGTACTATTTGCTTATTAGTTCGTCTTTCACACATAAGCACAACCTGGGTTTAAAATTTTTGGAGCTGTTTGGCTTAAGTAAAAATTTAATTTGCGTTCATCCAAGCAAAGGATCTGTAGATAATTGAAACCATATCAAATTATTTAACCTGCCTAAACCTTGGTTTGTTCATCCTTCTTGTAAAACTGGAATCATGAAACTGCTTATGCCTTAAGGTTGATAAGGGAATTAAATGAGATATTAGATATAAAAAGCATTATATCATACTGATGCAAGTATGAAGTAAATACTTGAGGGCACTTGGCCACAAAAAGAATTGAGTAAAAGTGAAAAATTTGTACTTTCTCTAGGTACCTATACGAGTATTTTTGGATCTATCCTCATTGCCGTGTATACCTTTAAGCAAGCCAGTGGAACTCTTAAGACTAGATTTAATGACTCCATATTTGAACACCTCTAACAGAGAAGTAAAGGTAATACAAAATGATTATTCTTGTCATATTCAGAATTATCTTAAGCTGGGCAATACTTCATGTACACAAAAGAGTAGTAGCCACTTTTTTTTTTTTTACAATTTAAATGTTATTTTTTTTCTAAACAATATCCAAAAGTGAGCTTGGGTAAATACTAGTGAATACAATAGATTGGTATTAATTTGAATTGGGTGATTAAAGTTTATAAAATTTGGAGCTAAAATTGACTAAAAAGACAGACTTATCCAAGTCCACTCTATTTACTCTGATGAAATTTTCATGATTTCTTAATTTTCATAGGTACACATTTGTAAATCTGGACAAGTGACTGCCATTCCCTTTTGGTATCATATGTACCTTGATGACGAGATTAGGTTGGATACTTCAAGTGAAGCCTCCCACTGGAAACAAGCTGCAGTTGTTTTAGATAATCCCATCCAGGTGGAAATGGGAGAAGAATTAGTACTAAATGTGCAGCACCACAAAAGCAATGTCAGCATCACAGTAAAGCAGTGAAGAGCAGTTTTCTAATGAAAAACTGTCCAGGTAGAGCAGCAAGTACACAGTTCTGGTCTGAATTAGTAGTGGGGTTGTAATCATAAAATGGGGATATGTGTGAAGATTTAATTCCTTGTAATGGTCAAATATTTTTTTAAATTAATAAAGTATATTTAAAAGATTCTAAAGGGGAGCATTATTACAAAGATATTGCTGCAGACTTCCTTTCCAAAAAAGGCTGTCATTAATTTTTCAAGTTAGCAAAGTTTGTTTTTATTGCTTGGTTATACATAAAATGGTTTCAATTTTGCTTGATACTTTAGTCTACACTCTAAAGCTATAAAGATAAGGGATTTGAGTCCCATCTTCATTGTCCTGTGCCAGTAAGTAAAGCAGAACTTTTAATTTTTAAGGCATTTTGGCTTTTTTTTAAGTCTAAACTTCTTAATTGGGATACATCAGAAAGTTGGGGCTTCTACTAAAGACAGAGGGTTTATGGTTACCTGTAAATTCCAAGCTTGCTTCTTTTAAATACTGTACTTCTGAAACTCCTTGGGTTTTTGTGTTTTGAGAATGCAAACTTGAATTAAGAATTTAAGCTATCAGCTGAATTTGTTAAGAGAGTAAAAGTTAGGGATGAAGTAAAATCTCTAAGGCAGCATTTTTCTTGGTCTGCTTTGGCAAAGAAAATTAAACTGGTAAATTCAAGAAAGTGCTAAACCTAAACCAGTATTTTTTAAAGTTTTGATCTGGATGCACAGTAAGAAATATATAATAATTGGCCCAATTTTTAAAGACTTGCAACAGAGAGATTAATAAGGAAGATTCTTGTGCCTTGTAGATACTGTGCACTCTTTTTAAGTAATACACAAAGAAAATAAGATGCACCTTCTCTCTACATTGCCTATTCTCATTGCCTCTAGTATTATACTACCCTGCTTTACCTTCAATAGAAATGTTTCTAAGAGTGGACAGAATAAAGACTTTGCATCTGATTACTGTGAACCAGTACATAAATGTGAATGTGTGCATAAATATATGAAGCAAAGAATTTGAGAAAATATTTATTCTTGCTATTTGTAACATCCTACTCTGGTACTTTCTAGATTTTCAGTATATAATGTTAAACATGACCCAGTGGGCTGTGATTAGCAATTAGAGAAACTCCATCCTAAGTAATAAATGTCTCCGAAATAGCACCTACATGTCTACTGACTGTGGTTTAATGAATAATTAAGACTACTCAGCCTAGCTTTATGTTTGCTGACACCCTTAATAGCACTGAGGAAAAGTAGACTCCATTTCTATCACAAGTTTCTTATTTATTCTCCTAGTCTTCTAGGTTATTCTTTTCATCTGAAAGTAATGGATATCTATTACTAGTGTTGCAAACAGGATTTTTAGATAGTAGTTGTTTTAAAGATTAATATCGGGTCCTAGCTATTTCTCCTAAAGGAATAGAAGATACAGGTATCTTTCATTGTAGGTATAATTTTTAACCTTTAATCTTTTTGGACTTATTTCTTTTTTGCTGTGCCTCTAATTAAGAACTTTTTGTAAAAATGTTAAGGGTTTATGTTTAAAGAATGAGAAACAAAAAATTGCAGAAAATAAATGATAAATTCTTATTTATTGAAAGACATCCAGTTGAGAAATAGAGAAATAATTGTTAGGTAGGCATAAATGGCACATGATTATGATTAAGTTCCACTAATTCATATTTCCAAATTACACTTTCTGCTAAATCCAGAGCATTATATTCATGCAGCAGTGGTAGGAAGCATTGATTTTTTTTTTAATGTCCATCCTCTTGAATAAAGCAATGTAACATTAGGAACATTTAGTAGAGTCATTTTCTACCATCTGAGTATGTGATACTCTAATGTTAAGAAATCAAGTCTAAGTCTAGGATATTTAGACTGATTATTTGTGATATACAAAACTCACGTCAGTTATATAAATCCAGTGGTTGTACCTGGCTTTCACCTTCTTTATGTTGAAATTTTCCATCATTTATGGCTTGTCCCAAGCACAAAATCCTGAGCAGTGGGATACCAGGTAATGAAATCATGGTAGCAGGAGTAGTTTGCTTTTGCACACTGTTCAGGAGGCCACAGATTTATCTATAAGTTCTTTTTTTTCTTCGATAGTATCATTACATATTTCATCAGATATATTAGCTGTAGTAGGTGTAGTCTGGGGAGTCACAGTGTGTCCAAACCCTTGGTAGTGACCCATGGGTGAAGGTGGTACAGAAGAGGCAACAGAAATTGCATCTTGTGAGGATGAGGATAACAAGCTTGTATGTTCATTTTGATCTTGATCCTCAGGAAAAAACTTTTTCCTAGGATGTCCCATGACTGTCCTTCCTTTAAAGTAATAGAAAGGTTCCCAAGTTAGTCAAAAGTTATTTTTACCACTATAAGCTTACCGTGCTAGGAATAAGTTCCCCCTCCCATCTCTCACTTTGAAGAGCTTTACTGGTACTGCTTTAAACAAAGTCTTTTCATCTCTTAAACAGCTTCTAAATTGCCCTAGCAGGAGAACTACAATAATCTATTTGGATGAATGAAATGGCTGGTACTTACCAACATGCCTTACTTGTTCAGAAATATCATCCCTAATATCTGAAACATCCCACATGGCAAGAAAGGAATCAAAGCATGAGCCCTCTTCTGCTTCTTGGACATATGGTTTGTATGAGAAAGTGTAGTGATGAGCAATAGCAGCAAGGAACATCTCAATACAGATGATAAAGTCCTATAATAACAAAAACAAAAATCGCCATCTTTCAGCTTAACTCTAGTTATGGAGATAAAGGAAAAGCACTATCTTACTCTCTTTTCAAAAAGTATTTCAGTATCATCAGCTGTTTTATTTCCCCCATAAGATTATATTCATTTTTTCATTTTCCCAAAATAACTCATTTCTCACCTCTTAAAAAAAGGACAAAATTTTACACTAACTCAGTCAAGTATGTTTTTGCAAAGTACAATGCAGTCTCAATCCACTGCCCAAAGACTAAGAAGAGAAATGCACAAAGAGAAACTGACTAGGAAAAACAAAAATCTAGGTTCTGTTCCTGGCTCTACCACAAATTAGTGATGATGGCTAGTCTCTCTAGGGTTCCTCCATTTTCTCCTCTGTAAAGTGAGGATAATAGTAGCCTCACAACCTGCATGTTGTCAGGTTTAGGAGATAATATGTAAAATGAGTAAACAGTAAAGTTTTATTTACAGAGAGCACTAACCTGGAGTCCTGTAGCCACAGCTTCTACAGTTTGCCATTCCCATGTATGCTTTTCAGAAATAACGCCAACTTTTACCAACAAAGCAATAACTACTGCTTGCCTATATGTTAGGAAAAGGTAAACGCCATATCTATATCAAGCATAAAATGAGCAGTTGTTTTAAAAATACGCCATTTTTAAAAAAAGTTAAACCCCAGCACAACTTGTGGACCACCACCACCACCACCACCACCACCGCCCTGCTTTCACAGCATACACCTGAAGACACCGTATATCTACACTAAATACATTTATTTGCTTTACAAATTTATTCTAGTACAGTTTCATCACGTGAATTATGATTATGCATTATTATACACATGGAACTTCAAAACTTGGTTTATATGTCTTTCGTTTTGAAAGTGTATACAAGTAATTAGATTTTAAGTTCTTCCTATATACAGACAATGCCCACAACCTTGAACAATAGGCATTTAAAATAAAGGACAGACACTGAAGTGTTATTTACATGTGTATTAGTTAATTATTCAGATTATTTTTTAAAAAATATTTTGAAACCAGTCTTGTTGGAAGTGCTGGAACTACAGACCAACTCAGAAGGCATTGGACTCCCAAAATGGGAGTCATATTGAACATTTCAAGCACATCTGTGGCTATGACCCTAGGTTAAATTTAAACAGCTAATAATGAGACAAGTTTATATAGTTCTGTAATATAAGATTTTTACTTCAATATTGCTTGTAATGGTGAAAGGATTAGGAACAATCTAAATGTCAACAGGAGAGTAGTTAAAAGGTTAGATCCACAGAACAGAATACTTAGTAAAACCAAAAAACAATCCCAAATGTGATTGACAAAGAACTATATCCATAACATACTGAATGTATCATTGAGTTCTGCAAGTTTTTATGGTATGAAACTCTTTCTGTGGCATTTTATATGTGACATTATCTGCACCACGATGTTATTCATTCTTTGAGTGGTAGGATTGCAAGGATTATTCTTTTTCCCCTTTTTGTATTTGTATACTGTTAAATTTGGTGTATTTGTTCTAGGTCCCCTATCACCCACCCTTTTACTAAATTGGGACCATGTACAGTTTTGCCTTCTGCTTTAAAAAATATATTTTACTAAGCAAATGAGCATTATCTCACATTATTAAATATTCTTATGTTTATCTTCCAAACTGCAGACTATTCTATTATATGAAAGGACCATCATGTATTATTTAATGATTCCTCTAGTGTTGAGACAGTTAGGTTGTCTCAAATTATTTTCTTCTTATAAATGTTATGGTGACCATCTGATTATTTCTTTATGAAAAACCAAGAAGGGCTAAACAGATGAACTTTTTAAAAAGGTAAGTAGAGACATTTTAATTCATTTTCTATATTAAGATTATTTTGAAAATCCTCCCTAATCAACAGTGTTATTGCCCTGTAGAAAATGAGAACATTTAAGAGAAAGCAACACTTACCAAAAAGAAACAAAAACCACCAGTTTTACACAAAGAAATTTGCCAACAGGTTGGATTGGACTCAGTTCTTCCTTCAGTACTTTATAAAATAGGAGCAAACAATACATGGCAAACTAGAAACAAAATTAACAACAGTTAAACTTATTCAGTAAGAATAACTAAAGATGGTAACAGAAATAATACAGTTATAACAGAGAAAACAGAGACCTGGTACAGAGTAATGTTTTAGGCAAATTTTTCTAGGCTTTCTGTTCTGTTATTTTTTAGATTAATAATGAGCTTTTAGAGTTTACTGTGGATGAAAATATAGGATATGAAATTTCTCAGAAGAGATACATAATGTCTTCCCTGAAAATGGTTTTCAGCATTCACTTATGGGGGCCCATAAAGAAAACAATGAACAAATGACTGTCATGAGTGGAGGAAAAGGCCCTCATTCAGCCCAAATAAAAATATATCTGCTTATTTTTTTTAATATATCTGCTTATTAGACAACAGAGTAAGTACTATCTGAATAGAATAATGACCATGAAATATGAAAGTAAGGAATCAGGGAAACAATTTTTCTTGAGGGCAGTATGTTAATCCAGCTCAATTTACTTTTTTAAAATAGTTTTTAAGACTTAATTATTAACTATTTTTAGAAATCAGTTGTAACAACCTATGTAGTATACATAGAAATAAACATTTCCCTGAAAGTTTAGTTTTTCCCATTACAGTATATAAAATGTTCATGTAAAATATTTTAGAATATGAAAGCAATAAAGAAAAATACAAAGTTGTCCATAGTCCCATATCCAACCATTTCCTTCACACACAAGGTGTGTTTTTTTTTTTTTTTAAGATTTTTTATTTATTTATTTGACAGAGACACAGCGAGAGAGGGAACACAAGCAGGGGGAGTGGGGAAGGGAGAAGCAGGCTTCCCGCTGAGCAGGGAGCCCAATGTGGGACTCGATCCCAGGACCCTGAGACCATGACCTGAGCCAAAGGCAGACGCTTAACGAATGAGCCACCCAGGTGCCCCCATAAGGTGCTTTTTAAAAGGTATCATCGACTAAATATAAAATTTTGTTGCCTAACTTTTCCCCCACTTAAAGTGTATTACTTTTTCATATGTTTCATGAGGAATATTATTATTTTTTTAAAGATTTTATCTCTCTCAAATAAATAAAATCTTAAAAAAAGATAGGCTGTATACCCAAAGATATTAAAACCAAAAATAAACCATTTCTTGAGGATACATTCCCAGAAACGGAATTACTGGTTCCAAAGAATATGAACCTATATGCGAAAGCTTTGAATGCACACGCATATTATTATAATAAACATCTAATATCACACATGCATGCCCCTGCACCTATTATTTTGTTGAAAACATTAAAGATTTTAAATAAAGTACATGTTCTTAAGCTGAAAGGATCAGACATTTATTATTTATGGGGGGAGGGCAGAGGGAGAGGAAGAAGCAAGCCCCCTACTGAGCAGAGAACTCAAGGCAGGGCTTGATCCCAGGACCCCAGGATCATGACCTGAGCTGAAGGCAGATGCTTAACTGAGTCACCCAGGCACCCCAGACAGTTATTTTTTAGAGCATTTCAGTTTCTAGAACATCATTTTTCTTTAAACTTGGCATTTGCAATTTTCCTTTATTCCAAATATACGAGAGAATTTTATTCTCTCATTTTTATTCAAACCTGGTACTGGAGTACCTGGGTGGCTCAGTTGGTTAAGCATCTGCCTTCAGCTCAGGTCATGATCTCAGGGTCCTGGGGTCCAGTCCCGCATCAGGCTCCTCACTCAGCGGGGAGCCTGCTTCTCCCTCTCCAGCTGCTGCTCCCCCTGCTTGTGTGCGCTTGCGCGTTTTCTCTCTCTCTCTCAAATAAATAAAATCTTAGAAAAAAACGTTTAAAAAAAACCAAACCTGGTACTATCATATACCAACTAGACATTTTTTTTTTTTTAGACAAGACATTTTCTCTTACTGAGTATGCCTAGGTTATGTGTTTTTTAAGGACAGCATTGTGCTTTTATTTATGACATCCACACAACTATGTAATGACTACCAGGACCAAATGAACAAACATTGAACAAACAGGTCAAGGTAAAAGTCACCAGGTAATTTACAAAGATACTATGTCTTTATATCCGTATAAAGACATATTAAAGTTTCTTCAAGGTTCTTTCCTATAAATTGAATTTCAAAATTAAAAAATAACAAACTTTATTCCCAAAGAAACTTCTAAGAAAATTTAGTCATAGATACTAATTTAATACAATTAAAATATTTACTTACCAATTGTGACATGTTGTTTATTATAACCAAGTAAGTCCAAGCATTTGAAAAGCTAAAGTTCCCTTCATCATATATACCAAGCAGCTCACAGATTCTTAAAAATGGTAAAAATGAGATTTATGATTAAATCAAAATATATTTTAAAACATAGCACTGACAGTAATATTTAAATTTAGAAGGCAGTTTATTTAAAAGACCCTACAGATAATCATTTGATTTTTGGTCACTGAGGTGGTTTAAAATTAAAAAATTTTTCTAGTAATGTTACCATATGATTATTCCCCCATCTTAAATCTAAAATAAGACACACACATTGAATTAGAAGGGGTAATTACTAGATTAAAAAAAATTATGTTGCCTAATTTTGAAAAACATGTAATGCAAGTCAATATATACAACTATAATTTTTTCCCCAAACTATCCTGGGAGGTAAATTTTATGAACACCCAGATCTAAGAATTAACTTACATGATTCCCCAGTTTCTAAACTGCAGACAAATAAAGCATGCTTTCATAAATAAATTAGATTTAATTCTAAGGTAAATGTTACTAAAGGATTGCTAGCTCAAAGGCAGAAAAAAGAAATGAATGCTTCTTTCACCACCTTCTCCTTCTCTGAACACGCACAATTTAATTATGAATAGCAGGTAAAACATGTAATCTACTCACTTTATCTGATATTCTTAAATTTTTATTTTACCAGATAGCTTAATGACAATACCATTTTATCTCACCTCCTAAGCCTTGACAGAATTCTTACAAAAGAAAAATACGGTTCATCCTTGGAATATAGTACTCATATTCTAAGTTAACCATATAGAAAATAATCCATATAGAAAATAAAACCATATAGTGGACCGAAGGTAGCATACTTTAATTCATGTAACAGGTACTTTTGTAAAGCTGTGCGAACATTAATATTTGAAAAGGAAAAGCATTTTTAAAATGTTTTCCAGAAAGCTGTAGAGAATGCTATTTAGAAGAATTCTGTGGCGATTCTTTGCTTATAGTCACCTTATTTATTTTAATATCGTAGGGTTTCTGTATACTGTGTTTTTTATAACAGACTATATATCATAAACAAGTAAATAATGCTCTTTGTATCAGCTGTTCTCACTTAAGTCGGAGCATGAGGATTTTAAAATGATAATATAAATTCTTTGTACTTACAAAGCGACAATAGTGGTGAATGGTCTGACCACTGTATACTGCAAAACACCCAGTTTGCACCTAAATAGCAATACTCTGCCAAATGGGGGGGGAAAAAAAAACCTTAGCATTTCAACTACTCATTTAAATAGTATCAAATTTTCTCCAAAGCCCCCCAGATTAAAATCACTTTGACAAATGATGCCATATTTATATTAATCTTTTTAATTTAGTTATTCTAAATGACAACTGGGGAAGAATGTGGATCATAGCAAACATTGTTTAAATGCTGTTTTTTAAATTATTTGACGACTACATCTTCTGAAAGATTACCCTTTCTGTGTTCAGTCTCAAATTCCTGATTACTGCAGCACAGAAAGAACAAAAGTTTGTCCCTGTATGTTTCTGGAAGAAAGAATGAGTAACAAATGAACTGTGTCCATGTATATGTGAAAGTGTATTCAGAAGGTATTATTTACATTTAAGGTTGTTTCAAGTTTGGAATTTAAATATTATTCCAGAGAGTGTGACTGATTAGATATTATGAAAGGACACACAAAGATCCTGAATAAACAATTTTTATCCTTTTGCTGGGCTCACTCAACATAGGGGAAAATTCACGAAGAGTAACAAAGACAAAACAGGAAGTCCCAAAACAAAAAGGCTCTCTACCTGACAGCCTTGTACAAGCCTTTAAAGACCAAGTTGCTCTGAGGGCAAATGCTTTATTTAGCACTACTATCAGGAGAACTGATTATCAATGTTATGTATTATGAATCCCCTAATATTAAGAATTACATCTAGGGGCACCTGGGTGACTCAGTCAGTTAAGCGGCTGACTTCTTGATTTCGCCTCAGGTCATGATCTCAGAGTCCTGGGATTGAGCCCCATGTTATTAGCCTTTGCAGTCAGTGGGGAGTCTACTTGAGGAGTCTCTCTCCCTCTGCCTCTATGCCTCTCCCCCCCTTTTTTTTTTTAAGTATTTTTTATTTATTTGACAGAGAGACAGCGAGAACAGGAACACAGCAAGCAGGGGGAGTGGGAGAGGGAGAAACAGGCCTCCCGCGGAGCAGGGAGCCTGATGCGGGGCTCGATCCCAGGACCCTGGGATCATGACCTGAGCCGAAGGCAGACGCTTAACGACTGAGCCACCCAGCTGCCCCTGCCTCTCCCCTCTTGTGCACTATCTTTCTCAAATGAATAAATAAATCTTAAAAAAAAAATTACATCTAAACTGAGAAGACTGAGAATTTGGCATACAAGCCTTGAGGTGTTATGTTAATAGGATTGAATAAAGAAACTGCTGGGGTTCTGTGTGCTGAGAGCTGCTTCTCCCTGCTGAGGTGGTGCACTCCACTTACAGCTAAGTGTGCCCTATGTGGGGGCCTAAAGGGGGCACTTGGGCTTGTTGGGAGACCTCTTGAGAGAATGCCTTGGCTGTACATGCTGTGCTTCCTGCCCCATACTCTTTATAAATGGATTAAAGTCAATTAGCTACCTTTGAAAGCTGTAGAGAATTAATGAACTGAAGATGTACTTGAAGAAATTGCCCAGAATGTAGCAAAGGCTGAGACAAAGAGAAAAATTTGAAAGTTACAGAGAACTGAGTAGAATCAGAAGATCTCACATATATTCATTGTTACAGAAGACAGGAGAGGAAAGGCAAAATCAGAAGAGGTTATGGCTAAGAACTTTGCAGAAATGATGAAAGATACGAATCTACAGGTTGAGGCACCCTGTAAATTAAGCAGGACTAAAACAGAAACAAAACAACCTAAATACTTCATAGTGAATCTGCAAAACATCAAAGATGGGGTCTTAAATGCAGGTGGAGACAGATCATCTATAATGGAATAACAAATTGATAGGAGAAGCCTAACAGTAATAATCGAAGCCAGAATTAGAATAAAATCTTCAAAACGCTTGAAGAAAATTCCTGTCAACACAGAATTACACCCAGCAAAACAGTCTTTCAAGAATGAGGGCAAAATAAAGATACTTTTGGATAAGGGTATCTGAGAAAATTTGCCACTGATACACTGACACTGAAGGGAACTTTTAAGGGCCAGACTTTAGAAAGAAGGAAATGATCCCACAGAGTGCTGAGATGCAAGAAGCAAGGAGTGTGGATCAAGTAAATTGTTTGTTTATTTATTTGACAGAGAGACAGTGAGAAAGGGGACACAAGCACGGGAAGTGGGAGAGGGAGAAGCAGGCTTCCCGCCGAGCAGGGAGCCCGATGTGGGGCTTGATCCTAGGACCCTGGGATCATGACCTGAGCCAAAGGCAGACGTTTAATGACTGAGCCACCCAGGCACCCCATGTAAATTGTTAATATTTGTAGTCAAATCTACAAAAGACTTTAAAAAAAAAACTATCCAAAAATATGTCTAATTTTTAAGATTAAAGTTAGATTTTAAGTAGTCAGTAAATTTTAGACTTGTTTTTTTTTTAAAGATTTTATTTGTTTATTTGACAGAGGGTTAGAGAGAGAGCACAAGTAGGCAGAGAGGCAGGCAGAGAGAGAGAGGGAGAGAAGCAGGCTCCCCGCTGAGCAGGGAACCCAATGTGGGGCTCAACCCCAGGACCCCGGCATCATGACCTGAGCTGAAGGCAGCGGCTTAACCAACTGAGCCACCCAGGCGCCCCTAAATTTTGGACTCTTAACTAGTCATAACATTAGAAACTGTAACTTTTAAACCTGTAAGAAAAAAAAATGAAATAAAAAAACGGAGTAAGAAAATGAAAACAGCAACAACAAAATAAACTACCTACCTACCAATGGAATCTGGAGTAGCACCGGCAAACAGGTTGATACAATTGCAATAAAATACATATTTTCATAATAGGTAAAATAATCATGTTAAAATTACAAATAGTCAAAGATTATACCCCGTTTTGCCACTATATGAGCTGTGAAAAAGCTTTTGGTTTTCAAGGTTTCTTAAAAAATATAGTCACAAACCTATTAATATATTAGTATTTGTTAAATATGGGTGTTTTAAAACAGATTTTTCTGTTTACATTTGTTTGTATTCCTCTAATGTTTGGAAAACTTTAAAATTATTTATTAAAATCTTTATTAAAATGTAGATTCCTGGGGCACCTGGGTGGCTCAGTCGTTAAGCGTCTGCCTTCGGCTCAGGTCATGATCTCAGGGTCCTGGGATCGAGCCCCACATCGGGCTCCCTGCTCAGCGGGAAGTCTGCTTCTCCCTCTTTCTCCCGCTGCTTCTGTTCCCTCTCTCTCTGTCCAATAAATAAATAAAATCTTTAAAAAAAATTAAAAAAAAAATGTAGATTCCTGAACTGGATCCTAGAAAAAGGACATTAGTGGAAAAACTTGGGAAATCTGAAGAGTCTGCAGTTAAAAGTATTATACCAATTTTTTTTTTTAAGATTTATTTTAGAAAAAGAGAACATGTGAGTTGGGGGGAGGAGCAGAGGGAGAGAAAGAGAATCTCAAGCAGACCGAGAGCACAGAACCCCACACTGGGCTTGATCTCACGACCCTGAGATCATGACCTAAGCTGAAATCAAGAGTCTGATGCTTAATTGAGCCACTCGGGCACCCCACCAGTGTTATTTCTTAGTTTTGACAAATGTACCACGATTATTAAGATGTTAAACATTAGGGGAAGCTGGGTGAAGGGTGTGTTAGAAATCTGTCTTGTCTTTGCAACTTTTCTGTAAATTTAAAATTATTCTAAAATAAAGGCTGACTTTAAAATGGAATCAGTGATAAAAGGATAGAAGAAAGTGAGACAAAAAGAAAACAGATGTCAAGATTTTAAATGAATATATCAATAATCACAAAAATGTAAATGGCCTAATTTAAGTGATGAATTGTCAGATTAGAATTCAAAAAATTCTAAACTTAAATATATCTAAAACATAAGGAAATGGAAAGGATGAAAGTCAAAGGTAGAGAAAGATATGCCAGGCAAATACTAAACAAAAGAAAGAACAGGAAAATAACTTTAAGACAAAAAAGTTTTTTTTTTTTTTTTATTAGAAAGCATGCGTTTGAGGGGAGGGGGAGAGGAGGAGGGAGAGAGACTGACTCCATACTCAGCATGGAGCCCAATGCAGGGCTTGATCCTCATGACCCCCCTGAGATCATGACCCGAGCCAAAATCAACAGCTGGTTGCTTAACTGACTGAGCCACTCAGGCATCCAAGACAAAAAAGATTTTTGGAATAGAAACAGCATCAAAATATATAAAACAAAAACTGACAAAAGTACAGAAAGTGACAATCAGTGGCAGAATTTAAGTATCTTTTTCAGTAACTGACAGTGTAAGTAGCCAAAATCAACAGAAATACAGAAAAATTGAATAACACATAAGACTGACCCCATGGACATAAATATAATACGTTCATTCATTAATATAAAAAATACAATTTCGTCAAGCATACAGGGAACCTTTATAAAAACTGATCATGTACTAAAGGACATGAAACAAATCTTAACCAATTCCAAAGACTGTCTCAGAGAGAGTATATTCTCTGACTGCAATGAAAAGAAATAAAATGAAAATCTACCCCCCACCCCAAATCCTGTTTGGAAATTTAAAGTATTCCAGAATAACTCCAGTAAAGAAAAAAATCCCAATAGGAATTTAAAAATATTACATGGATGATAATAAAAATATAAAATCTGAGATTTATGTGGTGATGGGATATTAACTAGGCTTACTGTGGTGTTCATTTTGCAATACATATAAATAGTATGGAATGTCATCTTTAAGCGACACATGCGTAGACTCAGATATGATGAGACGGCTTTAAGAAAGTCAGATCGACTTTACGGAGCCAACAAAGCCCCTTGGAAATGCTGGCCTGATACTTTGCTTCCCCTCAGCCTTACCAGGCCCTGCTACCAAATACTAGCTGTCTCTGCAGAAGTCTGGACTCAAGGTCAACTGATATGGCTGCAGCCTATGAACAAGCAAGCTCCTGATTCCTTTCCTGAGAGAAGGAGCCCTAGGACCCCATCCAGGTTGTACCAGCTCTCAAGAGCATGCCCACAGCTTCTTCTCCTTGTCCTAAGATAACCTCCTGACATCAGGGACTTAATTTTGCCTCATTCTCATGTCAAGTCTTCACCCCAAAGTAAACATGGGAATATATGGTACATGTTTCCTGAATGTACGTGCTCCATCTTTTCTCCATGAATAATCATAAATGTCCCTGCCCTTTAAAAAAAAAAATCGAACAATTTTTTGAACAACTGAAATTAGCATAATTAGTATAATTTATTAATTTAATGTATGTCAATTACATTTTTCAATAAAAAAACTGGGATTAAGTGAATGTAGAACTTGGAAGGAAAATGTACAGTTTTCAATGCAGTATTAAAGAAGGGGGTGGCTGGCCGGCTCAGTCAGAAGACCATGTGACTTGATCTTGGAGTTAAGTTCGAGCCCCACATTAGGTGTAAAGATTACTTAACAAATTCGGGGCATCTGGGTGGCTCAGTCGTTAAGCATCTGCCTTCCGCTCAGATCATGATCTCAGGGTCCTGGGATTGAGCCCCACGTCGGGCTCCTTGCTCAGCAGGAAGCCTGCTTCTCCATCCCCCACTCCCCCTGCTTGTGTTCCCTCTCTCACTGTGTCTCTCTCTGTCAAATAAAATCTTAAAAAAAAAAAAAAACCTTAAAAATTTTAAGAAATCTTTAAAAGAAAGGAAGAAAGGCTATGTAAATTAGTAACCTAAGACTCTAACATGTTCGGAAAAGATAGTAAACCAAAAGAAATGGGAAAAAGGAAGTAAAAATAGGGCAGAAATTAATGATAGAGAAAACCAATATATTACACAGAGAATCAACAAAGCCAAAAATCAGTTCTTTTTAAAATGTTTTATTATTATTTTTTTAATATTTGAGAGAGCAAGCAGAGTGAGAGAGAGAGCACAAGTGGAAGGAAGGGCAAAGGGAAAAGCAGACTCCCCGCTGAGCAGGGAGTCTGATGCAGGGCTCAATCCCAAGACCCTAAGATCATGACCTGAACAGAAGGCAGACACTTAACTGACTGAGCCACCCAGGTGCCCCCAAAAATCAGTTCTTGAAAAGACTAGGAAAGATAGGCAAACTTCTGACCACATTGTTCAAAGAAAAAAAATAAAGATACTAATAGCATTAGAAATGGAAAAGGGATCATAACAACAGATCCAGAAGAGATGTATGCCCATAAAGATTTATTTATTTGAGAGACTGTGTGTGCTTGCATGAGTGGGGTGGGAGGGGGAGCAGGGAGGAAGAGAGAATCCCAAGCGGACTCCCTGCTGAGCTTGGAGCCCAACTCGGGGCTCCGTTTCAGGACCCCGAGATCATGACCTAAGCTGAAATCGAGTAGGACGCTTACTTAAGACTGAGCCACCCAGGTGCCCCTGCCTATATATTTTAAAACTTTGTTTATTCTGCTTAATTCCTAAAAATTTTATTTTTTAAAAAATGATTTCAGAAACAACAGGAAGCCGAAACAGTTCTATACCTGTCCTCCCACAAGTCCAGGTCTAATCTTTCATGCTATAGTTACAATCTCTTCCTGTGATACACAAATAAAAGGTGATAATGCCTATTCAGGCAGTATAATGTGGATATGAATATCAGACAGGAACAATGTAAAAAAGGAAAATTATAATCTTACTCATGAACATAGATGTAAAAATTCTAAACAAAATATTAGCAAACCAAATCTTGTGTGCAGAAAAGCAGACGATACATCTTAATCACCGAATTTACCCTAGAAATGCAGGGTGTTTTAACATTAGAAAAGCTATGAATCTAATTCACTAAAGAGGTTAAAGGCAAAAACCAACCATCTCAATAAATACAGAAAAAGCATTTGATCAAATTTAATCATTTACTCATGATTAAAAATTCAAACAAGCTAGGAGTAAAAGAGAGCTCATTTAACTTGATAAAGGATGCCTACAAAACACCTTTAGAAACATAAAACTCAATTACATTTTATAAGAATTCCCTTTAAAATCAGGAATAATGCAAGAAGAATATCTAGAGATGCACACCAGCACAGTGAGAAGAAAGAGCAATGTATAGTACAGGCCGGAAAACAAAGAGACCCCTCACTTGAAGAGGACTACCTGCACAGAGAACTTAGATCTACAGACTAAGAAAATGTAACAGGATTTTTGGATATAAGACCAATATGCCAAAACCAATTGCCTTTCTGCACACTGGAAGCAATTAAAATAATTTTTAAAATAGATGCCATTTATAATAGCAATAAAATACATTTATAAAATCAACAAAGATATACTTTGAGAAAAATGTCTACTGAAAGGTAAATGAACAGCTAAATAAGTAGAAGGCTAGGCCATATTAATAGTTTAAGACCAAAAAATCATAAAGATATCAATAAACTAAAGACTGAATTCAATTACAATAAAAAACAATCCCAACAGACTTTTCAAGAACCTGACAAACTGTTTCTAAAGTTTATACGTAAGAGCAAAGACCCAAAAATAGCCAAGATAATAGGGTCAGGGTACTTGCCCCTCACTTAACACTTATTAATAACCTGTAGTAGTTAATGTATGGAATTGGTCCAGGAATAGAAAAGTTAACCAACAAAACAGAAAAAAAAACCCAAAACAAAAAGCCACAAACAGACCCACCCATTCGTGTTGAAATTTGACATATGACAGAGACGGCAAGATCAGTGAGGTAGAAGGGAGAGAATGGTGCTAGGACAATTAGCTAATGGAATAAAATGAAATTGCATTCCTGTCTCACACAACATACACATAAAACATCAAATGTTTATAAATCTTAATGAGAAAATTTTGAAATCTTTAGAAGAAAAGCACAGGACAATGTTTTGTAATCCTATAATTGGAATAATTTTTTGAACAAGACACAAAAAGTATTGACTATAAAATAAATTCAACTATATTAAAATTAAATTCAAAACTTCCATTTACCAAAAGATTTAATGAAGGTGGCAAAGCATGCCAAAAACTGGAAAAGATATTTTCAATACACACTAAACAAAGAATTAGTATCTAAATATATAAAGATCCCCTATAGAGCCATGAGACAGACAACCCATTAAAAAATGAGAAGCGGGGCACCTGGGTGGCTCAGTCACTAAGCATCTGCCTTTGGCTCGGGTCATGATCCCAGGGTCCTGGGATCAAGCCCCTGATGCGCGGGAAGACTGCTTCTCCCTCTCCCACTCCCCCTGCTTGTGTTCCCTCTCTCGCTGTGTCTCTGTCAAATACATAAATAAAATCTTTAAAAAAATTTAAAAAAAAAACAGAAAAAAGCATTCCTCAGAAAGGAAACAAAAATGGTTAATAAACATATAAGAAGTTGCTCAACCTCATTACTAATCAGGGAAATCCAAATTAAGACCACAGCAATATACCACTTTATATCCTCTTGACAGGCAAATATAAAGATTCCAAATGTAGGTGAGGATGTGGTTCATTTAGAAGTGTTTTATACTGTCAGTGGGAGAGGAATATGGTACTGCCACTTCAGAAAACAATTTACCAGTAACAAAGCTGAACAAAACCTAAAGACCTAGCCTGCCACTACAAGGTATATACCCTAGAGCATTTTTTTTCAAACTGTCAAATTTAACTTGGTAGGCCATGACCTGAATTTTAAAAACAAGAGGAAGGGAATATATAATAAGGATTAGTACCATTTCATGAAAACATTTGTTTCACCAGTATACTAAATCAACAGGTAAAGAGTTTCCCCTCCTCTCGTGAACATACACAAAATTTAAGGTTCATTGAAAGAAAACTCATTGTGTTCACTGTTTAAGTTACAACAAGAGGATAAAAAGCAGACTTAGTTGTTTAATCAGTTAACAACTGCACACTTGCCATGGTATTTACATCATAACCAAAGCACTATACTGAATTATCCTAAATAGCAACAGCCTGATTAATTATCAGATTTGTAACGCCAGTTACCTACTAGAGGGAGACTGGTAGCCTACAATGTATTTATACACAAGAGATGTTTTATTATTGCTAAAACTGCATTAACTTTGGTAAACACTTAATGTTTTTTCAAAGGAAAGAGTACTGAGTTATAACTATGGATGCATTGCTGACATTATTCAGGCAGAATTCAAGAGTCTTAGGAAAAAATGAAACCAACACAAAGAGATTTAACAAGAATAAATGTAATTGTGTAGTTAGGAACAAATCAATTGCACAAGCATAGAATAGGAGGATTTTGACCAGTAGCATCACTTGAAAAAGGTCTGGGGTTTTAGTGGACCACTAGCTAATTGTGATGAAGATACAGCTAGAGCCTCATTTTAGGTTCTGTAGTATTAGGAGGAGAGTCCTAATCAAAGTCAAGCCATCATCATTATATTTACTGGACTACTGCAATCTCTTCCATCATTCTCCACTTGAAATTCAGTCTACAAAGAACACAATAATCTCTGAAAATGAAATTTGGGCACTAATCCTCTATTCAAAATCCTATAATGGCTTCTCATCTGACAATGACTCTCTCTCCTGATCAAACTTTAGATAGGTCTCCTCTGAGTTGTCTTTTCCAACTAGGCATCATTCTTAGGCCTTGTCCTTGGCCTAAGTCAGACTGAGCAAGAATACTGCTAAGTCATCTGCCTACCCTTGACACCTGATTACCCTTGATATTTGATATTTCATAAGCTCCTCATCCCCCAGTCTTGATGTGTAAGTGCTTGGTCTGCCCTTAGCAAGAATTCTATTATGCCATTTCAGAGAGAATCCCCATTCCCTTGATGTCTTCTCTTAGTAATCGCTTCAATCTGCTCATTAGCTACAAATCTCCCTATCCATACTGTATTTGTTGCTGAGCACAATATCTCTCCCCCATCCCCAACTTACAGTAGTTTTCCCTTACTATTCCTCTTTCAGTCTCCTGTTCCTTTTCCTTCATAGCATTTCCTGATATAAGTAACTCTGTATTTGTGTCTTCATTTAATTCCAAACGTCCGAACCAAAATGTAGGTTCCATGAGTTCTACATCTGTTATATGCACTAGGATATATCCGTATACTGGCACACACTAAGTGCTAAATACATATCAAGTGTGTTAATGAACACATTAAGAGCTTATGATTTAGAATAGCTAGGTAGCTCCCTGTCATTGCCAAGTGTGTAAACTAGAGACATATTTAGTCCTAATGGTGTACAAATGGTTCTGTATTGCATGGTAGGTAATATAGGTATCCCCAGGTTTTGTATCTACACTGATTAGTGTAACTCCAAATCATTCCAGTCATCTTGACTTGCAACTTTCACCTTATTCCCCATTATCAGTGATCAAGTCCTACCAGTCTCTTTCCTTTCTATTCCAATTTCATGCCTCCTTTTCAGCTTACCTCACAAAGGGACTAGTAATAATAACCTCCTAATTTCCACATCTCTGGAATCTTCCTCCCTCTAATGCATTCTGTATAGTATTGCAAAATTAATCCTTCTGAAATGGTATCTTCAAACGTTTCCTTGCTGAAAAATATCCAATGGCTCATTCATATAAAAAATGCAATCTTAGCTTCAACTGACATTTTCAGGCTTTATTTTCCTTTACTGTCTTCTATGGATATATAAGGCTAACAGCTCATTATTTAGTACTAGGATAAACACTATTTGTTGCTCCTATTTCATATCATATGCTGTTTCCCCATCTAGACTATCTTTCCCTGGGTCTTACACCTGATTTTGTCATTAACCAGCTATGTAATTTTGAGTAAGTTAATCTCTGTAGATCCTGGGTCTCAATAGTAAAAGGATGTTGATTAAACAATTTATGATGTTTTTTCCCTGCAATGTTTTAAGTTTTCTATTTAGGATAAATAAAGTACAAGAGAGTACTTTGTATGTGTGGATTATAAAAATGTGTTTTCTTACTCTCTAAACTTGACTATGAACTACTTGAGGGTAGGAACTCTTCTTAAACTTTCTGTCCTGCTCATAGTACTTAACATGCTGCTTTGCAGAGACCTGACTGATGCTTAAAAATTCTGCTTAAATACATAAAAAGATTAAAACAAAACATACTTACTCTCCCATAGTCCATGGTGGACAGCAACATAAAGGAGGGAAATGTTTCTGCTGATCTTTGGCTTCAAGAATTAATACCAGATTTGGATACCGGTTAGTTAGATAATTGGTAAGGAATCCCATAAAGTTGTAAATGACATAAGCTTCATAACATTCTCTGCAGGTATCCACATATATTGCAATGCTGGGATATTTCAAAGCTATCCACTATGAAAAAGCACAGATGTTAAAAACAGTTGCAGCTAAGATAAAACGAAGTGCCATTCCAATTCATGGTAATCACAATGCTAATTTTTAAGCTTGAGATGTCTTATCACATATTTACATCAAACTTTCTAAAATTTATGAGAGCTCCCAGACAATCTGTGAAATGAACTTTTAAAGGAATAAACATATTGGATATTGGTAAAAACATTCGTGCTGGGGGATAAATAGTGAATATAAAGAAAGAAGCTAAATTATTTTGTTATTGGGTTCTTAAATATAATCTGAAATTTTCCTTGAGATGGTCATAGAAAATGCAATTAAAGACATTTCCTTTATATGTAATCAAATTAAAGCAGTCATCTGTGACAAATGCATGTTAGACTCCATCAAGGAAGGTTTTTTTTCCCCCTCAAAAGATTTATAAATAAAAAGGATGATAATGTAATTTTAAATATTAAAATCTTTAAAGGACTAAGAACTAGTACTTGGAAATTTTAAAAGATTAAGCAAAGAAAATAGCTATAGACTTTTTAAAATTTAAAACACTCATCTTTTCTATTGTCATACTTCATCTTTCTTATTAACGTTAAAAACAAGTGAATCTTTTTACTTTTCTTATTAATCTGACTTCTTATTGCCAAATAATAAACTTTCATTACCTTAAGCATTCTGTAAATATAGTTGTATCATCAAGCAAGTTCTTAGCTAATGAGATAAAATGAAACATACTTACACTATCTAAACTGTATATGGGTACCATCCAAAGAATCCTAGTTGGAAAGCAAAGCATAAGTTAAAAACATTTTACATCATATTTATGAAATAAGTGAACATAACACTAGAAGAATTAAACTATATTAATATTTACCTTATTATTGGTTTCTGTAGTTCCGGTTGTGTATAATGTACTAAATGTTGCAATATCACCCAAAGTGATATAGGTATAGTCAATAGCAAAAAGATTCCAGCAATAAACCAAGCCTTGGTGTGTATTCCAACCTTAAAAAAAAAAGTATTAAAATAAATCCTGATATTAAAACTAAAAAGCTAAATAAAGTATTTTTATTTCTTACATTTATGTTTGATTATTAAGGAGGCCCAACATTTTCCAAATGACTAGTGGCTATTTTTTTTCTTTTTTGAAAAACAGCCTATTTGTGGTTTTGCAGAGGGAGGGGTAGGATTTTTCCTCATGGGGTTGAGCATTTTTCCTTGTGAGGCCTTTTGTAACAGCACTGTGTACTGTAAGAATATTAACATTGTATCATTTCTCCTCAGCTTGTTGTCTTTTATATTTGATTATTGTGTTTGGGGATGTACAGAAGTTTTTAAATTTTCCACAAGTCTAAAAATCTTTTAAAAATTATTTTTTTTTTGAGAGAGAGAGAGACCATGCGCACGCGGTGGGGAGGGGCAGAAGGGCAGGGAGAGATTGTGAATCACAAGCAGGCTCCATTCTCAGGGCAGAGCCCAACACAGGGCTTGATCTCATGACCCTGCGATTATGATCTGAGCTGAAACTAAGAATCAGACACTTAACTGAGCCACCCAAGCGCCCCCAAAAATCTTTTATGGTCTACACCTTTGCTTTTATGTTTGGAGAGTTAAAATCCTACCTACAGGGGAGGGGCGTGGGAGGATGGGTTAGCCTGGTGATGGGTATTGAAGAGGGCACGTTCTGCATGGAGCACTGGGTATTATATGCAAATAATGAATCATGGAACACTACATCAAAATCTAATGATGTAATGTATGGTGATTAACATAACATTATTTAAAAAAAAAAATCCTACCTACATTTTCTTTGAATTTTATTGTTACCCAACATGTTCAATGTGTACTGAGTATTGCCTAACACTTTGCTAAGTTTTTTACATGTCTTTTAACCCTCCCACTTGATGATAAGTACTGCTACAACTACTGTCCAGACAAACTGTGTTAATATGGCTACCCCTCTTATATATGACAGTATCAACTCAGGATATTATATTTTAAAAACCTCTAATTTTTTAAGTCAGTATCTGATCAATATTTTATCCTTTAAAAGCTCAATTTCTAAAAATACACTTTGAACAATCTCATATATTTTTTTAAAGATTTATTTATTTATTTGAGACAGAGAGACACAGAGAGCACGAGTCGGGGGGAGGAGCAGTGGGAAGAGAGAGCAGCAGACATGCTGAGCAGGGAGCCAGATGCAGGGCTGGATCCCAAGGACCCTGGAATCATGACCTGAGCTGAAGGCAGACAGCTGACTGAGCCACCCATGCACCCCTGAACTATCTCATCTTAAGGCAGAGTTCAAGTGATTCACTCACTTCCTGGCAAAAAACCCCAACAACTCTGTTCTATCTGTGGGGCCCTAGGGAATGAATTTTATATTAATTTGTGAATTCACTCTTCAAGGCAGGAGTATAAGTTAATGCTAACTTTTTTTTTTTTGAACATTTTATTTATTTGACAGAGAGAGACAGCGAGACAGGGAACACAAGAAGTGGGAGGGAGAAGCAGGCTTCCCGCAGAGCAGGAAGGCCCAGATGCGGGCTTGATCCCAGGACCCTGAGACCATGACCTGAGCCGCAAGCAGACGCTTTACGACTGAGCCCACCCAGGCACCCCAATGCTAACTTTTTAAAGGAAAAAAGTAGGCATTTAATTTTGGTACTTTTGGGGTTTGAACAGTTAATTAAAAGAGTTGAAGTCCACAACTTCTAGTTTTACTGTTTTGAACAAGATACTTTTTTTCAACAGGGGTATAAAAAACAAAAGTATAGAGAACAAATGTATTTTTATAACAATGAACTTCTATACTAAACAGTATGGAAAACTTGAAAAGCAAATACAGTTAGCCCTTCAACAATTTGGGTGTTAGCACCCCCAAATCCTACACAGTCAAAAATCTGTATGTAATTTTTGACTCCCCCAAAACTACTAAGAGCCTACTGTTTGACCAGAAGCCTTACCACTATCATAAATAGTCCTTTAACACATTTAACACATATTTTCTATGTTACATATATTATATACTGTTTTTTTTTTTACAATAAAGCAAGCTAGAGAAAAGAAAATGCTATTAAAAATCGTAAGAGAAAATACATTTACAGTACAACACTGTATTTATTGACAAATATCGTGTACAAGTGGACCTGCAGTAGTTCACACCCATGCTGTTCAAGGGTCAACTACACAAAAAGTCTTGCTGAATGCTGGAGATTAATCAAAATAGTAAGTGCAAAAGCAAGTATGTGAAGGTGAAGATTCTAAAAGGAATGTCTGAGCAGTCATTTTCCAGGGATTTTTGCTTGGCTCAATTTCATTTAAAATTGAGTACAGGTGGTCCCAGACTTACCTGGTTCAACTTTCAATTTCTTGACTTTACAGTGGTGCAAAAGTGATATGCATACAGTAGAAACTATACTTCAAATTTTGATCTTTTCCTGAGTTTTTTGCTATGTGGTATGACATTCTTCTCCTGATGCTGGGCTGGGACAGGGAGCTGTAGCTCCCAGTCAGCCATGGGATCGCAAGGGTAAACAATCTACACGCTTACAACTTCCTCCACGTGCGATGGAGTTACATCCCAATAAACCCATAAACCCATCGTGGTTGAAATATCCTAAGTTGAAACTGCATTTAATGCACTTAGCCTGCCAAATATTATCTCGCCTACCTTAAACATGCTTAGAACACTTCTATTAGCCTACAGTTGGGCAAAATCATCTAACACACAGCCTACTTTATAATAAAGTGTTCAAGATCTCATATCTCATGTAATTTAATGAATACTATACCGAAAGTGAAAAACAGAATGGCTATATGGGCACAGAATGGCTTTATATGTACTGGTTGTTTACCCTCATGACTGCGTGGCTGACTGAAAGCTACAGCTTGCTGCATGGGCCCAGCATCATGAGAAGAACATTATACTACACAGCACTAATCCAGGAAAAGATCAATATTCAGAATTTGAAGTACGGTCTCTACTGAATGTATTCTGCTTTCACACCATTACAAAGTCAAAAAATCCTAAGTCAAACCATCACAGTTGAGGACCTTCTATACCCACACAGCCATTCTGTTTTTCACTTTCAGTACAGTATAGTATCCAATAAATTACATGAGATACTCAATACTTTATTATAAAATAGGCTGTTAGATGATTTTGCCCAAATGTAAGCTACTGTAAATGTTCTGAGCATATTTAAATGTGGCTAGGCTAAGCTATGATGTTTGGCTGGTTAAATGCATTAAATGCATTTTTACAGACAATATTTTCCACTTATGATGGGCTTATCAGGACATAATCCCATTATAAGTCAAGGAAGACCTGTATTCATTTTAATAATAGCAGCATATTCTAGATCTTCTCTGTTATAAGGTGATAGTAATTTTAATGGGCCCATATTTGTTTTTATAATTGCCTTAGTGCGAACTTGGTGGTAGACTCTTTAAGAGAAAAATGATGTGCTTGTGACTAATGAAGGCCAAGCATCCTCAGTGTGCTATAAAAAAGAAAGTTCTTTTCAAATGATCATAAAACAAGTGACTAGAGAACTGAGTCATTTCAGTAGAGTGATGCCAAATTAAAAAAAAAAACTTGCATCACAGAGTTAGTACCATTTTTACATTGCAGGTGGTAGTTTCAGAAACACATCATCTGTTCACATTAATGCCATTAATTTGAATCATGGTTTTATAGTTGTTTGACTTTTGAGTTACCTAAAAAAGCTATATGCATAAGAAGTCTAATCTCTTTTGTGTGTGCACATAAAGATACACAATAAGTAAATGTTAGGTATCTGCAGAAATTATTAATATAATTATTACCTTTAATTTACATTTATTTCTAAATTATTCACACTTGAAACACACTGATATGAGGGTATCATTAAGATTATCTAGACTTATCAGCCATAAGCGGGGTTGTTTCGGTTCACAAAACAAGGAGGAGATAAGTAGCACTGACTTTTTCCCCCCTATGGTAACTCGAAGAAAGTAGAGAGAAAAGAAAAAACCATTAAGGACAAACATCCAGGAGTGAGTTAAGTGAACCTGAGCCAAATGCTTTCAGAGCAGAGAGGAAAGTGCATAAGAGAGTGCTCTCTGGGTCCAATCCTCCCGGGAAGAGAGGAGCACTTAACATAAAGGGTAGCTACTTGAGGCATAAGTACACATAGGGAAGGGTAAAATGACTGCAGAGTAGTGTGACAATATGTGTGCATTTAACTTACTGGACTTTCATTATACATGCTCAGCCAAGTAAGAGACAGAAATACTTTAAGTAGTGCAGATGGTCATCTTGCCATTCCAATAAATAAGTATATGCCCCACCATGGGCATGGGATGGTCTCTATGAACTTCTTGTTTTCTACAATTTCAGTTCCCACTGACTTCTCACAGTGTAAGCACAGGGATTCTAGTGTTTAAAAGACAAATGTTTTTCATGCAAAACTGTCCCTAAACATTTAATGCTCAAGCAGATGTACGTGACTCTGCCTTAGGTGTTCAACTGAGAACCTAATCCCAACTAAGATGTTATTCCACAAGAAAAAGAACTGCTGCTCCAAAGCAATACTGAAATTTTAAAAACAGTGATAATTAGGGCTTCTTGTACACCTACTACGTGGCAGGCCCCATGTTAAGCATTTTAGATACATAAGCTCATTTAGTGAATAACGATGAAGAGAATGATATATTGTATATAAGGCACTTAGCACAATGTCATGTTAGCCACTATCTCTGTTTCAGTTTTCACATCTACAGAACGAGGACAATTCCTATGCTTCAAGGGTTTTAAGAAGATTAAATAAAATTATACCTAATTCTTGGGGACATGCTCTAGTTATTGTATGTAACCTTAAAAACAAAACCTAACAAGGAAAAAAAGCTTCCCTAACCCACACTCCTATCTACAATGCCATTCATTTTTCTGGTCCATTTCAGAGTCAAAATACTCAAATACAAAAATGAACAAAGTACTTGTCTTCATATCCTGATACCACTTCTTTGCTTCACATTCATTCTTCCAACAACCCCCTCTACTTTCGGCCCTTACAACTCCACTGAAACCATTACTAGGATCACCAGTGACCCTCCTATCTTATGAAAACCAACAGATGTCTCAGTAGCACTGGACATCGTTCACTATTTACTTCCTGAAACACCCTCCTGTTCTGGCTTCCATGACACCACTCTTTTGGCATTCCGTTTCCTCACTGGCTGATGCTTTTTTGTTAAGTTCCTGTTCCTCTACCAGATTTCTAAATGTTGGTGCCAGGTCCTCAGCCTTTATAATCTCATCCATCTTTATGGCTTTATTTTTTTTTCAAAGATTTTATTTATTTATTTAACGGAGAGAGAAAGGAAGAAGCAGTCTCCCCGCTGAGCAGGGAGCCAGACACTGGGCTCCACCCCGGGACTCCAGGATCATGAGCTGAGCCCAAGGCAGGCACTTAACCAACTGAGCCACCCAGGCACCCCATCCTTACAGCTTTAAACACTATCTCTGTTCTGACAACTCTCATATTAATATCTGCAGCTCAAACCTTTCTGAGCTCTAGACTTGCATACCCAACTGTGTATCTGACATGCCCATCTGATTGTCTCTCATATACCTCAAACTAAATGTCTAAAGCAGAACTCAATTTCTCTCAAACCTGTCCCTATCAATTTTCCATCCCACTAACTGCCATCACCATCTACCCTGTTGTTCAAGATAAAAACCTCACAGTCATTTTTGTTTTTCTCTCATTGCCTCTCCTCCCCAACCAAACCTACTGTCAAGTCTTGTTTTTTCACTGCCAACGATACTTAAAATTCAGTTTTCCATCTCTATTTCTGCTATCCTGATTTGGACCGTAAGTCATTGTAACTTGGGCACCAATGACCTCTTAACTACCATAAAGAGCTTTCTAACGTCCCTTTACTTCCACTTAATTTTCCATAGCTGGTAGCATAGCCATTTTGTACGGTTTTATTTTATTGATTTGGTTTTTTTGTTGTTGTTGTTGTATTGGTCTCCACCACTAAGTTCCATGCAGGTGGGTGCCAGGTTTTTAGCTCTCACCATATAGAACACAAGCCTGATTTTATCACTGTGATGAAGGAAAGCTTGAAATTTTTAAAACAGGGCAACTGGGTGACATGTGAGTAAAGACCTGAAAGATGTAAAGGAATAATACCATCTGGAGTAAGAGCATGCCACGAAGGGGGAACATTTAATGCAAAGGCCTTAAGGAGGTAGCCTACCCCACATGTGTGAGCAAAGTCATTGTGATGGAAGCCCAGAATTGGGGAAAGTCAGAGATGAATGAGGCAGGGGTGGTGTCAGATTATGTTGGGCTATAATGGCCATAGTTAGGGATATCGCCTGTTAATCTGGGACTCTAATTGGAAAATTTAGAGAAGAGGCACATAATGTGACTTACATTTTAATTACTTTGGCTGGTGAATTGAGAATAGTCCAGACAAGACATGAAGAGAATTTGGTTCAGGGTGTTTGCAGTAGAGGTTGCAGATTAAAATTTTCCTTAAAAGCTGGCACTTAAAAACTACAGTTAACTAACAACTAAGAGAAATCTTAAACTAGGTTGATATTATACATATTAGCCTTAAAAGGAGTTACTATACCACACTCCAAAGAAATACTCCCAAGTAAAAGATACCTATTTGTATTAAGATGTCTATACTTGAATTCTGGTAGGCAAATTATGAGAATAACCTAAACATCTAACACATGGGGAATATTTAATGTAGTGGAATGTTATATTAACATTAAAAATAACTACATAAGCTATGCCAATATGGGAAAGTCAACAAAACATAATTTAGTGAACATACAGAAAGAAAATGTATATTAAGCTGCATTTTAATTATGGAAAAATCATTTCCATAATAAAAAGCCTAAAATAGCCATGGTCTTGCCAATGCTCTTGTAAAATAGGGTTGCTAAATAAAAGTATTTTCTGGTATTTATTAACTTAGAATTTAAAATTCATTATACAATTTTTATAAAGTACCCATCTAAGTTGAGTATACCTTGGGGTCTTCCCGCTTGTAGTACTTTACTGATGTCACAATAAGAATATGACATCAAAAAATATACAAGGGACTTTTTGCAAAATCTTTGTGGGTTAAGACCTAATGTGTAAGTAAAAACAAACTACAAAGTTAAACCAACTAGAATCCTTTAATTCAGGAAGCTAGTTAAATGCTAGTAAAATTCAATACATGGTTTCAAGGTAGTTTATTTGATCTTGTGAAGTCCAGTATCTGAACAGATCAGATTTCAGGAATAAAATTACCTTTCTGGGAATTGATGAATACTTGCAAAAGAGTGCTCTTCTAAGCAGCAATCTTAATATATTCTAACTATTTTCTCGACCTGGTCCTCCTTCCACCTGCAGCATGCTTTGAAAAACCGTGAACAAGAAACCAGACAGGTTTATCAACTAAGACTGGGCTCATTTACATGACAATTTTCAGGATATAGAGTCTGGGGCATCTGGCGTAAAAATGGGCAACTTTAAAGGCTAGAGGCCGATGGTGAAGGACACTCTTACCTCCAGCTTCTGTAATTCCCACACGCATAGAGGAACCGCAACCACTATGGACACCAGGTAGATGACCACCGCTAAAGGTCGAATCCACTGTCTCCAGTTCCTCCAGGTACAAGTGCAAGGCATGTTTCCGCATAAATCAGCTCCAAGTAGCAAGGAAAAAGAACTCGAAGGAGATTGTAATGGGGAGCCCTGTTCTTTTGCTGTTTTGTCAACTCGCATACTACAGAGAAACAGCTGTTGGGCGACTTTACCAGCAGCTCGAGTCGCCTCCTCGGCCCGCGTTGTGCTTTCTGCTGCTGTTACCACAACTGCGGCCGCTCAGGGTGCTACCAGGGAACAGTGCGGACAGCATCCTTTCTTCCCTGCCCCGCATCTACCCAGTTTTTCCGCGGTGGAATTCCCGGGCGGAGCCGCTGCCCTCACCTGGGTATCGCCCAGAGCTCCGCCTGCACCATGGCCTCGAGGACAGCGGCGCCGACCAGGACCGACTTCTAAACACCCTGCACACAGTTCGGTTCCGCCCCGCAGCTGCCTGCCCACTTGCTCTTTTCTTGGGAGGTGGAGCTTCCTCCCTCCCGCACCGGCAGGCGTCTCTTGGCCCGATTCTGCTGGCAGATAGAGGTGAGGACTGAAACCAGCGGGCCCCAGGATTTCCTCACTCACTCCCACGGGACATCCCCCACAGCGGAACCCAAGGCCACCCCAGGGCTTCCGCTTCCGCCCCCGCTGTTTGAGGGTGCTGATTCGTCGACAGCGCGAAACTGGGCCCACCCCATCCGGCTCACTTTACACTCTCTGATTGGTCATTTTCAGGGGGCGGGGCTGTAGGGAGGTGTAGCGAAGTGAGAAGATTGGGAAGAGAAGAGTAGATGGGAGTTGTTGGAATTGGTACTTGCTTCTCGATGGCCTGTGAACAGCATTGTGGAAGCTGTTAAGAGTTGTTTGAAAAGACTTGAGGAACACCTACTACATTATTCTGCTCGCTGTATTCCAGCATTAAGAAAGCCTGGGTAAGACCTTAGAACTGAGCCTTTTAGCTGCACAAAGATCTCCGGTTCTCTCTGGGAGTGGGTGGGGGAGCCAGCCGGAGTAAGTCAGTGAAGAATGGGAAACGTCCTCCTCGTTTTTTATCAGTTGTTCGAATCTAGGGGAGGGCTACTTAGTTCTTTCTGGATCCTGCAGAACATTCTAAAGGTAGCTTAATTTTAGAAGCAACCGCAAATAATGAATATCCTTTCCGTATTTAGAATTTGTGTTAGAAACTCTCATACCCTTAAGTTTCAAAAGGTTTTGACATTCCAACTGACAGACTTTTTATGTGCTTACAGCTTTTAGCTAAACCTATAGAACAAATGGCAAATAGGACCTTAAGGCCTTTCAAAACCAGTAAAGCAAACAAATACCTAACTTCTCCATTAGATATATAAAAGTGTCCTATATTTTAATTCTCATTTTCTGAGGGGCAGACATTGTACTAAATACCTCTATTATATCAGTTGATCTGTACAAAAAGCCAGAGAAGTAGGCAGTTTTCCATGTTACAGATGAGAAAACAGGTTCAAATGATTAATTTCCTTTTGCTCATTGAGCTAGTTAGTGGTAGAGCCAGAATTCTAACCTTGGTCTCTTGACTCCAAAGGCACTGCTAAGCATTTGACCTGTCAGACAGCACCTGCCACCTGAGAATTTCTGACTAATGACTATGTGGACAAGAAAACCTCGGTATTGAGTGCACCTAGCCTAGAATTCTCACAGAGGCACTGAGGGAATGTTACCAGTCCCAGTGTCATCCGTTCTAGCCAAAGTCTGGAGCTGGATTTCTGCACCCATCTATCAAATCCTTAGCATCTCCATTTTCCAACCTGGCCTCTTTTAATACAAACTGCTTTCTTAAAGGGAAATAGGCCTTTTGTTTGTTCTTCCTAAGGTAGTCTACAAAATTAAAATAGTTATTTCCTGGTCATTAAATTAATGCATATTCCACTGTTAAATTTCAGAAAATAGAAGAATAAAGAAAAGTAGCCCTTGCTGTACAACCAAGTATAACCACTACTTACTTTTTAGAACACAA
The DNA here is from genome assembly GCF_037043125.1 of Eumetopias jubatus. Taxonomy (NCBI): domain Eukaryota; kingdom Metazoa; phylum Chordata; class Mammalia; order Carnivora; family Otariidae; genus Eumetopias; species Eumetopias jubatus. Next base: position 79,647,009 of record NW_028274808.1, read on the forward strand.
TATATATTCCTTGGATATACCGCACACACAGATTGTCTCTGTGCTTTCAGCCATAGTCATTGCCACCTTTAATAGTTTTCCTCCTTCCTGCTCATGGGCAAATCATTTTCACCCAATGTATGAAACCTTTCACAGTTTTTTCTCTGTATCCTTACAGCATTCATGTTGTATTATAATTATGTATTTATATGTCTTCTAGACCGAGTCCCTAGGAGCAAGCTAAAGTTCTAGAACTATTAGAATAAAGCAAGAGATGGAAGAGACCAGAATGTCCTAAGCACAAGTGGTTTCACACACCAGTTTGTGAATTTCATCTATGGTGAAGTTTCTGCAGATCAGTGGGGAAATGAGAAAAATATATATATAGTGAGTTTTCATTTAGTCAAACTTACTCTTAAGGATTGTGCTTTATTTTGAAATTGTCCATTCTATTTCTTTTATGTGATGACAGTTATAGAGCAGTAGTTGTTTCCTAAATATTTTTCCTTGGAAAATAAAATGTTGCTAATTTTATTTGCTCCCATTTGGTTTATTTTATTTCTGAAATTTTTCTTGGTTCATGAAATCCTAAAGTCTAGCAATCACTGAGATAGAGAATGGCCACCAGTTTCAGCAGTTAAAATGCTGGCATGATCTTAATCTACTTGCTATAGGTATTCTCTGTATTTTTTCTGGATATGCCTTAGCCTAAGCCAGAGGATGGATCTCAGCTTGATGTTGTTCAGAAAATAAGAAATGGCTGTAACTGGCAGATGGTACTAGGGCCAAAAGTAAGATATTAGTCATCCTTAATGCAGTTTATATAGATAAAATGAAGTTTCTCTTTGTTACTGTATTATATGAAAATACGTAGATGGAACTTTGACATCCAAGGAGGATATGTTTGGGTTAGTCTGACAAAATAATAAGTTAATAAAATTCACTTTGAGGGATCCTGGGAGGTGGCACTGTTAACCCTTTGGCATAGGTTTCCATCTCTCTCTAAATATGTCCATGGTGGTTTTAAAATATGGTACCACTTCTTTGATGTCCTTCCCATAAAAAGATATACCTTGTGTCCCCTCCCCTTAAATCTGGATGGGCTTATGATTGATTTATACAATAGAATATAGTGAAAGTGATCATAATCACCATATGTGACGTCAGAGGCTAGGTCATAAAAGGCCATGCAACTCCATCTTGTCTGTTGAAACACTTGCTTTTGGAACTCTCAGCCATTATGTAAGAAGTTGACTATCTGAGTCCGGTGTGCTGTGGAAAGCCCAGAACAATAGGGAGACCCCTTGAAGTACTCTCATTGACAGTCATAGCTGAGCCCACCCTCCAGTTAGCCCAGGAACCAGTTACATGAGTGATGAAGCAGATTCCAGCTCTCAGCCATTTGAGCCACCCTTCAGTCTTTTCAGTCTTCCCAGCTGAGGCCATAGACTTGTGGACCAGAAGCAAGCCATTCCTGTTCTGTCTTGTCCTAATTCCTGACCTGAAGAATCCATGGCCTTAAAAGAATTGGAAAACAAGACAAGGTTGGGAGAAATATTTGTAAAAAATGCATCTAATAAAGGACTGTTACTCAAAATATATAAAGAACTTTTAAAACTCAACAATAGGAAAATAAAAACTCATTAAAAAAATTGGCCAAACACCTTAACAGACCTCACCGAAGAAGATAATACAGATGTCAAGTGAGTATATGCAAAGTTGCTCTACATCATACAATCAGGGAAATGCAAAGTAAAACAAAATGACTTACCACTACATGGCTAATAGAATGGCCAAAATCCAGAACACTGACAACACCAAACGCTGGTGAAGATGTGGAGCAAAAGGATTCTCATACATTGTTAGTGGGAATGCAAAACGGTACAGCCACTTTGGAAGATAGTTTGTAAGTTTCTTATAAAATGAAACATACTCTTCCCATGTGATCCAACAATTGCACTTGTTACTCTACCTAAAGTAGGTGAAATCTTCTGTCCATACAGAAACCTACACCTTGATGTTTATAGCACTTTTACTCATAATTGCCAAAACTTAGAAGCAACCAAGATGTCCTTCAGTAGATAAATGGATTAATAAACAGTGGTACATTCAGGCAATGGAATATTATTTAGCACTAAAAAGAATTGAGCTGTCAAGCTATGAAAAGACATGGAGGAAACTTAAATGACAACTACAAGGTGAAAGAAGCCAATTTGAAAAGGCTATACACTATGATTCCAATTATATGCCATTCTGGAAAAGACGAAACTATGGAGACAGTAAAAAAGATTAGTGGTTGCCAGATGGGGAAAAGGGAGAGATGAATAGGCAGAATATAGAGGATTTTTAGGGCAACGAAAATACTCTGTATATTATAATGAATGTATGTCACTGTGCTTTTGTCCAAATCCATAGAATGTACATCACCAAGTATGAACCCTAAGGTAAATAGTGGACTTTGGGTGATTTTGATATGTCGATGTAGACTGATCCTTGGTAAAAAATTTACCCTTCTGGTAGACAATCCTGATAATGGGAGAGGCTGTGCATGTGGGGGGACAGTGGGTATATAGGAATTCTCTGTGCCTTTTGCTCAGTTTTGTTGTAAATCTGAAACTGCTCTGAGAAAACAATAAAGTCTTAAAAAGAATCCATAAGCATTATGAAAATGATTGTTTTACTTCTTTGTTTAGGGTTGGTTGTTACGTGTCTGTGCCAGAGAATAGATAACTGGAACCATGTCCTTTGTCTCTATATTTACATACACTCTATCTATTTGAAAAAGGCTTCTGGCATAGAGTGATTTTTTGCCTAGAGCTGACTTTAAGCCTAGAAAAAGTATCTGGGGTTTTCTTTTTTAGGAATATGTTGCCTTCAGAGTCTGAGATTGTGCTAACCAATGAAAGAGTTAAGTGAGTGTTAGATTTAAAGGTTGCAAATGCAGGGAGGGGATGTGAGTAGGTCTTTACATTATGCTTGATTCTGTAATGTGTCATTTTTTTCTCCCCCCAAATGGGAGGGAAAATAGCATACTATGTACCCAATAAATGGGGAAGAAAATAAAAGTGGAACAAGCTGTAATATCAAACTTTAAAATCTGAACTTTGAAACTGAGTATTTTTGCCCATTAAGTGTCAGCTTTACCTACCACATTGTTTAGGTTACATTTTAAGCTTCATTGAAGACAATATAGTTTATTCATTTTTGCCTCCTCTGCATCTGTAATAGGTAAAGCTGTACATACGTCTGTGTAATACCAGATTTCTACATATATGTCTGTATGTCTTTATATACATTTTGACCTCATCTTAGACTTCTCTCAAGTATTTTTTGATTGCATTAAAAGTTTTGGTGGATGTAACAAATATGTGAAATGTAAAAATCTGTTTAACATGTTCATGTTAAAAGACAATTATAATGACTTGGAAAAAATTTTTAAATATTTCATGTCATTTCGTTCATTTTGTTCAGTGGGTCTTAGGATTCAGAGCAAACTATGGCCTGCCACCCTGTTGTGGTCTGCAGTCTATTTCCGTATGGCTCATGAGCTAAGAGCTATTTTTACATCTTTTTATTGTAGTAAAATAGCAATATAAAATTTGCCATTTAACCATTTTTTTAAAGATTTTTATTTTTTATTTTTTTTAAAGATTTTATTTATTTATTTGAGAGAGAGAGAATGAGAGATAGCACGAGAGGGAAGAGGGTCAGAGGGAGAAGCAGACTCCCTACTGAGCAGCGAGCCTGATGCGGGACTTGATTCCGGGACTCCAGGATCATGACCTGAGCCGAAGGCAGTCTCTTAACCAACTGAGCCACCCAGGCGCCCCAGGATTTTATTTATTTTTCAACAGAGAGAGAGCGAGAGAGGGAACACAAGCAGGGGGAGTGGGAGAGGGAGAAGCAGGCTTTCCGCTGAGTGGGGAGCCCAATGTGGGACTCAGTCCCAGGACGCCGGGATCATGACCTGAGCCGAAGGCAGACGTTTAACGACTGAGCCACCCAGGCGCCATTTAACCATTTTTAAGTGTACAGTTAAGTGGCGTTAAGTACATTCATATTGTTGTGAAACTGCCACCACCAAATCCATATGCAATTTTTTCATTATCCCAAAATGAAACTTTATCTATTTGACACTAACTCCCCATTTCCCTTTTCCCCCAGTTCGTGGGAATCACCATCCTACTTTGTCTCTATGAATAGGTACTTCGTGTAAGGGGAGTCATACAGTAGTTGTCCTTTTACATCTAGCGTATTTCACTTAGCATAATGTTTTTAAGGTCCATTCATGTTGTAGCAGGTATCAGAACTTTTTTAAGGCTGACTAGTATGATATTGTATGTATATACCACCTGTTCTTTATCCATTCACCTGTCAGTGGGTATTTGGGTATCCATCTTTTGCCTATTGTGAATATTGCTGTTGTGAACATTGGTGTGTGCACTTTGACCTTTTAACCCTGACCACAGACCCTTCTTTCTATCCCCTAATGGTGTCTAGTGCTGCTGTGTACACAGGAATACAAGGGGAACGGGAGAACTGTTAGTTCAGTGGGTGTAGAGTTTCAGCTTTTTTAAGATGTAATGAGATTTGGAGATTGGTTGACTGCAATGTGAATACTCCCACTGCTTTCAATTGGCTCTTACATTTTTAGAGTTGTTAAAAAAGATAAAGTATTTAAAAATACTATCTGGCCTTTTACAGAAAAAGTTTGCCAACCCTTAATTTAGAGTAAATTTTAAAACTTCTATAATGGGCTATTATTGCTGAATGAATTTTAACATAAAGTTCATTCCTTCACTAGAGAAGTATTTAAATTTTAGTAGACTTTCTCATACTAAATATTTGGGGAACTCTAGTTATTTGGTCCCCAAACCAACATTGAAAAAATCATGGTTTTGTTTTTGTTATTAAGTAAGAGTAAGATTCATTGATTTATAAGCAAGATTCATTGATTTTGAAGGAATCCTGCAGTAAATTCAGAGTAATAGGGCAGAAAGGTTCCTTTCTTTAGAACCAGGATAGAGTGAAAGAAAGGCCCCACTAGGTATAACTAGGGAAATAGGGGCTGGAGGCACTGTCCTTTTAACTTTTGCTCTACTTTTCTGATTCTACTCTGGACAAGCTGTCTTTTGAACCCTAGTATGTCCTTAAGACAGAGATTCCCAAACTTGTTTGACAACACCATTGAAATCTTTAATTTTTTCATGGTGTCCTTGAGCCTAAGAAATACTGCATAGTTCCATTTGTTAAGTTATTAGGTTCAAACAACCTAACCATAGACATTCTTACAATGTCTCGCAGATGTTTCCGTGTTTCTCTCAAAAATTTAAAATATCCCATGGTGCCTTGTGAGTTCACTCCAGTGTCCTATGCCCCTGAGCACACAGTTTGGAAATTGCAGTCTACCTGTGTTTCTGACTTGGATTTGATTTTGTCCTTGCCCTTGCTTCTTCTTTTACCCCAATTACTATTTCCCACATTTCCAGGGTTTGCCTAACAATATTTTCTGATGGCTCTCTCTGCTTACAGATTTAATTTTTACATCCTTGATTCAGGTTTCTTCCTTCATTAGCTTTTATATTGGTTTTTCTTTATAAAGTCTCTGTTTTTAAACTACTGAAATAAAAAATGAGTAGAACATTCACCCTCATCTTCAAAAGTGCGTTACTAGAATTACTGGATTAATGACCATAGGGTTCTTTAGTTTCCTCACAAGAAAGGTGATAAAGTATCTTAAGCCACCTGATAATCCTTAGTCGTATATGTTGGCCTTTGTCACTAAAGTGAAGAAGATGCTGTAAATGGCGTAAACAACTTGCATGGTAAATAATAAATTACCTTTACTATAAATTATTACTCACTAGATGAACTTTCCAGTAGCTCTGTCTGGTAGGGAAGTTTTGTTTTCTTTATCTCCATGGATGTTTTATTCTCAGGCTGATTTAAGTGACAATTCAGAAATACCAAGTTACAGGTTAAAAGAAATTTGAAAAAACCTTAACTTTATTAAGTAATTAGATTCAAAACTAGATAATTCAGAAGATTTGGGAGAGAAGGTATTTCTGGTTAGGAAGAAGATTCTATGCATTATAAAAATGTGAGAAAGGAAAAATGTTTTTATACTGAGAAATTATTTTAGGATTTAAAGATCAATATGTCATTCATTTGTACATTAGATGCTATACTATGGTGATCCCCCATAGAAAGAAGGCTTTGACTTCTGTGAGGTAAGGAGAATTCATGGGAGGATTTTGGACTACTGTGGAGGAATGGTTTTTTTTCTTCAAATATGAAGAGAGCTCTTTATGGGGTAATTTCACACTGTGAATTGCACTTGTGTAAACTCATGTAAAGCACATGTCCTCTGTGCTTTTACACAGGTAGGATATAGGGATGGGGAAGAACCAGTATTCTGTACATGCATAGCTCTGAATGGTATCCCACTGGGCTTGGGCCAGTGTAATCAGTGCTTTTATTTACATATCTTTACTATATAGAGGTAGAACTAGAATTTTTTGCTGCTCTTTTGTAAATCCTATGATGCGTGCTTTCCAGTTTTCTCATTTGGGAAGGGAGAACAAGACAGAAGAGCAGTGTCTTTGTTTTTTCCCTTCCTCCTTGATACTCTGCCTAGAACTCTCTGTAAGTCAGGATATAAGACTCAGGTGGTTGTCCCAGAACTAATCTTTTTCAACTTCCCCTAATCTCAGGGACCCTGGTTTTATAATCAGTGTCCCCAGGAAGGAAGACTTACATGGCAAAAGTACCTTGTTTGATATATTTTCTATTGCTGCCATAACAAACACAAATGTAGTGGCTTGAATAATATATATTATCTTACAGTTCTGGAGGCATGGACCTCAAAGAGCTAAAGCCCAGGAGTTGGCCAGGTCACATTGCATTCTGGAGGCTCTAGGGAGAATGTTTTTCCTTGCTTATTCAAGTCATTGGCAGAATTCAGTTCCTTGAAGTTACAGGACTATAAGTTCCTGTCCTTGCTGGCTGTCAGCTGAGGGCTGTCTACAGCTTCTAGAGGATGTCCACATCCTTGGTTTGTGGTCTTCTTCCTCTACCTTCAAAGCCAGCAACAATAAGTTGAATTCCCTTCAAGCATCTCCTCTTTTTTCTTCATCTTATTCTTTTATTTATTTTTTTAAAGGTATTTATTTGTTTATTTATTTATTTATTTAAGAGAAAGAGAGTGAGAGTGCACAACAGGGACAGTGGGAGAGGGAGAAGCAGACTGCCCACTGAGCAGGGAGCCTGATGTGGGTCTTGATCCCAGGACCCCAGGATCATGACCTGAGCCTATGGCAGATGCCTAACCAACGGAGCCACTCAGGTACCCCCATCTTACAGTTTTAAAGATACATGTGATTAGATTGGTACTGCTCAGATAATTTAAAATAACCTCAAGATCCTTAATCTCATCTGCAAAATCCTTCTTGCCATGCAAGGTAATATATTCACAGGTTCTGGAAGTAGGGTATGAACATCTTTGGGGCCCATTATTCTGCGTACCACACCTGGTGATAATAAATGACCTGACACTGAACAGTCTTCAACTTTCAGTCAGTCCACAGCTGTCAGTTTCATATATTGCATATTGATATCTATAGCTTCCTTTGCTATGCTGAATTCAGACTTTCTTGCATCCACCAATAAATAAGTATTTGAGGATAATTCTTTCATAATATAGAACTATGTAGAATAAGGAGATGGAAATAAAGAAGAGATGAAGATGAGGGATGGTTTTCTCTTCCAGAAATGGCAGAAAACAACAGCGATTTGAGCATGTTTAAATGCTGATGGGAGGGAACCAGGAGAGAAGGAGAGGGAAGTGTGGCAGACTGGGAGTAATTCTCCCACATCTGTCTGTTCTTCTCTTCTGCCACAGTAAAAGACTTGTGGATAGGCACAAGGCCACCTAGCTAGAAAGGACATTTCTCAAACCCTTTGGAGCTAAAGTTCTGAATAGTGATTAGTTCCTTTTTCTTTTTTTTTAAAGATTTTATTTATTTGACAGAGAGAGCACGAGAGGGAACGCAAGCAGGGGGAGTGGGAGAGGGAGAAGCAGGCTTCCTCCAGTGATGCATTCTCTGATGTGTAGAAGGCAGTACGAGGTGTCCAGCACAGCTTGGTCATCTAGCAGCATTCTAGAGTTCATAGGGAAGAAACTGGAGGCAGTGGCAGCCTCTTGATTTGATCCTCTAAATCCTGTCATTGGTCGCCAGCTCTGCCACCAACTAATTATGCCCTCTAGGAGAGCCTAGAGGCCACTTTGTTCACCAAGCATTGGGTAAGGGAGCAAGAGGGCATCTCTCTGAGGCTCTCTTGACAACCAGAAAGACCATGAGAAATGCCATGGAAATTGCATTTCCTGATGACAGTGGGAAAATGGAACTTCAGAGGGGGACGGAGCTAGGCGGTAGATCCTAACAAAGACATGTTTGGTGTGGTTAGTACAATGAATCCACAGAGAAGAGTAATAGGGGTGTTCTGGAATAAATGGGCAGCCTACACAGCTTCTGCTTTGAATACTTTGAGGTCAGCTGGGAAGAAACTAACTAGACCTCACTGTTTGGATTCATGACTTCTTACCAGGTTCCCAGAACTAAGCTAGTGTACAGACCCAGAGCCCCTCAACAGAGGTGGGGGCTACATGCCTCTGAAAAAGAACCCTGCAGGAGAGCTATAGGTGTACACAGTGAATTTCCTCCACAGGGTGGAGAAGAGCTTTCCTCAGAGTGACCTGCAGCTATCTACCCACAGGACCGTGCCCTGGGGAAAGGGAAATACCCAGAACTCCTGGGAGATATGACATACTGACTCTAATTTTACCCTGATCCCCAGAGACTCCAAACTCTACAAAAGTCCACCAAAGTCGGTGCTTATGGACGTCAGGCTTTTACATGAAGTCTTGACCCAAATTCAGCTAACAGTGGGTCTAGTGGAACTGCAGATCCACACTGTGTTTATTATTACAGTTACAGGATATATGGTGAGAATGCACATACATAGACTTGATAACTAACAAAGTACCATTCTGGTTTCCTGTCCTTTGGAGTGAGGGCTATTATGAAAGGAAAAACCATCTAGAGTCTCTGGAACTCTTCCCGCACAATACACCAGTAGTAATTGGGAAGAGATACTTCGGAAGGGATGGTAGAAATTACCACTGCCATAAAAACCTCGAGAGAAGCAGTGTTAGTGATTCCTATTATGTCTGCATAAAATGTTTCTGTGTGACCAGAGCAACAGCCTGAAGGGCTTTGGAAAATGATAGATTATTGCAGACATACTCAGATTGTAATGTTTGCTGCAGCTACAGTTTTAGACGTATATTGACTGGAACAAGTCATCACCCTGGCACCTGACATGTGACCTGGCACATGCATTCTTTTCCAACCCAATCAGGAGCAGTTTGCATTTATATAGCAGAGACAAAGCTATACCTTTTATTGTATTTTATGAAACATCACCTTTTTCTTTTTACATTCATTATTTGCAATGTTAATTGAATCTAGTGAGCAGGAGTTAGAAACTATATATACCAGAGGGTGGGAGATAAACTGTGATAGTTCAGGGCCCTGCCACCTTGATGAAGTTTCAAGGGGTTCAGTGATTTGGGGCATATTAGGAGATTCCTTCCACAGAGAGACAAGTGGCAGTACCTTGCATCAACCACTGCAAAGAAAGAGGCACAGTGTATGATGAAGCTTTCTGGATTTTGGTGACAACCTCTACCACATTTGGGCATGCTGCACCACCCCATTCATGAGACAAGCCATCAGCTGCCAGTTTTAAGTGGGTTCTGGAATAAGAACGAGCTCTGCAACAGGTCTAGGCTGATAAGCAGGCTGAAGTGCCTGTTGGGCCTTATGGCATAGCAGATCTAATGGCGTTAAAAGTGTGCCTGGCAGCAGAGATGCTGTTTGGAGACTTTGGCAAGCCCTAGATTAGACAAGGTTTTGGAGGAAGTTCATGCTATAACTTTCTTCTTTTGAAAAGCAGTTCTTGGGGCGCCTGGGTGGCTCTGTCGGTTAAGCAGCTGCCTTTGGCTCAGGTCAGGATCTTGGGGTCCTGGGACAGAGCCCCACATCAGGCTCCCTGCTCCATGGGGATCCTGCTTCTCCCTCTCCCTCTGCACCACCCCCCCACACACACTCGTGCTCTCTCTTTCTTACTCTGCTCTCTCTCAAATAAATAAATAAAATCTTAAAAAAAAAAAAAGGCAAGGGGACAGGACCCCGAGGGTAGAAAGAGCTTGGCACTGGGGTTGTGAGAAATGGCTGATTATATACTTGGGAGTTGGGGGAGGTCAGGAGAAAGGGAGGTGTCCAAAAGGACTTTCATATGCTAAAGAAGACCCTCAGGATACTGGAGGCCTTGCTATTGTCAAGCTAAGGTTGCTTTTCCCTCTATCAAAGCATTAAGACAGTTGGGAGTTTCCAGGAGGCATGTCACACATATGGGGTGGCGGGGAGGTGAGGTTGCAGGGTGTCAGCTTGTGCTTTGTCCTCAGCTTGCCTTTGGCTCCCTCATCACTGAGATGGTGTCAGCAGCTAGACCCCAAGACCTGACCTTTCCTGCTCACCTGCTTGTACCCACTGATCTTTATCCCATGTTTTTCCTTAAGCATTTCTTTCCAGCTTATCTCTTACCTCAGACAAAAGACCTGAGATGTGTAGCATCTCATGATGATAGAAACCAAAACTACCCCTCAAGCAATGAGGATTGCCTGGACAAAGTTCCACCCAGGTGGGCCCAGGCCATCTAGACCAGTTTCTCTTTCTCTCTCTCTCTTTTTTTAAAATTTTATTTAAATTCAATTTAATTAACCTATTCTGTATTATTAGTTTCAGAGGTAGAATTCAGTGATTCATCAGTTGCATACAACACCTGGTGCTCATTACTTCAAGTGCCCTCCTTAATACCCATCACCAGTTACCCCATCCCCCCCACCTCCCCTCTAGCCACTCAGTTTGCTATAGTTAAGAATCTCTTATGGTTTACCTCCCTCTCTGCTTTCCTCTTATTTTATTTTTCCTTCCCTTTCACTATGTTCATCTGTTTTGTTTCTTAAATTCCACATATGAGTGAAATCATATGGCTTATTTCATTTAGCACAATGCCCTCTAGTTCCATCCACAGTGTTGCAAGTGGCAAAATTTCATTCTTTTTGATGGCCGAATAATATTCCGGTGTGTGTGTGTGTGTGTGTGTGTGTGTGTGCGTGTGTGTGCGCGTGTGTGTGTGTGCGTGCGTGTGCGCGCGTGCGCGCGTGCGTGTGTGTGCGCGCGCGCGCGTGCGCGCGCTGATATGGAAAACAAAGGCAGAAGGACGTGTAGATTAAATTAAATGTCCTTATAACCTATAGCCCATTGACAAGTACTTGAGGCAGGCAGAGTATAACCTTCCAGGAAGCCCCCAATTGTCTTAATGTTTAATGACTTGCTAGAGGGAAAAACGACCTTAGTTTGACAATAGCAAGGCCTCTGGTATCCTGAGAGTCTCCTTTAGCATATGAAAATCTTTTTGGAACTTCCCTTTGTCTTTACTTCCCCCAACCCCAAAGTATATCATCAGTTGCCCCTCACAATTCTGGGGCAGCAGCTCTTTCTGCCCATGGGTCCTGTCCCGGTACTTTAATAAAATCACCTTTTTTTGCACCAAAGACATCTCAAGAATTCTTTCTTGGCCTTCGGCTCCAGACTTCACCAACATTCAAAAACTACATCATATACCTTATCTTCTTTATCCATTCATCTATTGATGGACTTCTCTGGGTTCTTTCCATATTTTGGCAATTGTGGACGTTGTTGCTATAAATATTGGGGTGCACGTGCCCCTTCAAATCACTGTTTTTGTATCCTTTGGATAAATACCTAGTTGTACAATTTCTGGGTCTTGGGGCAGTTCTATTTTTAACTTTTTGAGGAACCTCCATACTGTTTTCCAGAGTGGCTGCACCAGTTTGCATTCTTACCCAACAGTGCAAGAGGGTTACCCTTTCTCTGCATCCTTGCCAACATCTGTTATTTCGTGAGTGTTACTTTTAGCCATTCTGAACACAACAGGAATGTCCACTCTCACCACTGTTGTTCAACATAATACCAGAATTCCTAGCCTCAGCAATCAGACAACAAAAAGAAATAAAAGGCATTCAAATCTGCAAAGAAGAAGTCAAACTTTCATTCTTCACAGATAACATAATAATCTATGTGGAAAACCCAAAAGACTCTAGCAAAAAAATTGCTAGAACTGATACAGGAATTCAGCAAAGTGGCAGGATATAAAACCAATGCACAGGGGCACCTGGGTGGCTCAGTCGGTTGAGCATCTGCCTTCAGCTCAGGTTATGATCCCGGGGTCCTGGGATCAAGCTCCACATTGGGCTCCCCACTCAGCAGGGAGTCTGCTTCTCCCTCTCCCTCTGCCCCTCCCCACCGTTCATGCTCTTTCTCATTCACACTCTCTCAAATAAATAAAATCTTTAAAAAAATTTAAAAAAATAAAATAATAAAATCAATGCACAGAAGTCAGTTGCATTTCTATACATTAAAAATGAGGCAGAAGAAAGAGAAATCAAGGAATCGATCCCATTTACAATTGCACCAAAACCATAAGATACCAAGGAATAAACCTAACCAAAGAGGTAGGGATCTGTAGTCTGAAAACTATAGAATATTTATGAAAGAAATTGAGGAAGACACAAAGAAATGGAAAAACATTCCATGCTCATGGACTGGAAGAACAAATAATTGTTAAAATGCCTATGCTACCGAAAGCAATCTACACTTTCAATGCAATCCCTATCAAAATAGCATCAACATTTTTCACAGAACTGGAACAAACAATCCTAAAATTTGTGTGGAATCAGAAAAGACCCCAAATAGCCAAAGGAATGTTGAAAAAGGAAGCCAAAGCTGGAGGTATTACAATTCTGGACTTCAAGCTGTATTACAAAGCTGTCATCATCAAGACAGTATGCTACTGGTACAAAAACAGACACATAGATCAATGGAACAGGATAGAGAGCCCAGAAATGGACCCTCAACTCTAAGGTCAACTGATGTTCGACAAAGCAGGAAAATGTCCAATGGAGAAAAGACAGTCTCTTCAACAAATGGTGTTGGGAAAATTGGACAGCTATGTGCAGAAGAATGAAATTGGACCATTGCCTTATACCACACACAAAAATAAACTCAAAGTGGGTGAAAGACCTAAATGAGACAGGAGTCCATCAAAATCCTAGAGGAGAACACAGGCAGCAACCTCTTTGACCTTGGCCACAACAACTTCTTGCTAGATGCGTCTCCAAAGGCCAGAGAAACAAAAGCAAAAATAAACTGTTAGGACTTCAAGATAAAAAACTTCTGCATAGCAGAGGAAACAGTCGACAAAACCAAAAGACAACTGACAGAATGGGAGAAGATATTTGCAAATGTCTTATCAGATAGAGGGCTAGTATCCAAAATCTATAAAGAACTTAGCAAACTCAACACCCCAAAAAACAAAAATCCAATCAAGAAATGGGCTGAAGGGGCGCCTGGGTGCTCAGATGGTTAAGTGTCTGCCTTTGGCTCGGGTCATGATCCCAGGGTCCCGAGATCGAGCCCTGCATCGGGCTCCTTGCTCTGTGGGAAGCCTGCTTCTCCCTCTCCTTCTACTGCTCCCCCTGATTGTGCTCTCTTGCTTTCTCTGTCAAATAAATAAATAAATAAATCTTTTTAAAAAAAAAGAAATGAGCAGAAGACATGAACAGACATTTCTCCAAAGAAGAAATACAAATTGATAAGAGACACATGAAAAAATGCTCCACATCACTTGGCATCAGACAAGTTCTAACTTAACCCCAATTCACACCTGCACAGATGGACCATGGAGTGACCCATGGAGTGACCAGCAGTTACCTTTACCTTATTATAATACTAAAATCTGTGCCCAAGGAGAGCACAAGACACCTTCACATAACATACATTGTATGTATAGGCATGTTTCCTTAAGGCACATGCCCCACCCTACATCCCCCTCTATATATGATGACAAGACTCCCCTATCTAAATATTCATCCTAACCCTAAATAAAAGGAACCCATTTACCCTTACTTGAGGAGTCATGGCTTTGGAAGTTATTCCTCATGATCTCCTTATTTGCTACAAATAATGTTTACGTTATGCAATAACTCCACCTGCCGCAGTTTCTCTCTGTGACTCAATTCAAGTAAATTTGGTTACAGTGGGAGTCCTTGGACTGTTAAGAACTGTGAAGGGCATAAGATTTTTACCCTGTGTACAAACAAACAGATTAGCCTGCCATAGTTTCATAAATGCCAATAGAAGATAGGGGACATCTTGGTCAGAGACAAAGGACTTTTCTACTCCTAGCACAGCAGGCAGTGTGAGCTTCATGTCTGCATTGGTTCCCTTGCCTTCCAAGTTCCGTGGGTTAGGTGAAAAGATCCCAGTGTATGCTGTGAACATAGCGGGTTTGAGTCACAGCCGAGGAACTCCAAATTTAGAAAACCCAATCTTTTAAGAAGGATCTGCAGGCGAACCTGCCCAACTTTTGCCCTGGAGGGAGAACTTGTCCTTATTGTCCTGGTCAGGAAACAAATGTGCTCTTTGCCCAAGGAGATATTATCTCTACATTCCAAGGCTGTTTGCCATATAAATCCTTGAAAAGATAGTTCAGAACAAAAGCTGATAGGCAGCAAGTGGAAATGTAAGGAATGAATTATCCCCTAATAAAGAGTAAACTAGATAACCAGACCTACTTGACTTGTATCACCAAAAAATCACACATTTGGCGAATAGAGGCCTGACTTGAGTCAACCTGACAGAATTACTTGTTTTCCATCCCCAAGACAGCTGTTAGACTTAGAGCTGTTTTAATAAAGTCAAGGCCACATACCCTTGAGGAAGTTCTGAGATAATACGGAAGGTGCATTCCATGAATCTTGTCTCAGGTTTAGCAAGGAAAGCATGCAAACGGTGAAGGGAAACAGCCACCTTTTGTTATCATCAATTATTTTAAATGAATTGCCAAATAATTATAAACAATGATTACTGGTCATATGATTCAGTCAAGGTTCTAGCTGGTCATGTGATTCAACCAAGGTCACACATGGTCAAACAGGTTGGTGTTTTGAGGAGAGTTTACTAGAGGGATTGTTTACAAAGGTTTGGACAAGGAGTATGGAAACCACTAGGGGTGGTGTAGTAATAAAGCAAAGAGGAGAAAGTACTTGCAGGGATCTGAAGACAGACTGTGGAATAGGCCATCTAGAAAGAGCCATTACCTTATGTGGAGGGATGACCTCATCAAGGGGAGTTGAAGCAATGCTCACCCTCACTCTCCTCTCTTTCTCTGGTCTTCTTTCATGCCCTCTATTGACCAAACTGGAAGCCAGAGGACAAGGAAGCCTGTTGATAGAGCCCAAACCAAACCAGCCTCCCAGGGCACAGGACGCAGCAGAGAAGGGCAGAGGATGGATTTGGAATGGCTAATGGAAGAAATCCACCCCAGCGTAATGAAACAGTATTAAAAGTAATACTTAAGCTTAAAATATTCTGACTCCCCAATGCTTCTATTGCTGGCTAACTTTTATTATGAGAGGGAATGAGCTGGAAATTAGATGTTTGGGACATAAATCTGCCTAAATTTATATGATAAACAGTATTGTTTATTTTTATTCCATACCTATATAAATATGAATGATTTACATCATTTTACTTGCCAGTGTCCTTCTGAAACTGGCTGATACTTCCCCATCATCACTCCTATTTTACCCACAGAAAGTATGATCCGTTATGATTTTTGAATATGCCCTCATTTTTATGTGGCCAGCTGCATATTTGACCCAGTTGTTTCAGCCATTTTCACGTTTGATTCTCATCACTATGGGGTGAATGAACCAACCGTGTGGCCATCTCCACTGATTATGAAGGGACTTGCAGTGACAGGATT
This sequence comes from Eumetopias jubatus, assembly GCF_037043125.1. Lineage (NCBI taxonomy): Eukaryota > Metazoa > Chordata > Mammalia > Carnivora > Otariidae > Eumetopias > Eumetopias jubatus. The sequence continues at coordinate 79,662,963 of NW_028274808.1, forward strand.
AGAGGTGCCACAGCCTGGTCATTCTGCACAGGAACATTCTTCTCAAGAATCAGTCTAAAAAAATCAGCAGAAGTGAAGATGCTGAGACTTTCAAATTTTTTTCCATTTGACTTTTCAGCTATACTGTCACCAGCATTTTTTAAGCTAATACAGTAGGACAGGTATCCTGTAATAAGTGCCCTGCATCTTTGGAAAGAGCGAATGGGGGACAATATCCAGATCTGAAGTTTACAGCCACACAGAACTGACCATACTAGTTAACCTCAGGGACCCCCCCCCAATTGCACAATGTATATTTTTCTGAAAGAAGTGAAGCAAGGCAGTGAGAGCAAAGTTTGAAACTGAACACTAGTAAAATTTTATGCAAAAATATACAGAAGTGAATCTTGGCGGTCCAGTTTTCTTTCTAATTATATTTAATCCTTAAAATTTCTAATAATGAACTATTATCATATATCACATTACCTGCCATATTGTCATCTTCACTTATGGCCATAAAAAATTTCAGCTTTAAAAGGGGACTGTGGTTTCTTAATCAGATTATTTTATTTTATTTTTTTAAAATTTTTTATTGTTATGCTAATCACCATACATTACATCATTAGTTTTTGATGTAGTATTCCATGATTCATTGTTTGTGCATAACACCCAGTGCTTCACGCAGAATGTTCCCTCTTTAATAACCATCACCAGGCTAACCCATCCCCCCATCCCCCTCCCCTCTAGAACCCTCAGTTTGTTCTTCAGAGTCCATCGTCTCTCATGGTTCATCTCCCCCTCCGACTTACTCCCCTTCATTCTTCCCCTCCTGCTATCTTCTTCTTCTTCTTTTTTTTTCTTAACATATATTGCATTATTTGTTTCAGAGGTACAGATCTGTGATTCAACAGTCTTGCACAATTCACGGTGCTCACCATAACACATACCCTCCCCAATGTCTATCACCCAGCCACCCCGTCCCTCCCACCCCCCACCACTCCAGCAACGCTCAGTTTGTTTCCTGAGATTAAGAAATCCTCATATCAGTGAGGTCATATGATACATGTCTTTCTCTGATTGACTTATTTCACTCAGCATAACGCCCTCCAGTTCCATCCACATCGTTGCAAATGGCAAGATCTCATTCCTTTTGATGGCTGCATAATATTCCATTGTGTATATATACCACCTTTTCTTTATCCATTCATCTGTCGATGGACATGCTGGCTCTTTCCACAGTTTGGCTATTGTGGACATTGCTGCTATAAACATCGGGGTGCACGTACCCCCTTCAGATCTCTACATTTGTATCTTTGTGGTAAATACCCAGTAGTGCAATTGCTGGATCGTAGGGTAGCTCTATTTTCAACTGTTTGAGTAACTTCCATACTGTTTTCCAGAGTGGTTGCACCAGCTTGCATTCCCACCAACAGTGTAGGAGGGTTCCCCTTTCTCCGCGTCTCCGCCAACATCTGTCGTTTCCTGACTTGTTAATTTTAGCCATTCTGATTGGTGTGAGGTGGTACCTCATTGAGGTTTTGATTTGGATTTCCCTGATGCCGAGCGATGTTGAGCACTTTTTCATGTGTCTGTTGGCCATTTGGATGTCTTCTTTGGAAAAATGTCTGTTCATGTCTTCTGCCCATTTCTTTTTTTTTTTTAATATTTTATTTATTTGACAGAGACACAGCGAGAGAGGGAACACAGCAGGGGGAGTGGGAGAGGGAGAAGCAGGCTTCCCGCCAAGCGGGGAGCCCGATGTGGGGCTCGATCCCAGGACCCCGGGATCACGACCCGAGCCGAAGGCAGCCGCCTAACCGACTGAGCCACCCAGGCACCCCTCTTCTGCCCATTTCTTGATTGGATTATTTGTTCTTTGGGTGTTGAGTTTGATAAGTTCTTTATAGATTTTGGATACTAGCTCTTTATCTGATATGTCATTTGCAAATATTTTCTCCCATTCTGTCGGTTGTCTTTTGGTTTTGTGGACTGTTTCTTTTGCTGTGCAAAAGCTTTTTATCTTGATGAAATCCCAACAGTTCATTTTGGCCCTTGCTTCCCTTGCCTTTGGCGATGTTTCTAGGAAGAAGTTGCTGTGGCTGAGGTTGAAGAGGTTGCTGCCTGTGTTCTCCTTTAGGATTTTGATGGATTCCTGTCTCACGTTTAGGTCTTTCAACCATTTGGAGTCTATTTTGGTGTGTGGTGTAAGGAAATGGTCCAGTTTCTTTCTTCTGCATGTGGCTGTCCAATTTTCCCAACACCATTTGTTGAAGAGACTGTCTTTTTTCCATTAGACATTCTTTCCTGCTTTGTCAAAGATTAGTTGACCCTAGAGTTGAGGGTCCATTTCTGGGCCCTCTATTCTGTTCCATTGATCTATGTGTCTGTTTTTGTGCCAGTACCATACTGTCTTGATGATGACAGCTTTGTAATAGAGCTGGAAGTCCGGAATTGCGATGCCGCCAGCTTTGCTTTTCTTTTTCAATATTCCTCTGGCTATTTGGGGTCTCTTCTGGTTCCATATAAATTTTAGGATTATTTGTTCCATTTCTTTGAAAAAAGTGGATGGTAGTTTGATGGGGATTGCTTTGAATGTGTAGATTGCTCTATGTAGCATTGACATCTTCACAATGTTTGTTCTTCCAATCCATGAGCATGGAACGTTTTTCCATTTCTTTGTGTCTTCTTCAATTTCTTTCATGAGTATTTTATAGTTTTCTGAGTACAGATCTTTTGCCTTTTTGGTTAAATTTATTCCTAGGTATCTTATGGTTTTGGGTGCAATTGTAAATGGGATCGACTCCTTGATTTGTCTCTCTTCTGTCTTGTTGTTAGTGTATAGGAATGCACTGATTTCTGTGCATTGATTTTATATCCTGCTACTTTACTGAATTCCTATATGAGTTCTAGCAGTTTTGGGGTGGAGTCTTTTGGGTTTTCCACATAGGGTATCATATCATCTGCAAAGAGTGAGAGTTTGACTTCCTCTTTGGCGATTTGGATGCCTTTGATTTCTTTTTGTTGTCTGATTGCTGTGGCTAGGACTTCTAATACTATGTTGAATAGCAGTGGTGAGAGTGGACATCCCTGCCACGTTCCTGACCGCGGCATGATATTCGCTGTAGGTTTTTCATAGATGGCTTTTATGATATTGAGGTATGTACCCTCTATCCCTATATTCTGAAGAATTTTGATCAAGAAAGGATGCTGTACTTTGTCAAATGCTTTTTCTGCATCTATTGAGAGGATCATATGATTCTTGTTCTTTCTTTTGTTAATGTATTGTATCATGTTGATTGATTTGCGGATGTTGAACCAACCTTGCAGCCCGGGGTTAAATCCCACTTGGTCGTGGTGAATAATCCTTTTAATGTACTATTGGATCCTATTGGCTAGTATTTTGGTGAGAATTTTTGCATCCATGTTCATCAAGGATATTGGTCTGTAATTCTCCTTTTTGAGGGGGTCTTTGTCTGGTTTTGGGATCAAGGTAATGGTGGCCTCATAAAATGAGTTTGGAAGTTTTCCTTCCATTTCTATTTTTTGGAACAGTTTCAGGAGACTAGGTATTAATTCTTCTTGAAATGTTTGGTAGAATTCCCCTGGGAAGCCATCTGGCTCTGGGCTTTTGTTTGTTGGGAGATTTTTGATGACTGCTTCAATTTCCTTAGTGGTTATAGGTCTGTTCAGGTTTTCTATTCCTTCCTGGTTCAGTTTTGGTAGTTGATACATCTCTAGGAATGCATCCATTTCTTCCAGGTTATCTAATTTGCTGGCATAGAGTTGCTCAGAATATGTTCTTAGAATTGTTTGTATTTCTTTGGTGTTGGTTGTGATCTCTCTTCTTTCATTCATGATTTTGTTGATTTGGGTCATTTCTCTTTTCTTTTTGATAAGTCTGGCCAGGGGTTTATCAATCTTGTTGATTCTTTCAAAGAACCAGCTCCTAGTTTCATTGATCTGTTCTACTGTTCTTTTGGTTTCTAGTTCATTGATTTCTGCTCTGATCTTTATTATTTCTCTTCTCCTGCTGGGTTTAGGCTTTATTTGCTGTTTTTTCTCTAGCTCCTTTAGGTGTCGGGTTACGTTGTGTATTTGAGACCTTTCTTGTTTCTTGAGAAAATACTGCCTTTGCTGTATCCCAAAGATTTTGAACAGTTGTGTTTTCATTTTCATTGGTTTCCATGAATTTTTTTAATTCTTCTTTAATTTCCTGGTTGACCCATTCATTCTTTAGTAGGATGCTCTTTAGCCTCCATGTATTTGAGTTCTTTCCGACTTTCCTCTTGTGATTGAGTTCTAGTTTCAAAGCACTGTGGTCTGAAAATATGCAGGGAATAATGCCAGTCTTTTGGTACTGGTTGAGACCTGATTTGTGACCTAGGATGTGATCAATTCTGGAGAATGCCCCATGGGCACTAGAGAAGAATGTGTATTCCGTTGCTTTGGGATGGAATGTTCTGAATATGTCTGTGAAGTCCATTTGGTCCAGTGTTTCATTTAAAGTCTTTATTTCCTTGTTGATCTTTTAGATGATCTGTCCATTTCAGTCAGGGGGGGTGTTAAAATCCCCCACTATTACTGTATTGTTGTCTATGTGTTTCTTTGCTTTTGTTATTAATTGCCTTATATAATTGGCTGCTCCCATGTTAGGGGCATAGATATTTACAATTGTTAGATCTTCTTGGTGGATAGACCCTTTAAGTAGGATATAGTGTCCTTCTTCATCTCTTATTACAGTCTTTGTTTTAAAATCTAATTTGTCTGATATAAGGATTGCCACCCCAGCTTTCTTTTGGTGTCCATTAGCATGGTAAATGGTTTTCCACCCCCTCACTTTCAATCTGGGGGTGTCTTTGGGTCTAAAATGAGTCTCTTGCAGACAGCGTATCGATGGGTCTTGTTTTTTAATCCAATCTGATAGCCTGTGTCTTTTGATTGGGGCATTTAGCCCATTTACATTCAGGGTAACTGTTGAAAGATATGAATTTAGTGCCATTGTATTGCCTGTAAGGTGACTGTGACTGTACATTGTCTGTGTTCCTTTCTTATCTATGTTCCGTTTAGGCTCTGTCTTTGCTTAGAGGACCCCTTTCAATATTTCTTGTAAGGCTGGTTTCGTATTTGCAAATTCCTTTAGTTTTTGTTTGTCCTGGAAGCTTTTTATCTCTCCTTCTATTTTCAGTGATAGCCTAGCTGGTTATAGTATTCTTGGCTGCATATTTTTCTCATTTAGTGCTCTGAAGATATCATGCCAGTCCTTTCTGTCCTGCCAGGTCTCTGTGGATAGGTCGGCTGCCAATCTAATGTTTTTACCATTGTAGGTTACATATCTGTTCTCCCGAGCTGCCTTCAGGATTTTCTCTTTGTCTCTGAGACTCGTAAGTTTTACTATTAGATGTCGGGGTGTTGACCTATTTTTATTGATTTTGAGAGGGGTTCTCTGTGCCTCCTGGATTTTGATGCCTGTTTCCTTCCCCACATTAGGGAAGTTCTCTGCTATAATTTGCTCCAATATACCTTCTGCCCCTCTCTCTCTTTCTTCTTCTTCTGGGATTCCAATTATTCTAATGTTGTTTCGTCTTATCGTATCGCTTATCTCTTGAATTCTGCTCTTGTGATCCTGTAGTTGTTTATTTCTCTTTTTCTCAGCCTCTTTATTTTCCATCATTTGGTCTTCTATATCGCTGATTCTCTCTTCTGCCTCATTTATCCTAGCAGTTAGTGCCCCCACTTTTGATTGCACCTCATTAATAGCCTTTTTGATTTTGACTTGGTTAGATTTTAGTTCTTTCATGTTTCTCTAATAACTGCCATGCTTTTTACAAGCCCAGCCAGTATCTTTAAAGTCATGATTCTGAACTCTAGGTCTGACATTGTACTAATGTCCCTATTGAGAGGGTCCCTGGCAGATGGTACTACCTCTTGTTCTTTTTGCTGAGGTGATTTTTTTCATCTTGTCATTTTGTCCAGAGGAGAATAGATGAATGAGAGAACAAAATGCTAACAGGTTAACCACGTCCCCAGCAAATATACTCTATACAAATCAGAAAAGACCTGAAACCAGGGGAAACAAAAGGGAAAGAAAGAGAAAAGAAAGAGAAAAAAAAAGAAAAAAAAGAAAAAGAAAAAGATAAAAACAAACAAAAACAGAACAAAAAAAAAAAAAACCAGAGTATGATCAAATATGATCAGGCTAGTTCATAGATCAGTGCCACACACTAGATTTTGTGTGTATTTTGGTCTGTTAGAAGAAAGTGCCTGCTAAAATTTTAAAGGAAGAAAGACTTATATATGTATAAAATAAGGGTTGATACAATGAAGGGATGGAAGGTGACTTTAATGATGAAAATTATAAAAGATTTTATAAAAGGAATTGATAACATAAGAAGTTATTTGAAAAAAGAAAGAAGGAGTTTATTCTTTTTTTTTTTTAAGATTTTATTTATTTATTTGAGAGAGAGAATGAGAGAGAGAGAGAGAGCATGAGAGGGGGGAGGGTCAGAGGGAGAAGCAGACTTCCTGCCGAGCAGGGAGCCCGATGCAGGACTCGATCCCGGGACTCCAGGATCATGACCTGAGCCGAAGGCAGTCACTTAACCAACTGAGCCACCCAGGCGCCCCAGAAAGAAGGAGTTTAAAAAAAAAGAAAAAAAAAGGTAGAGAATGTGATCAGGCAGGACACTAGAACAAAGCCCATACACTAGTGATTTAGGGTATATTTTGATCTGTTAGAAGAAACCGTATCTCAAAATTTTAAAGAGAGAACAACTTATGTATATATGCCAAAAATAAGGGTAACTACTATGAAGGGATAAAATATGACTCTAAAAATGAAAAATAAAAAATGTTTTTTTAGAAAAGGGGTTGATAAGATGTTGGTTGAAAAAGGGAAAAGGAAAAATTAAAAAAAATAGTTAAAAAATTAACTTTGAAAAACTAATGAATCATGGTAAAAAAGCCATGAATTCTATGTGCAGTATTCCCCTAGCGCTGGAGTTCTCCCGTTCTCCTTGATCGGTAAACTTGGTCTTGGCTTGCTGGCTGTTCGTGCTGATCTTCTGGGGGAGGGGCCTATTGCTGTGGTTCCCAAATGTCTTTGCTGGAGGTGGAATTGCCCCGCCCTTGCCGGTCCGGGCTAAGCAATCTGCTTGGGTTTGCTCTCAGGAGCATTTGTTCCCTGCAAGCTCCCAGCACAGCTTTGGAGGACCAGAGTGAAAATAGTGGCCTCCCAATCTCTGCCCGGAGGAGCTGAGAACTCGGGGCCCCGCTCCTCAGTGTGCCCCCAGAGAAAAGCAGTCACTCCTGTGTCCCCGGTCTCCGGCCGCACTCCGTGCTCACCTGGCCTGTGATGAGTGTTTCTATCTCTGGCACCCAACCCCGTGTGGAGTCTCCAAACCCAGCAGATCCCTGTGGTGCGCTCCCGCGCCGCTCCTCCCGGGGAAGGAAGGGGAGTCTCCCTGGCTCTGCCGCTTGTTGGGTCCCTGCTGGAGGAGCAGTGTCCCGACTGGGCCGCGGATCACAGTTTATGGCCACCCCGAGCTGAGAGCCCGCTCCTGGGCTCCGTCTCTGCAGCCGGCTTCCCCGCTCTGATACCTGGGAGCTCTGCTGCACTCAGGCACCCCCGGTCTTTCTGTGACCCTGAGGGTCCTGAGACCACACTGTCCCGCGAGGGTTCCACCCCCCGCTTAGCCACTGGAGCGACGTCCCTCAGCCGAGCCGACTTCTAAAAGTTCCAGTTTTGTGCTCTGCGGCTCTATCACTTGTCAGAAGCTGCCAACGGAGGCCTCCGCCCCCGCCATCTATCCTCCTGAATATCACCTCGGATTCATTTCTCCGCACGTCCTACCTTCCAGTAAGTGGTCGCTTTTCTGTTCAGAGAGTTGTTGCTATTCTTTTCTTCGATCTCCTGTTGAGTTCGTAGGTGTTCAGAATGCTTTGATCCGTATTCAGCTGAATTCCTGAGACCAGAGGAAATCCAGGTCTCCTACTCCTCCGCCATTTTGCTCTGCCCACCTTAATCAGATTATTTTAAATTTGGAACATTGTGTGTGTATGTGTGTGTGTGTGTGTGTATACAGTTACAAATTCTTAGATCTAGCAGGGTTTTATTTTTATTTTTCCCCAAAGATGGTTTATAAAGCTGGACCCTTTCTTATTGTGGAAGATATTGATATGAACTAATATTTCTATTTGCATTTATAACATTTATTATAAATATTATACATATTGTATATGTAATATAATATTAATATAATAATATAATATATTTTATATTTAAATTAGTTGTATTATATGTAAATTTATATAATATATATTATATGATATATAGTATATACATACATATTATAAAAATACTTATTGCAGAGGCCACATAATCCAGTTTACTGCTGATTTAAAGAAAAAGATTTCCTTAGTCTTAACTAACAACTCTTTCTTCAAGAAAAGGTTAGGAACCTTACAACTCTCTTTGCTGCTATTTTCATCACTTTTTTCTTTTACTTTTGCTTAACAGGAACCCATTACTCATGCTTTTGAAGATTTTCCATCACAGTACTAGTGGAGAAGAGTGAACATGTCCTTCCCAGGAGCCTGCAATAGTACCTGAAGGTACTGCAAAGAAGAAATTTCTCTCATTTTATGTTTTTTAGAAGTTTTTATTTAAATTCCAGTTAACAGGCAGTGTAATGTTAGTTTCAGCTGTACAATACAGTGGTTCCACACCTCCATACAACCCCTGATGCTCATCACAGCAAGTGCCCTCCTTGATCCTCATCATCTATTTCACCCATCCCCCACCCACATCTCCTCTGGTAACTATCAGTTTGTTCTCTATAGTTAAGGGTCTGTTCCTTGGTTTGCCTCTCTTTTTTCTCCCGTTACTTGTTTATTTTTTTCTTAAATTCCACATGAGTGACATCATATGGTATTTGTCTTTCTCTGATTGACTTACTTTGTTTAGAATAATACTCTCTAGCTCATTGCAAAGGCTAGATTTCATTTTTTAATCTCATTTCATATTTTATTTGAAGAATTTAATGAAACTTTGCAATCTAGTTATATATACACACATATATAATGTAGAAAATTAAAACTAATATATCTGCATATATTTAATTTAAATTAATGTATCAGTAAATCTCGTAAAATTGTTGCCATTTATTTCTTGTGGTTTTGAATATACCCCAAGACATTGCCACTTATTTTATGGACCAAGTTTGAGATTCTGGGCATGCAGTTTTCCTAAATATCTTTCAGTCAGCCAACAAATATTTGTGTATTATTATTTGGCATTGATAAGCACTTGAGTTACTACGGGGAATGTGGCATCCTGATCTCTGTCTCTGTACCTTCACCTGTGCAGGCCCCTTGTTTAGAATGTCCAACCCCCTTTGTTCCCACCTATTCAAGTCCTGTCTGCGGATGTATCTCCCTATCCCACGTCACTCTGATTTCCCATAGTTCTGAGAAGAGGAATATTTCTCTACTGGATAAGGATAGCGACCCTTCCTCAGGCGCCTAGCAATTAGTTGGCTGAGTAGAGGGGGGATATAAATTTCAAGACCTCTCTCTAAAACTAGTGCTGATATGTACATTAACATCCCAGCAAAGGGTGTTTCTTATACCGGCTAGGCTGAAATTCCCAGATCAGTTGAGTAATTCCTGCCTCCTTCATTGCTCCCGTAAATATGCAAGGCGGCAGAGGATCTATGTCTTTTTCCTGGAGCATAACCATGCTATGGCTGGCTAAGCAGTTGGATGGTAAGAACTTGAGGGTACTGCATGCATCCTGTTTTCCTTGTGCCCGTTTCTTTGAGCCTAATCCATCCATGTGATACAGTCCTGGTTGTCCTCAACAGGGGCTATTTCGGCATTTATTCTTACAAAGACTTATCTTATTGTTCAAATGTTTTCTGTGTCTTCGTAGACAGTGACCAGGCTAGGCTATCTTTTACTTCATTTAAAAAGGGATCTAGGGGTGCCTGGGTGGCACAGTCCGTTAAACGTCCGACTCTTGGTTTCGGCTCAGGTCATGATCTCAGGTTTGTGAGATGGAGCCCCATTGGCTCCGTGCTTAGCACAGCGTCTGCTTGAGATTCTCTCTCTCTCCCACTCATGCTTGCTCTCTCCCTCTCTCTAAAATAAAGCAATCTTAAAAAAAATAAAATATAAAAGGATCTAGCGCAGCTCTCGCAGGCAAGACACACTCACTCAACAAGTGCCTGGTGAGTGGGAGAATGGAGAGTACACATTTCAATTGTACTATTTTGATAGTGGAATAATACCTCTTATGATTCTCTCATACCTCTTATCCAGCCTGTATGCCATTGCTCATTACTCTTACATACATTAAGTATGATGCTCAACTCAGTAAGTATTGAATGAATGAGTGAATGAATGAGTGAATGAATGAATGAATTATAGGAATAAGTATTAAAGTCCAGGCTTTCCACTCCTATATCCCCCCTGATACCTGATACCTTTTCTTCCTTCCTTCCTTCCTTCCCTCCTTCCTTCCTTCCTTCCTTTCTCTCTCTCTCTCTTTCTTTCTTTCTCTCTCTCTTCCTTTCTTTTCTTTTCTTTTCTTTTCTTTTGTAGGCTCCATGCCCAGTGTGGAGCTCAAGGTGGGGCTTGAACTCACAACCTTGAGTTGAGATCAAGACCTGAAATGAGATCAAGAGTAGGCTGCTAAACCGACTGAGCCACATGTGCCCCTTTCCATGATACCTTTTCTGACTGTTCCAGGCCTCAGTGTTATTCCCTATTCGGTATCATTCATTAGTGGCTAAAATAGGCTACCATAAATGGTTGGTTATATTCCATGTTTGTATTCTATCCACTCAACCAAATTTAAAAGGCTGAGACTTTTAGGTTTTTAATCCATTTTGAATTTGCTTTTGTGTATGGTGTAATAAAGTGGTTCAGTTTCATTCTCTTGCATGTTACTATCCAATTTTCTCAACATCATTTACTGAAGAAACTGTCTTTTTCCCATTTGATATTCTTTCCTGCTTTGTTGAAGATTAATTGACCATATAGTTGTGGGTTTATTTCTGGGTTGTCTCTTCTGTTCTATTGAACTATGTGTCTGTTTTTGTGCCAGTACCATACTATTTTGAGCACTATAGTTTTGTAATATAATTTGAAGTCTGGAATTGTGATGCCTCCAGCTCTGCTTTTCTTTTTCAAGGTTGTTTTGGCTATTTTGGGTCTTTGGTGGTTCCATACAAATTTTAGGATTGTTTGCTCTAGCTCTGTGAAAAATGCTATTGGTATTTTGATGGGGATTGAAACCATAAAAATCCTTGAGGAGAACACAGGCAGTAACCTCTTTGACATCGGCTATAGCAACTTCTTTCTAGATATGTCTCCTGAGGCAAGGGAAACAAAAGCAAAAATAAACTGTTGGGACTTCAAAATAAAAAGCTTCTGCACAGCAAAGGAAACAATCAACAAAGGCTGGAAGAAGATATTTGCAAATGACATTATCTGATAAAGGGTTAGTATCCAAAATATATAAAGAACTTATAAAACTCAACACCCCAAAAATGAATAATCCAATTAAAAATGGGCAGAAGACATGAATACATATTTTTCCAAAGAAGAAATACAGATGGCCAACAGACACATGAAAAGATGTTCAAAATCACTCACCATCAGGGAAATACAAATCAAAACTACAATGAGATATCACCTCACACCCATCAGAATGGCTAAAATCAACAACACAAGAAACAACAGGTGCTGGCCAGGTGGCGGAGAAAGGGGAACCCTCTTGAACTGTTGGTGGGAATGCAAGCTGGTGCAGCCACTCTGGAAAACAGTATGGAGGTTCCTCAAAAAGTTAGAGCTAACCTACAACCCAGGAATCACACTACTAGGTATTTACCCAAAGAATACAAAAATACTAATTCAAAGGGATGCATACACCCTGATGTTTATGGCAGCATTATCTATAGTAGCCAAATTATGGAAATAGCCCAAGTGTCCAGTGACAGATGAATGGATAAGAAGATGTGGTGATATACATACAATAGAATATTACTGAGCCATAAAAAAGAATGAAATCTTGCCATTTACAACAACATGGTGGAGCTAAAGAGTATTATGCTAAGTGAAATAAGTCAATCAAAGGAAGACAAATACCATACGATTTCACTCATCTGTGGAATTTAAGAAACAAATGGTCATAGGAGAAAAAAAGAGAGAGGCAAACCAAGAAATAGAGTTAACTGTAGAGAACAAACTGATGGTTACCAGAGGGGAGGTGGGTGGAGGGATGGGTGAAATAGGTGATGGGGATTCAGGAGTGATCAGCACAGGGTGATGTATGGAAGTGTTGAATCACTATATTGTACACCTGAAATTAATATTACACTGTATGTTAACTAACTGGAATTTAAAGAAAAGTCCAAGACTGTATTTTACATGTTCACTTTTTTCTACTTTGCCTGGTAAGTGCTTTAAAATAGCATGCTCAATATATATTAGTTGCTGTTGATAATGAAATTCTAGAAGGAAAAGAAACAATGAACTTCCAAGCTATTGTTCCATTTTGCTTTGACCTTTCTTTGTGGTAGAAGGTTTTTGAGTCTGAAGTAGTATCAGTAGCAATTTATGTGATTATATCAAGTGTGGGTTTTATTTTGATTATGCTAAACTAAATGAACTTGAGAGTGAACACAGCTTTCCTCTTGTTACAACTAAGAAATTAAAAGTCGCTTTTATCATATTTACTGTAGTGGATGATCAAGAGTTCAGGGGCTGTATGGAATAGAAAAAAGAGCTCTGTACCAGGAGTCAGAGCTTTTCTGCAGATGTGTATTTTAGGTCATCATGTTGTGTCTCTGCTACTTGTGAAATGATAAAGGAGATAGTACAATATGGCATAGTGGTTTTTAAGAACTTAAAAAGAACGGCAAGTTTTGTTGAAATGCAATCTTGGGAAAGCCCATCACATAATGACATTCAGATGAAGCTACTGGGGCTCCTTGAAACACTAGAAGCCACTGGTGTAGTATAAAGAGTACTCTTTGGAGCCAGACCAGTCTTACCACTTCTGCACGCTGGGACCTTCAGTAAGATATCATCTCTCTGAGCCTCAGTCTCCTTAACTGTAAAATGGAAACAAGAAGGAAAACAACCTCAGAGGGTTGACGTAAGCATTAAATGAGATAATACATGCAAAGCTCTTAGCATAGAGCCTGTTATATTTTAAGTACTTCCCCATGCAGTGGACACCTCTGAGCTGCTTTGTTCAAAATACTTTACTTTCCTCTGACAACTGCTCCTTCCTTCCCCATCCACATGGTACAGCGGGAGCAGCAATATGATAGCATGACCCAGTCTGCTGGCCAGTGAGTCCTTTCTCAGCATGTCTTGGACTAGGCACCAAGAGATAAGAGTTGGGAGAGTCTGTCCAGTTAACACATTTGAAGAAGCTGTAAGAAATAAAACTCAGGAGGGGTGCCTGGGTGGCTCAGTCAGTTAAGTATCTGCCTTTGGCTCAGGTCATTATCTCAGGGTCCTGGGATCAAGCCCCGTGTTGGGCTCCCTGCTCAGTGGGGAATCTGCTTGTCTCTCACCCTCTCCCTCTCCCTCTCCCTGCCCTGCTTGTGCTCTCTCTCTCTCTCTCCAATAAAATCTTTGAAGAAGGAAGAAAGGAAGGAAGGAAGGAAGGAAGGAAGGAAGGAAGGAAGGAAGGAAGGAAGGAAGGAAGGAAGGAAGGAAGGAAGGAAGGAAGGAAGGAAGGAAGAAAGAAAGAAAACTCAAGAGTTGTCAGCAGTTAGCACAGGTGTCCTGCAGGGGAACAAGTCAGTATGCGGAGAGGCAGATAAAGAAGCAGGTAAGTGGAGACCAACAAGAGAGGCAAGAAACAGAGAGGTGACAGTGTTGGAGTTCCTGTTTTTGAGTATTCCTGACACCTAATCTCATTCCTGTTCTCAGTTCCTTGAGGAATCCTAGGATCAATAAATTCCTCTTTTTCTAAGCTAGTGTGCTGGATGATGCTATGACTTCTTGTTAAGCTGGGAATTACACTTCCCAGAATCCTCTTCTGTGCACAGTTCTGAGTTAGAGTTGACCAAAGAGGAAGTTCCAAGAGATTTGGAAGGTTGAAGAGAAGCAAAGACCATTATTCTCAGAAGAGCATCCTGGTCAGATAGACAGACACAGAGGCACCCTGGGTCCCACCTTATTCTGGCTCTCCTCTGCACTGTCTAGTTTCCAACTGATGGCCCTGCTCATCCAAAGCAGGCATAGTTCTTTCCTATGCCCTTATGCAGAAACTTGGCTGCAGGCCCACAGAGGTCATAGCTCCACAGAGGGAACATCTTCCCCCTTCACAATCCCACTGAAGCAGCTGCGTATAGTTGCCTCTCAGATTTCCCTGCAACCTCCAACTTACCCACTCATGCCAGTGCTTTTTGAGAACTGGTTAGTGACTCTTTCTCAAATCATTTGACCTTCACTTCCTCAGCTACTCCCATGTTTGTGTGTGGTCTATTTCCTATAATAAATCTCTTATTCCCATAATACTCTAGTGACTCTGCTTCTCTGATTGAGGCCTGATTGCTACAACCAGTTTGTTTTTCTTTCACTTGCATACAAGCCAGAAGGATATTTATTTTTTTTTAGATTTTTCACATTCCTTAAACAAAAATAACCTCACAGAATAAAGAGAAATATCAAGGTAACACTTTTGAAAAAAAAATACAGTTTTTGGAGCAAAACATTCATAAATTTTCTCACATTATTCTTTTTTATACATAAACAATGGGTTGTTAATAACTCATGGTGATTTCATTAAAATTGCCTCATATGTCCTGAACCTCTTGAGTGAAACTGAGGAAAATCGGTGTGACTTTTGCCTCTTCCAGAGGTGTAGGTAATAACACTTTGAGGAACGTACATTAGGAAGACACCAGTGTTGCAGGAATTTTCTGCCTTTAGTGCCCATGGTTCTCGGTCACTCCGTTTTGAAGAATGAAGAGGTAGACCAGACAAAGAGTGGTGGGCAGCAAGGGAAAGTTTATTGAGCGATAGTACAAGCTCCCAGAGAAGGAGGGGGGCCCGAAAGGGTTGCCCCTGGAGTTTCTAAGTTTCAGGGTTTTTATGAGCTCTTTTGCAGAACTATCTTAAGCAATCAGGGTGTGCTGAGGTGTGCCAATCAGGGCTTTGGTCACGTATCTGTATACCTATTGGGTTAATGTCAACGTGTGGATGATCTTTTTTGTTGACATCTGGAGGCTTAGGTCTTAACTGCCTCTTGCTTGTGTTAGGGGCAAATGCCTTGTGGTTAATTGTCTTATTTTAGGATGTTTTGCAGAAGTCATTTCTTCAAAGGCTGCAAAACAGGATGTTAGTGCTGTTTTATTTTAGCTGTGCTGACTCCATATCTTCTTGTTGGGGACCCTGGCCCTGACTGTCCAACGAACTCTTAATACCAGGGCCTGGGGCAAAGAGAATATACGCTGAACATGGAATTAGTGACAATGACTTCTCCTTCATCACTATGGATTCAACCAGAAAAGCAGAAACACTAGGACACACACACACACACACACACACACACACACACACACACACACACACACCACATTTGTTACAAAGATTTGGACTTACGCAATTGTAGGAGCTGGTTAAATAGTTTTTGTAAGGCTGTTGTCTTTGTGTCCGAGGTGGGAGCTCAAAGTTCCTATCTCGTTAAGCCTTTAGATACTTCTTCTACAGTATACCAGGAAGGTTCTTCAGGCAGAGGGAGACTAACCTCTTCAAGCACAGTTGGAGGAGCTGCTTCTTCTGGCAGAGAAGGCTCCACAGAATATAGGTGTTTCAACTATCCAGCTTCATTGGAAACTGCCCCTATGTCTCCATTTCAGTTTTCTAAGGTCCTAGTCCTTTACAGTGTGTTAAGATATCCTGTCCAAGGTGAAAAACAAGTTGTTCATGTGGCCCCTGTCGGTTTTCTATTGTGGCATAACGAATTACCAGAAAGTGGCTTACACTAATCCACATGGATTATCTCACACTTTTGATAGGTCAGATGGCTGGATTCTCTGCCCAGGTATTCACTGGGCTGAAATCAAGGTATCCGTTAGCGCTGCAGTTGTTATCTGCCCTGGGACTTTTGCTGTTCTCTTTTTGGAAGCTTTTCTGGAGATCCTCCTTTGTTAGTGGCCACACGTGGGAGGGTGCGCTGCTAGAACTTTTAGAAGTTCTTCAAAGTAAATGCAAATATTAGGTGTGGGAGGCAGATTGTTGAGAGGAGGAGTAACACACCTGGGGGCCAATGAAGGAATTTCAATAAAATGATCTCTAAGATGATGTGGGCTGTTGGCATAGGCAGGACACTTTTTAATAACAAGCTAGTAAAATTAACTATATAAAAACTTTTTTTTGATAGCAAGTAATTGAAGTCTAATTTGTTTTTCTCAAAACAAAAAGAGAATTTGTTGGGGCACCTGGATGGCTCAGTTGGTTAAGCATCTGCCTTGGGCTCAGATCCCAGGGTCCTGGGATCAAGTCCCGCATCGGGCTCCCTGCCCAGTGGGGAGCCTGTATCTCCCTCTGCCTGCCACTCCTCCTGCTTGTGCTCTCTCTCTCTTTCTCTCTGTCAAATAAATAAATAAAATCTTGAAAAAAGAGAGAATTTGTTGATGTAGTTGGAAAGTTCAGAAGTTCAGCTAACATCAGATATGGCTGGATCCAGGGGTTCAAATGATTTTGCTGAGACTCTTCTTCTCTCAACTCTACTAGCTCTTTTCCAGCCCTCCTCTCATCCTTTGATCTTTAACCCTGAATTTATAACCCCTAACTCCTACTATGGACCTTAATTGTAGCAGAAAGAAGTATTTCTTGTTACTTCTTAATAACAGTTACAATTAATGATTGGCTTGGCTCTGGCCACATGCCTATTCCTGAATCTGTGCTGTGAAGGGAGTACAGGGTGGTTTAATTGGCTAGGTCTGGGCTATGTGTTTATTTTTGTAGCTGGCTAGGGGTGGGGGAGTTGGTGGGAGGGGTGGAGTGGGATGGGGGGCGGCTCAGGCCCTCCTGGACTGCATAGAATGAGACCTCTACGGGAAAGACAAATACCGTTACCAGGTGAATTGGGGAGGCTGGCCGATACTGGGCAAGCAGAAGCAACAATGTCGTCTACGGTTAGTAGCTGACTGATTGTAGTCTTAAGTGCGAGTCAAGGTCATGTGTGTGATACGGAGGGTAAAGAAGAAATAAATGCCTCACCCACAGGTTGGAGTACTTTTGTCTAGCTGGGGACATAGTCACAATTCCAGATCATTCAGAAAAATCTTAAGAGTATAATTTTTAGAGAAATGATAATACCCTGAGGGAGTCATTTTGCTCATCTTCTTATACCCAGCTTCCCAGTATCTTGTTCATGGTGCCATTTCCCCCATTACCCTGGAGCAGTAAAGGAATTTTCTTTATCCTTTTTTCTCCCTGACCCTTCAGGGAGGGTCTGCAATAAGGCCTTGTCCCCTCTACCCATATCTCCTCAGGCCATCTGTCTGTCTACAGTCACAGCACACCTGCCCAGCTCTGCTTCTGCATTGTGCTCACCCACCCCAGAACGCTCTCCCTGCCCTTCCTCTCACAGTGGAATCTAACATGTCTGGTAAGACTCACAACCTCCCGTGTGAAGATCTCCCCGTTGTTCACTCTTATTTCTCTTTGGACTCCTGTAGGACTTTGAGCTGCCTGTTATACACTTCCACCTACTGTCTTGTGTTTGTAGTTATCTTTTCATATATAGATGTTATGTGTTCTCAACTCACTTTTAAGCAAAGGAAAAGACATTTGCCATAGCTATGTGTCGAAAGAAAATCTCTCTGAGCATCAATTTCCCCTCTTGCAATTTGACAATAGATAGCTACCATGCAGAGTAGTTGAAAGGATTAACCAAGATACTGTAAAGGGACTCTCCCAGGGCCTGGTACAGGATAGGAGTGTAAGGATTGGTACTTGAGGCCATGCTGAATAAAGGAAAGAAGTCCCAACACTCTCATTCCCCATGCTCTTCTGCATCTGCTATGCTCCCCAAAGCTCTCATCTGAAAATGACGATGTAGTTCAATAAGCATGTTGTTGTAGGTTGAGTTCCCTCAGAAGCAGATGCTGAGACAAAGATGTAAATATGAAAGTTTATTTGGGAGATGACTCCAGGATGTGCAGAAGGGGCATGGGAAGGAGAGGTAGGGAAGGGAAGGAAGCCAGTTTGAGGTAAGTGGTATTAATGGGCAGCTGGGGCTCCAACCCACGGAGAACCTCTGGGAGACTTTGTAGCACATGCTCAGAATTATCTCCCAGAGAGAGATGGAGAGAGGAAGCTGGTGTCTTTATCCCTTAAACTACATCCAGCACTAATTGCTGGCTGCTGGCAGCACACTTCATCTCCATACACTTCTGGCCTATTTCTACCTGTGGTTGAGTTCCTGCAGTGGAGAGAGCTCTGAAGCAGAGAAATCCAGAGAACTCCAGGGTAGGGTTACCAGATTTAGCAAATAAAAATACAGGATGCCCAGTTAAATTTGAATTTCAGATAAACAACTAAGAATGTTTTAGTGGGTATTATGGGCTGACTTATGTACCCTACCAAATTTATATGTTGAAGCCCTCACCCTCAGTACCTCAGATTGTGACAGTGTTTGGAGATAGAGCCTAATTTTAAATAGACAAGTAAGAGAGAATGAGGTCATTAGGGTGGCCCCTAATCTAATATGATTGGAGTCTTGTAAGAAGAGGAGATTAGGACACAGACAGGTGTACGGGGAAGACCGTGTGAGGACACAGTGAGAAGTGGACATCTACAAGCCAAGAAGGGAGGATTCAGAAGAGACCAACTTCCCTGACACTTTGATCTTGGACTTCTAGAGCCTTCGGAACTGTGAGAAAATAAATCTCTGTTGTTTAAGTCCCCCAGTCTGTAGTACTTAGTTATGGCAGCCCCACTAAATGAATGAATACAGTGTGTGTTACAGTATTGCATGGGACATACTTACACTAAATAATTGTTGTTTATTTGAAATTCAAATTTAGTTGAGTGTTCTACATTTTATCTGGCAACCCTAATTAAGGGGCTTGTTTAAGGGATAAGAACAGAGCACAGTGGCTGCATTTATTGAATATCTACCATGTGTTTGAAGTGGCATTTATTGTGGAAATATAGAATTAATGAATAAGTCCCCAGACTTTGCTTACCTCTCAGTGTTACAATTAGGCTTGAATGAAGGATGTATAGAGAACTGCTTTGAATATTATAAAGTGCTACATAAACAAATAATAGAAAATTTTCATTTTTTACTTAGTTCCTAACACTCCCAGAAGAGTGTCTGGTACATAGTACCTGCTCAACACATATTTGCTAAATCAAATGGAGTTATTATTATAGGCAATCAATAAATGTTTATTTGCTGATTAACATCATAAGACTCAGGTAAGGCTATTTATACCTTCCCGGAATCTAGCCAGGCTTATTTTTGGAGACTCGCTTCACATCAGACCATTCATATTAAAGTGAATATCTCGGGGCACCTGGGTGGCTCAGTCGTTAAGCGTCTGCCTTCGGCTCAGGTCGTGATCCCAGGGTCCTGGGATCGAGCCCCGCATCGGGCTCCCTGCTCAGCAGGAAGCCTGCTTCTCCCTCTCCCACTCCCCCTGCTTGTGTTCCCTCTCTCGCTATGTCTCTCTCTGTCAAATAAATAAATAAAATCTTAAAAAAAAAAGTGAATATCTCACCTAGTAACTGAAGGAAATATATATAAATGTAAATAAGTATATTTGCTGAAAGCACTTTTTGAATTTAAGAATTTTTTTATAATTTAGTTTTTGAAAAGATTTGTCTACAGATAGCTCTTTTATGATTAGCCTGATTTCTTGATTTGAGGAGTGAGGGGTACATGAACTTGAATGAAAAAAAAATTTTATTTTCATTAACTTCAAACTGAATTTTGGCTTTTTCTTTAATTATGAATCTATGTCACATATATTATATTAGTATAACAATATCTCTCTTACCAGTGAAGTCACAGATACATTAATTATAGTAGTCATAGATATCTCAAGATACCGTTTATATCAATATAGTGGTTATTAAATCTGCCGCTAATGCTAATCTCATTATTTAATGGATTAATAAATTAGTGCATATATTACCAGTTAGTTTTTAAGAAGTATTTGAAAATATTTTAAATAGTTGGTTTCCTTTGTGATATATTTAATAAGATTATTTTGGGAAGGGTTCCAGAAACTTCACTAGACTTCCAAAGGGATCTATAGCATAAAAATTATAGAGATCCTGTTAGTACCTCGTGGATAAAATAGCTCTGGTGTGAGACTCAGGTGTCTCTGGCCTGGTACTGTTGCTTTGTTCTTTTCTGGAAAATAGAAGGCATTTCGCAGGCTCAGAAGAGTATAATTGCATGCAGATGCAAGAGAAAAGTCAAAGTATGTGTAAACCTTACTTGAAAAATTACCAGATGGAGAGTCAAAGGACTGGGTCTAATACAGGCTTACCTTTACTATCCAGCTACAGGTGCCTTTGTTCACTGAGTCAGCCAACATTTGAGGGCCTACTAGGTGCCAGAGCCTGAGCATGGGCTTGGAGAAGGGTTTGGTCCCTTCTGTCACTCATCAGCTGAGTGACCTTGAACAAGTTATTCCATATCTCTAAGCCTTAGTGTCATACGCTGTAAGAGGGAGATACCGATGTTAGGGTTGTTGAAAGGATTAGATAAGAGAATGGGTGTAAAGTCCTAAAAACACGTAATAAATGATTATAGTTACTATGAATCACCATTTTGTCCACAAGATCTTGCATCAATGGTATTGTTAGCTGTGAAAGAAAAGCATATAAAACTGTCTTTGCTTTTAGGGGAAACAATTACAAAAAAATACATTTCCCTTTTAAGAATGGAAATGAGCCTGGGGGGCCTGGGTGGCTCAGTCGATTAAGTGTCTGCCTTTGGCTCAGGTCATGATCCCAGGGTCCTGGGATTGAGCCCCATGTAGGGCTCCCTGCTCAGCGGGGAACCTGCTTCTCCCTCTCCCTCTACCTACCACTCCCCCTGCTTGTGCTCTCTCTGTCTCTCAAGTACATAAATAAAATCTTAAAAAAAAAAAAAAAAGAATGGAAATGAGTCTGACTGACTAGGTTCTTGTTGGCTAAAATTTGACAGCTAGGGAAAAATCCTATGACAAGTGCATCTTTTCTTTTTGGTCTTTTGATGGTGCTTATTGTACCTGTGGCACAAAGCAGAAAAGAATTCTCCCAGGGCTGATAAAATATTTAGTTTACTTTATCACCTATTAAAGATATTTTTGCCCCTTAAATGCTTTTGCTTTTGAAACATAAAAAGGGGGATTATGAAAATATATGAATGTTAAAATTGTGTCAGTGTGTGTCAATGACTCATCAGTAACCTTACTAAACCATTCTTAAGGTATATTATTTTAGAAACTATAAGGAGATCTATTCATAATTATGATTTAAGAGAGCCACTCTACAGTTCTTTTTCCTGATTATTTTCTAAAAGCTTAAACACTGGGCATTATTTTATTTTGGTTTGTAATTTTGGCCATTCACATGCATAAGCCATTGTAGAAACAGTAATCACCACCAGGTTGCGCTGTAGTTCCACAATGGAAAAAAACAGGCTAGGGTCTGTGAGGAATTCTCCTAGATCTTAGCTAGCCATATTATTTCTATTTTTTGAAGCCTGGGGTGGTGGTTGTGGGGTGGGGGGAGACAAATATTTAAAAGGAAAAAAAAGACTGCTGAAAATAAAGAATTTTAAATTCGCTATGATTTAGAAATTGATATTCAGCAAAAAAGGGTTTCTCTGAGAACATTGTTATAGTTACTTTTAGAAAAAATTGCATCAACCCAGTCCTGTTAGTTAAAACTATTTTCTGCATGGAAAAATACATTTTAAGACTCTGTCAAAAATTTTGTTTCCTATATTCTCTAGTTGTTGATGGATAAGACTATATTTTGAGGTATTAAGATGAAGTATATTTTATTTAAAATTATATCAGTACCTTTGATATAAATTAGGCTTTAGAAAATATATGAACATTTCAATTTGAAAACAACTTTTTTTCCTGGGGTAAGCTCTTTTTTTCTTTCCTGCTCTTGTTTTTCCCAAATGTCAATATTTATGAGTCAGGGGTTGTGGGAAATGTTACCTAGGGCTAAAAGGGGCCAGAGTTTGCCCTCTTCTATCCCAGGGGAGTTGAGTATGAGTGCCAGAGGGCAGTGTTTGGCTGGAAGCACCCAATCCCTTCTTTCTCTGTACCCTGTGGTCAGCTCTCTGAAGTGAAAGAAAATTCTGTACTCAGCGCAGCTTCATAAGACGTCAATTTAAGATGAGCAATGCATACAAGTTTCTGTATATCCTTTTAATGTAGAAACAGACACAAACTTATAGAAAACAAACCAAAAAGCCAGAATTATGCAATTTATTTTGAGATTTTGAGAACTCCTCAGATAACATATTCACAAATCTAAATTTCTGGATAAGATAATTTTTTGGCCACATCACTGTCAAAACATCAGTCACTTCAGGTTTAACCCCTTTTAGGATTTGGGTGGTGTTAGTTTGGGTCATGAATGGAAAGACAGAAGACAATGACAATGAAACCCTGCAGAAATAATGTAAGAACCTCACAAAATATTAGTAAATTATGGAACCTATATTTATTTTGAAAATGGATTGTTATCCATCAGGATAATGAAAAAAATTCATTACTCAAACCAGGTGCTTTATTTTACTTTGTTTCCTTTCAAATTGTCAGTCAGTAGGGGCTGAACAAGAAAATAAAAGGTAAAAATGAACAAGCTTCGCTAGGCAGAATAAACTGGGAGGTAACTGGAAAATTGAGGCCATTAACAACAGCAACAACAAATCAGAAACACACTTAAAAACAAAAAAGTCAACAGTTAAATATGTCTGTAAAGTCAAATGAAATGCCCTGATGTTGATTCTGTTTCCTCTTATTTATTTGAAGGATCTTCTCTTTATCCTTTTCCTAAGTTAAATCTTTAACCTATTACCTCCATAGATGATTAAAGCTGAGGGTGTTTTCTTTTTTTAACTCAGTATCATGATTTTTTTTCCTTTGCTTTATTCACTTAAACAATTCTTTATTTAACTTGCTTTATTTTTATATGTCCTACCCAAACACTTAACTGGTTCAAGCACTTAACTAGTTTCCAAAGGCTCCTTGTATAAATAATATGATAAAAATTAATTGAATATTTTATTTTCCCAGATCAGGAGGTAATTGCACTATTTCATTTTGCAGAAAAGTATGACAAAGGAATTATTGAGATTAGTGGAAAAAATTAGGGGGAACGATAACATCAGTTTTTTGAGGGAGAAGAAAAACCACATGAGTGTGACCTTTGACTTTTTTTCTGCCCCTGCTCAGTTAATTCTGAGTGCATTTCTCCCACTTGCCAGTGGTATGCCAGCATTCTGCTGTTTAAATTCCCCAAGCCTCAGTTTCTTCATCTAGAAATGGGGCTAAAAATATTTACTTCAGAAATGTGGAGAGGATTAAATTAGTAACGTGTTTAGTCCTTGTGTACAAATAGGTGCCCAGCATGCAAGAATTTCCTTCTTTCTCCCTTTCATCAACAGGAGTACAAAAATAAAACACAGGTTTACCTATATTATTTATCTCTATGTGGGTGAAATACAAAACTTGTTTAAATTAATTTGTACAGTGCCTAATATTCCAGTACATGCTATTCTTGCAACCCAGTCATAAACATGCTTAATGAAATTAGCTTTGGCGGGATGCCTGGGTGGCTAGTTGGGTAAGCATCTACCTTCAGCTCAGGTCATGATCTCAGGGTCCTGGGATCCAGTCCCACATTGGGCCCCTTGCTCAGTGGGGAGCCTGTTTCTCCCTCTGCCTGCCCCTCCCCCTGCTTGTGCGCTCTCTCTCTCTGACAAGTAAATAAATAAAATCTTTTTTAAAGATTTTATTTATTTATTTGACACAGAGAGACACAGCTAGAGAGGGAACAGAAGCAGGGGGAGTGGGAGAGGGAGAAGCAGGCTTCCCACTGAGCAGGGAGCCCGATCGGGACTGGATTCCAGGACCCTGGGATCATGACCTGAACCAAAGGCAGAAGCTTAATGACTGAGCCACCCAGGTGCCCCAATAAATAAAATCTTTAAAAAAAGTGAAGAAATTAGCTTTGGAAACAAGACTTTGAAACCAAAAATAAATTCTAAAGAGCAGAGTTAATTTTTAAATATTTTGTTAATATTCATATGTACATTGAACATACTTTTATCTGTTGTGCATAGTATATACATTGACTTCCAGATTGTATAGCCATATGAACATTTTGTTTTGGAAGACATCACGAAAGCAGAGTTCTATGAAGTTATTTCAGTTCACTGAAATTCGCCCTTCTGTTCACGCCAAAGATCGGACTGTTAAATTAAATTATATCCCGGCATAAGCTGAAAAACAGCGAACTCCTGTATCTAGTCACCGATAACATGGGGTTTCTGTGAAAATCAAAGAAGGTAGCCTATTTTTCTTAAAAAAACAAAACAAAACAAAACCCTCCATGAGGTGCCTGGGTAGCTCAGAAAGTTAAGTGTCTGACTTCAGCTCAGGTCATGATCTTGGGGTCCTGGGATCCAACCCTGCAGGACTGGCTCCACACTTGGCAGGGAGTCTGCTTCTCCCTCTCCCTCTTCCTCTGTCCCTCCCCCACTCGTGTTCTTTCTGTCTCTCTCTCTCTCAAATAAATAAATAAAAACTTAAAAAAAAAAACCCCAAACCCTCCATATATTCACACGAAAGTCCTCCTTTTCAGAGGAGTTGCTTTGGAGGTCTAGACACTTCTTTCAACCATACTGCTATTGTTCTAAATGTTTTAGGAAATTTTTTTGGAATTAGCATTGAAAATAATTAGGGAATCATATTAAAGAAAAAGCTAGTCTTCTTATATTTTAGTCACTTCTTATTTAAGCTAAAGCAGTTCTATCCAGTTAATTACCATCTGCTTTACTGAGTGATTTGGTTGTTTCTGAAAATGATGCTTATACCGATGAGAAACATATATATACATATATATATATTTTTTGTTTTTTGTAAAGTTGGGGCTATTTGAAGCAATTCCCTCAGTGTGTGAAGGAAGTCAGTTCCTAACTGGAGTTCCAAAATCATTTTAAACAATAGCAATATTCTTGGAATGTTGCTACCTATTTAAGGGAGACATCATTTATTTGTATGGATAAATTCAGGTGTATTTGTTAAAATCCAGTGACCTTGCCTTGTAGTCATGTCTTCTGAATGTAAATATCTATGCTGTTAAATAGGGATCCTTATGGACTGATGGACCCCATAAAAAGAGAAATGGTGTTATTTAAAAAAGAATCGTGAATTTTTAACTAGAGTCCACTGTGTTCAGTTACAGACCTCAGAAACTTTTGAAAAGAAGGAGAAAAATATAAAGGCTCTTGTACTCAGACTGGACCTATGGTCTTCCTTTTATCCCATATGGATTTGTTTATGGAGTTACCAAAGCTTGTGTATATGATTAAATCGAAGCTAGTCATCATGGAATAAAATTATAAAGACTACACAGTCCATATTTTGAAACAGAAGCAACAGAAACAACATGAACTCATTTGAGGATGAATCTAAACTTTGATCTTGGCAAAAATATAAATAGTAACAGGATAGAAATAAAGACTACAAATATTTGCACCCTCTTTGCATTTGGTTATTAATAACAATAGGAGCTGAGTAAAACGGAAGAGCTAAGAAAGTAAAGCTTTCTGCTTAGGTACGTTCGTTTGTTCGTTAGACCAAATAAAGCTGTGGGAGCTTGTAGCACATAAAATCTGCCACACAGGCTGAAACCCTCAAGTGGGGCCTCCAGGCTTCAGTGTTTTAGACTGACTCCTGCAGCCTGAGCCCTGCCGGCATGCCATTCTCAGACCTTTTAGACTGGGGGGCTGCCAAACTGCTCGTTTCCCATAAAACTTAGCAGACTTGCAGTCTGGGCTGGCCATCTGTGCAACACATTCCCAGTAAAGCTATGTATCCTTTCAAATTACCCACATTGTAGAAACCAGTATCCAAGCAAACCTGGGATCCTTTGATAATTCGGTCGCTGTGCTGGGTGAACCGTGAAGGTAGTATCGTTGACTCACACTTGATTAGGAATGTTCTTTTTCTGGAAATGATTTTTGGAATTGAAATGGTGTCCATTTCTTTTTCCTATAAATACTGTCTTTTTAAATAAAGCCCATGAATAATTTACTCTGCTGCCAGAGATGTGCTTGCTTTTATTTTCATCAAGACCTAAAGTGTCAGGGGACAAACATCCTTGTGTCCCTCAGGGCTGTATGACCTTATGACTCCCATGGTTTTGCCAGGTCACTTGCAGGGACGGAAGGCCTCTCTGATGGGGGAAATGGGCCCTCTGAAAGTGTCTTCACATTCTCCATCCTGGCCTGATGCTAGCTTGTGTTTGGCTGCCTCAAACCTCTATGGAAAGAAAGAATAACATAAAGTGGAATGTCTGGGGGAGATGGATCACAGATGAGTTCCCTAAATCTTGGTAAAATAAAATAGTTAAGTAGAAAGTTGGTGTAATTTTTTTTTTTTAAGATTTTTAGTTATTTGAAAGAGAGAGTGAGAACAAGAGAGATCACAGAGGGAGAGAGAGAAGTAGGGTCACGGCTGAGCAGGGAGCTCAATGTTGTGTTCGATCCCAGGACCCTGGGATCATGACCTGAGCTGAAGGCAGACGCTAACGACTGAGCCACCCAGGTGCCTTGAAAGTTGGTGTAATTTTAAAGATTCCTCAAAATCTTTGTAGCACAAAATATATTCTACTTTCCATTTTCATCTTCTAACATTCCTCTTTAGCTAAGTGAAGGAAGCCAGACCCAGAAGGTCAATAGCGTATGATTCCATTTATATGAAATACCCAGAATAGACAAATACAGAGAGACAGAAAGCAGATTAGTGGTTGCCAGGGGCTGGGGGCTGGGGAGCAGGGAATGGGTATGGGGTTTCCTCTTGAGGTGTTGCAAAAGTTCTGGAAATAGATAGTGGTGATGGCTGTGTAATATTGTTAAGGTACTTAATCTCACTAAGTTGTACATTTTAAGATGGTTAAAATGGTAAATTTTATGCTATATGTATTTTACCACAATACAACAGATCTTTTTTTCTTAAGTACAAGTTAAATGCAATAGGCAGAACAACTGTTAAGTCATTTGCACTCATCAATATCTTTGTAGTAATTTTTAGGGCAATCAGGCAGTCTCTTAGAAAGGCTCCGATTATTGGACAAAATCAGAAAATTGTGATAAACAGGTGAAGCCAGGGTAAAACATGTGAGGAAAAGATGAGAAATCAGGTCAAGGTAGATTGACTTGGTATGATGCTTAATTTTATATGTCAGCTTGACCTGGCTCCGAGGTGCCCAGATATTTGGTTAAACATTCTATCCAGGCATGTCTGTGAAGGTGTTTCCAAATGAGGCTAACATTTGAATCAGTAGACTGAGTAAAGCAGACTGTCCTCCCGCAGTATGAGTGGGCCTCATCCCCTCTGTCAAAGGCCTGAGTAGAATAAAAAGCCTGAGAAAGAAAGAATTCGATCTCTCTGCCTGTCTTTTAGCTGATATACCAGTCTTCTCCAGCCTTTGGACTTGGACTCAGAATGAAACTTATATGTTTGGTTCTCTTAGGTCTCCCAACTTGCCAACTGCAGATCTTGAGACTTCTCTGTCTCCATAATTGTGTAAGCCAATTCCTTATAATCAATCAATCTCTCCATATCATTCATATATATATGAATATATGAAGTGGGGGTGCTATTGTAACAAATACCTAAAAATGTGGAAGATGCTTTGGAACTGGGAAATGGGAGGTTGGAAAAGTTTTGAGGTGCATGCTAGAAATATGGACATAAAGGGAGATTCTGGGAAGTCTCAGATGGAAATGAGGAACATCTTATTAGAAAATGGAGGGAAGGTGATCTTTGTTATGAAGTGGCAAAGAATTTGTGTTCTAGTGTTTTACAGAAGGTAGAACTTGTGAGTGATGAAATTAGATATTTAGGTGAGGAGATTTCTAAGCAAAGTGTTGAAGGAGTGGCTTGACTCCCCTGACTGAGGAATGAGAGAACAGAGGTGAGAGAAGGGTAAAATGAGAGAAGAGATGGATGAATTGCAAAAGGAATTATTATGTAAAAAGGAACCAGAATTTGAATATTTGGAAAATTCTTAACCTGTCCATATTGCAAAAAAATGACAAAGCATGTTCTGAAAAGAACACCGAGGGCATGAATGTACTATCACTCGATAAAAGTTATGGGATTATAGAAGAAACACTGCCAGTTTGAACTGAAGGGTTACAGATGAGACAAAATGAAGAAAGCCTGCCAGCCTTCTTGGATTCTATAAGACAAGACCATAGACCTATTTGGCTGTGGATGTGTACTATTCTTCAAGGAAAAGGAAGAATGACCCGGAAGGAGATCCAGAGATCATGAGGACTATCACACCCAGAAGAGGTCCAGAGGCAAGGTTGTCTCTTCCTCAGTTTCAAAGGGTAGGGCTGTCTCTCTTGTTTCTTTGTGCCAGGAAGATCCCATCCATGCCTCAGGAGTAGAGCTGCCCTCTGGGACCTTAGGAGCCCCCCCAACCCTAAATGTTGGGGTGCAACTCCTCTCTCATAAAGCCTTGGAAGTGGGACGGCTGTCCCAGTGAGTTCTGAAGGTAGGGCATCAAACCAAAGAGGATTTCTCAAGTCTTAAGATCTGATGGAATTTGCCTTGCTAGGCTTTAGAGTTGCTTAGGACCACACTGTTTCACTCTTTCCTATTTCTCCCTCTTGGAATGGGACTATCAGTCCTGTGCCTGTCCCACCATTGTGCTTTGGACGCACATCACTTGTCTGGTTTCGTAGGTTCAGAGCTGGAAAGGAATTTTGCCTCAGGATGAATCATCTCTCAAGTTTTACCCATATCTGATTTAGATGATATTTATTTATTTTTAAATATTTTATTTATTTATTTGACAGAGAGAGACACAGCGAGATAGGGAACACAAGCAGGGGGAGTGGGAGAGGGAGAAGCAGGCTTCCCTCTGAGCAGGGAGCCCTATGCAGGGCTTGATCCCAGGACCCTGGGATCATGACCTGAGCTGAAGGCAGGCGCTTAACGACTGAGCCACCCAGGTGCCCCTGATTTAGATGATATTTAAATGAGACTTTGGACCTTAACTTTAGAAATTGATGCTAGAATGAGTTAAGACTCATGGGGCCGTTGGGATGGAATGAATGTGTTTTGCGTGCAAAAAGGACATGACTTTTGAGGGGCCAGAGGTGGAATGTTATGGACTAAATATTTGTATCCCCCTCCCCCTCAATTCATATGTTGAAGCCTTCACCTCCAGTGTGACTGTATTTGGAGTTGTGGCCAGTGGGAAGTATGTAGATTAGATGAAGTCATGGGGATGGGGATCTTATGATGGGATTAGTGCCCTTAGAGAAAGGAGAGCTCTTGCTCCCTCTGAGCACAGAGGAAAGGCCACATGAAGATGCAGCCCCATGGGTGGCTGTCTGCTACTCAAGGAGAGAGAGTTCTCATCACTCACTGACCCTGCTAGCAACTTGATTTTGGCTTCCCAGGCTCCAGACTGTGACAAATAAATTCCTGCTAAACCACCCACTCTATGACATTTTGTTATAGCAGCTTGAGCTGACTAAGATGCCTGGTGTGTCTCAGTAGGAAAGGGACAGAACAAGAATGAAGGTGTGCATGAGGTGGGAGAACATTGACGGCAAACCTGCTCTCTTGAGTCTGTTCAGGGCTGGTTTTGCCTTGGAACAGGAGATTTTTAGATTCAAGCAACTGTGTGAGTTTATCAAAGTGGCAGTCCCTCTTTCCAAGCCTCTCCTCATCATTAGTTCGCCAGACATGGGAGCCATGCCCTCCCCGGTGCTAGTCATTAAACAAGGCGGCTGAAGCATCACCTGTTCATATTATCTCCAGGAGACCAAAATCAATTAAGTGAATATGTGTTTGAAATTCTTTGACAGAAGATGATCATGTTCTTCCATCCAAATTCCTGGGTTGTTAATGCACCATAAAGTATTTGGAGTTATTGCAACTGTGCTTGTTTACTTTACTGCTGATTGCTCCATGTGTTCCAACTGCTGGAAGGTGAGGTGTGGAGAGAGGATGATCACTCACATATGTTTACCTGGAGAAAAACAAAAACTCCCAACTACACATCTATTTTCAGCAAACATTTAGGGTCAAATGACTACTTGGTATTTGTCTCTGGGGAAGTGCTATTGGTTTGAATGAGTACCTTGAAGGGGACATTTCAGGAGTCACATCGCCACGTGTTGTTGAATTATAAACTATCAAGGTGGCAAATCTGACAGAAGTTTCCTTTTGGGAGCTACCTGGCAGAACAAGCAGTGGTGTGGCCCTTGGAGTCCAGCTTCAGCCTTATCGTCCCCGGCTTGCCTCCTCTTCATCCTCTCACCGCCCCTCCCTGCTCCTACACAGCCTCCTTGCTGCAGCCACATTGCACTACAGGGGTCCTTTGAAGAGTCTGTACTTTGCCCATGGGTATCCTTGGCCTGGAATTTCTTCTTGCCTTTCAGTTTGCTACACTCCCTCCAACCTCCAAACACCCCATGACATTTTTACGAGCTATAAGAAAGCTCAGAAAGCACATCACACTGGCCAGGAATCACTGCTAGAAACAACTTTTTGGAGAATCTAATTTGGCTTTCTTCCTGGATCTTTTCTTTAGGTCCATTTGAATTCTTAATGGAACTTGGTAGAAAAATGCACATGAAAGCGTTTTGTAAGAGCAGATTCCCTGAGGATGGCTGACCTCAAGGACGCTGGGAAAGAATCCGGAACTCCTGAGTTCTGGCACGCAGGCCTGAGCAGTTTTCTATGGAAGCTACAGAGTGATCCTCAGAACGTGCATTCTCCCGACCCAGCTGGGGAAGCCTGAGTGTGGTTCTAGCAAGGGGAATGGAGAAGAAAAAAGAAAGCCCATCACTTGTGCTCTTATTATCTACCTCTGAATATTGAGATCAAAGTGGTTTGTTTGTTCAATTAGTTTGGTTTTTAGTGAAGCACTTGTTTGTTTTATTTTGAGGTAGTTCCTTTGGAGGGATTAAGGGCAAAGCAGAGTGGAAATTACTTGTTTCTTCCATGTAATCCTATAATAACTACACATTTGTTGTCTTTTGGTTCCCACAAGAGGTTTGTATTCGTGTGTGTGTGTGTGTGTGTGTGTGTGTGTGTGTGTGTGTGTGTTTATTGAGATGTGGGGAGACAGGAAGCTGAATATCGAGGAACTGAACCTTGAGAAAGTAAGAGAAGGAAAATAGGGCATGCTGTGGCAGAAAGTGAAATAAGGGGAAGTAAATACAGCAGTGTCTGGGAAAAGGGACGAGAAACTCACAAAAGATAGTGGGGAGAAAACACAGTCATGAGAAGTCAGAGCTGAGTTGGATCTTTTTTTTTTTTTTAAAGATTTTATTTGTCAGAGAGAGGGGGAGAGAGAGAGAGAAAGAGAGCACCACAAGCAGGGGGAGTGTCAGGCAGAGGGAGAAACAGATTTCCTGCCAAGGAAGGAGCCTGTCATGGGATTCGACCCCAGGGATCACGACCTGAGCTGAAGGCAGACGCCCAACTGACTGAGCTACCCAGGCGTCCCAGAGCTGAGTTGGATCTTAAAGAATACTGAATTCATCCTCGTTATTTCAAAGATGAGGGAACTGAAGTCCAGGGAGGCCATGTGAATTAAGAAGTTGGTAAAAGTGAGAGCTAAGGCCAGCATTTGAGCCTCCTCTCTCTTGAAGTACATGGCTGTGCATGGTGGGTGGAGGTCAGGAGGAGAGAGCTCTGAGCTAAAGACAGGAAAGTGATGTGATTTTCCTATTCACTATTGTTAAAGAATAATATTTCCAAGTGGCAAAATCATGCCTCTGATACAAATATAAAATGAACGTACACCATGGATTTTATTTAATTTACTAATTGTTAAGGAAACCAGTAAGAAGTTACTGGTTGAAAAACTCCAACGTACCATACATTTATACATATAGACAGCTAAAGAATGAGGAAATGATTTGACAAGTAAATATAACATGGTGTCAATTTTAACCCATTAATTACTGGGGGAGTGTGATGAGAACTTATAACTGGTTGAAAAGTGAATTTAAAGTACCACACAATTATATAGGAAAGTGGGAATGCATTCTATCTGACACAACTCATTTGCATTTGTATGGAGAAGAACATTTGTATTGTTTTCAGCTTACTACAAAGTACAGAGTTGTAAAATAGCTCAAAAACGACAAAAGGCAGAAATAGCCTGGAAAGTATGTTAAAGAGGACAGTCAGTCGTCTTTTTTTCCTTTCCAAAGTCTCGCACAATTTTTCCCAAACGGAGTACCTCATTGGAGCTGAAGGAGATGATCCCTCCCCTTTTTTGTCTTGCAACATTGTTAGCAGTGCTGAAATCAGGCTGAGAAAATGGGAGGAATCAGGGAATACAATCAAGGTCCTGCTGTAGGCACCTTTGGTCAGAGTGCTCCTCCTGTAGCTACCTCTGCTGGAGCCCTGCCACCAGCATTGCTGGACACCTCAGACAGCCACCTGACCCTGTCCTCTTGGGCTACACCCTCAAGGTTCAAAGTCTAGGGCAGAGTCATTGAGTTGACCCCGGTCCCATGCTCTCACTCCAACTGTTATGGGCTAGGGAGAAGGACTGTGTGGTCATTTGGTTTGAATGTGGCAAGCCAAGACTCACACATTGGGGATTTCCCTCCGAGGAGGAAGGATATGTTGATATGTTGGGTAGTAAAAAAAAAAGACAAATATTTACTGAAAATACTATACTAGGGATACGCAAAACAACTGGAGAGGCTTGAAGCTTTTCCTGGAGAAAGACCATAACGAAGAGGATAGAGTAAAGGTTTTAGACCCAGATAGATATACATAGGTCTATGCTAGGCTCCATCATTTACTAGCTAAATTGTGGGAAAATTACAAACCACTCTGAGCCCCAGTTATCTCATTTATACCACCATTACTGTCTGTCTCACTCAAGACTCTGGAGTAGGATCTGGCTCATCGTTATTTTTATGACCTTACCTTCCACTACTCTTTTCTGGCTAAAAACTCAGCCCCAGCCCCACTGGTTTTCTTGTTTTTCTTCAAGGATACAGACATCCATCTGCCTTAGGCCATTTGCACTTACTGAGTCCCATACCTGAAAAATGTCCCCCATATCATTTGTTCCCTCGCTTCCTTCATTCAGCTCTATTCTCAACTGTTACCTTGGCTTTGGTAATGTCTTCTCTGACAACGCTACCAACAGTGATAACCCTTTCCACCTCGTACTATCTCTCCCTCCTCCCTGCTTTATTTTTCTCCACCAGTTTTGTTACTTGCCTATCTCCCTTCTCTAAACTGCAAGATCCGTGAGAGCAGGAAATCAAGTATGTTTTTACAGAGTATATCCCTAGCACCCTGAACAATGTCTGGCACATTAGAAGTGCTTGATAATATCTGTTGGATGAATAAATAATTGCAAACTGTCTGGAATATAGTAGGCACCAAATAAATGCTGGTTATTGCTATTTTTATTAGACTCTTCTTTCTCTTCCCATTTTCTGGCCAATCGCCACCAGCCTGACTTACTTTCCCAGAGAACTTCTGATCTAGTAATAAAATTTTACCAGTCCGGGAACTTAATCTCCATATTTCTCAGATGATCAACATAAGACAACCAGAATATTACAGTATTCATTTTAGCAATGACTTTTGGGAGTTCATGTTCATTCTACTCCTTTGTTCTTCAATGTGTATGAACTATGGTGGTGGTACCAAATGGTTTATATTGACAGCTGGGCAAAAGCTCATAAAATTTCCTTGAAAGTGTGTTTTGAGGTATATGAGAGACACAACATAAGAACATTAGGAAAGGTCACTGTATTAGGATTCTCCAGAAAAACAGAACTAATAGGATATTCACTTATTCATTGAGTAGTTTATTTATTATAGGGAATTAACTCACGTGATTATAGAGACTGACAAGTCCAAGATCTTGTAGATCTTCTCCAAGAAGCTGGAGACCCAGAAAAGTTTGAGTCTGTAGGCCAGAGAACCAGGAGATTCACTGGTGTGGTTCTAATCTGAAGGCTAGCAGGTTGGAGACATGGGAAAGCTGATATTTCAGTTTGGGTCCAATGGTAGGAAAAAAAAATTGATATCCCAGCTTGAAGACTGTCAGGCAGGAATTCTCTTACTTGGGCAAGGGTCAGCATTTTTGTTCCATTCAGGCCTTCAACTGATTAGATGAGGCCCGCCCACTACTAGGGAGGGCAATCTGTTTCATTACAGTCTGATTTAAATGTTAATCTCCCCGAAAACACTCTCACTAAAACACCCAGAATAATGTCTAACCAAATAGCTAGGCACCCTGTGGCCCAGTCAAGTTGACATATAAATTTAACTGTAGTCACTCTATCTTTTGTGTCCATTGTTAATTCTTTAGTGTCATGGTATAGCTGTTATAAAGAAACAGCTTGAGTAAAAACAGATGTAGGGGGCGCCTGGGTGGCTCAGTTGGTTAAGCGACTGCTTTCGGCTCAGGTCATGATCCTGGAGTCCCGGGATCGAGTCCCGCATCGGGCTCCCTGCTCGGCGGGGAGTCTGCTTCTCCCTCTGACCCTCTTCCCTCTCATGTGCTCTCTCTCTCTCTCAAATAAATAAATAAAATCTTTAAAAAAAAAAAAAACAGATGTAGGTCAGCAACCTTGTCTAGGTAAACCTCATTCAGTGTATGTGTGAGGCTTTTTATGTTGAAATTACACCATGAACAAAATAAAAGTAAGATTGCAAAAAGTTCCTGGGAAACTGCATTCTAGCTATTAACTAGAGAGCCCACCTTTCATAATTTATTTAACTTTTGGGGATTTGCTTTCCTCTTCTGAAAATGAGGGGGTTGGACTAGATGATTTTTTTTTAAGATTTTTATTTATTTATTTGAGAGAGAGAATGAGAGACAGAGAGCACGAGAGGGAAGAGGGTCAGAGGGAGAAGCAGAACCCCCACTGAGCAGGGAGCCCGATGTGGGACTCGATCCCGGGACTCCAGGATCATGACCTGAGCTGAAGGCAGTCGCTTAACCAACTGAGCCACCCAGGCGTCTGGACTAGATGATTTTTAAAAAACCATGTCCAGCTCCAGGATCTTGGGTTCTTGATGAATAAACCACAAGGGAAACACTGTGTGCTGGCTGGCAGTGTTACACACAGGGATACATCTTTGGAGTTCTGTAGGCAGTGTCATCTATGATTGCAACGAAATGACAAAAATAATTTGGCCTGGCCTTTATTTGTTCTCCATCAGCTGAAAGTCAGCAAAGTTAATTCTAGGAAACATCAGATCTTTGTGAATTTCCTCATTCCAAGTCTCTTCTTGCCCAGGGTACCCTGCCCCCACACGTATTCCAAAATGACTTCCCATCTCACTTGATTACACTTTGATGAGAACTTATTTATGCTCAATATTACCCCAGCAAGACTTTGGGAACTGAATCTTGTTATTTCTATTTCAGAAGTGAAAGATTTAGCCCTGGTTAAAAGAAATGCCAGCATTAGCAAACTGCTGAGAAAATGTGGGGCTCTGCAGTCCCCAGAAATTACATTTTATTTAACTCAGTGGGTCATTAGACTTGAATACCAATTTTGCTTTGCAAGGTGAGAAAGAAGAATGTCAGAAGGACTAGGGCACCGCTTTCCCTCTACTTTCCCCGCCCCACAGTGAAGATGGGGGTGAGGAGCCCGCTCATGCCAGACTGCTAGTGTGGGAGTGCCAGAGACCACCAGGGGGCCCCAGGAAAAGGAAATGGGACACAGGACTGGGGCATGAGGACCTCTCTCTGCCTTATCTATCTATCTATCTATCTATCTATCTATCTATTTATTTATTTATTTGAATGAGAGAGAGTGAGCGGGGGGAGGGGCAGTGGGAGAGGGAGAAGCAGACTCCCCACTGAGCAGGGAGCCTGATGCGGGACTCGATCCCAGGACCCTGGGATCATGACCTGAGCTGAAGGCAGATGCTTAACGACTGAGCCACCCAGGTGGCCCTCCCTGCCTCTTTTAACCAACTTTTTCCTCCTCTGCCTCTCCCCAAGGTCCTCAGACAGGTTTTGACACAATCCTATTCCTTTATTTGATTTTCAGTGGCAACTTTTCTTACATGTGTGTTTTTTTTTTTTTTAAAGAATAAGTGTCTTTTTTAAAGATCTGTGAATCTTCTATAGTTTTAAACTGTTGCTCCATAGTTGGATCATTGGAACGTATTCGTTTTATCAGGGAAGAGATTTTTTTGCTCCCTATATAGAAAGTCACTGTTGCTAAATCCACTAAAAGGGAGCTGACTTACTAAAGGAGTCAGAGTTCAAAAACAAAGTATTGAATTTATTGAAAAGTTCAAAAATTGGCTGAAAAGTTTGCACAGCCAATTGACATTGGTTATTTTTGGTATTTTAATTTTTATCTGTGTTTCTCTTTTCCCCAAAATAAGCAGATGTTGTTTTTGTAAACAGGAAAAAAAACTATTAAAAATTTACAAAACAAACCATTTTATTTTAACTGAACGCATATCACAATGAAACATTTGGGGAAAAAAATCAAGAACAAGTTGCATTTGAGAAGATATTGCACATCCATTTTCGTGGAGCCGCTGCCCAAGAATTATGAGAAATTTTGACCCCTCGATAGAGCTTATCTTACCTCAGTGTTGAATAAGATATTTTCTTATCATATTTAGATTATTTTATTACTTTTTTTGCTTTACATAAGTTCTTAGAAAATGAATATTATATAAAGTGGGACTTAGTTTGCAAATTATTTTCCTCACTAGAAAAGACCCAATTTCCTTAAATAATAAGGTAATTACCAGGAAAAATCAGAATATTATTCTCTGCATTACTGTGACATAATCTTCCTTACTTTGGCTCATTTATTACAGAATTGTCTAGGTGCCCAGGATTTCCGATGATTGCAGAAGTTATGCCAAATTTCTGATGTTAATAATAACAGCAGTGACATGATTATAACAACAGTAACGTGTGCTAAGTGTTTTATAGTTTACAGAACACTTGTATACAGATTCTCAAATGATCCACAATATCTTATATCCAGATAAGGAAACTGATTCTGAATGGTCAAGAAGCCAGCCCAGTGTCAGCAATGCAAAATGTACTAAAAAAAGATTGTGCACTTTAGAATTAGACAGACTTGGATTCAAAACCAAGGATAGTCATGTGCTAACTGGCAACAGCCCATTTATCCACTCCAACCCATTTTCTTTCTCTTTCCTTAGGGCGTCTTGAGATAATGACTATAAAGTGCCTACAGTGGAGTGCCAGGCAAATAGTAGGTTCTCCGTAAATGCTCATTCTCTTCTCTCCGTCTTTTTACAACCTGCATCCTGGGTGCAGGACATCGTTTGGGAAATGATAACTACAGCCATGCCCCAGGAATGGCAGCCTCTGAGGCACAGAGCCTTAGCCAAGGTGTTGGGGGTGGGATAAGGAATAATCTTTATTCAGAGAGCCAGGAGCAGGAACTAGAAGAGGAGGGGTTTCTGCAGGTGTGTTTTTTCATTCAGGCCCTTGTGAGCACTGAGAAAAGGAGAACTTTTGAAATCAGAGAGGAGTTTTGAATCTGGGGAGCTGAGTATATGGATGGGAAAAAATTGCATTTTTATGTTCATGCACTTCGAACTAATAGTTGGCCTTTTCTTCAATTATGAATATGGGCAAACACATCACAGTGGTGTTAGCTGTACCTCTGACCTTATCACCAATAGAAATCATTGATATTTTCACATATTATGATTATTGAAAGGTCTCTCAAAATATCATCTACACTTATCCCTCCTTTGAAATTGTGATAGTTGTTTGACCTGCCACTAGATCTTATTATTTAATGTGTTAATACAAAAGACATATATTGCCCTATTACAAATTTGCTTTTAAAAAATATTCTGATAACTATTTTTTGGGGGGAGGAGTGGGGTGATAACTATATTTTAATGTAATTGGTAAGTCCAGTGTCAGGCTCCCTGCTCAGTGGGGAGTCTGCTTCTCTCTCTGCCTGCCACTCCTCCTGCTTGTGCTCTCTCTTTGACAAATAAAAAAACAAAATCTTTAATTGAAAAAAAGAATTAATAGGTTAAATTACTAAAGTATTTAAGACAAAAATTAAAGTGCTTTCTTGGGAGCATGACTCTAGAAAAACTTAACTGACTCATTGACTCACACGCCTTGGCTTGCTGACAGATAATTCCCCCCTTTGGTAAAGACTTTAAAGATGCATCAAATGGCTTAGTGTCTCACTTTTTTTTTAAATTTAAACTCAATTAGTCAACAGATAGTACATCATTAGTTTCAGATGTAGTGTTCAATAATTTATCAGTTGCATAGAACTCCCAGTGCCTATCACATCACGTGCCCTCCTTAATGCCCATCACCCAGTTACCCCACCCATCCAATCTCACTTTTTTTAATGTTCTGTGTGTTCGTGGGTAGGGATGGCTCTTTCTTTAAATGTCATTTTGTTTATTTTTTCTGCACATATAAACAGTTCTCTCTGGAGAGATCAAAAGATATAAATTATTATTGATTTATTTATATTGAATGCTTTTATTTGGCCTTGTATGCATGCTGAGTGCTCACAGAAGGTATTAGATTAATGAGTCTGGAGCCTAAAGTCTTCTGTTTATCTACTTATTTGGGAAACAGAAGATGTCAAAGTCATTCAGTGTAAACTTGCTTGCACTTTGTAGCTAATTGCCTCAAACTTGACCCAGAAACTCTAGAGCTTCCTCCATGAGTCCATCATGGGCCATAAAATACTAGCTACCATCCTAAATCCTTGTATAAGGAGGTCCTTTCTTCCTTTCCCTTCATCCTTTTTTTTTTTTAAGATTTTATTTATTTATTTGAGAGAGAGAAAGAGAACAAACAGGGGGAGCAGCAGAGGGAGAGGGAGAAGCAGGCTCCCCGCTGATCAGAGAGCCTGATGTGGGGCTTGATCCCAGGACCCTGGGATCATGATCTGAGCTGAAGGCAGATGCTCAACTGCTCAACCGATTGAGCCACCCAGGCGCCCCCCTCCCCCATCCTTTTACCCTCTCCCCTGGTATTACCAGGGGGCCACAGATTGGTATTTTGTGACTTTTCCTCTCGCTTTTCCAACCAAATACATAAGGTGGCCATAACTATCCCTTCTCTAGCCCTTTCTAAATTTACCTTGTTCTTCTCTTTACCTCTTCTCTCAGCCCTTATGTACTTATTTTGCTGTTAGTGGCACTTATCAATTGCTTTCTGAAGTAAACAGAGAAGTGGATAAGTGGATTTCCAGTCCTGTTCTGTGAAGCTCCTTTTCTCATAATCTGATCCAGGAGGGGGAGACCCTGGTCCTGCCAGCTCCACTTCCATCAGAGCAGCTGTTATCTATTATATTTCTCTGAACACTCCTAGTAAAATTTCATTTGAACAAAGGGTTTTATGGGTAAAGGAGTTTAGAAGGCACTAAACTAGAGAATGTTCTTGGCATGGTTTACCACTGTACTTTGGCTCTGGCACATGCAAGGAGAAGACTTTGTCCAGTTATCCAGTGATTCAAGCCATGAGAAGTGTGTAATAATAGCTACTTCTGTGGGCCCCTGAAGCCACAAATCCAAGGGTCCAAAAGGACAGAGCTAGGTGGTTAGTTATTTGTCTTTGGAGACTATACTAGGTTGAATAGTGTCCCCCCCAAAAATCCATGTCCACCAGGAATCTCAGAGTGTTACCATATTTGGAAATAATCTTTTTGTAGACGTAATCAAGATAAGAGGAAACCATACTGGATTAGATTAGGCTGTAATCCAATAGCTGTTGTTCTTACAAGCAGAGGGAAATTTGGACATAGATACATAGACATACAAAGGGAAGACACCATGTGAAGACAGAGGCAGAGAATGGAGTGATGTATCTACAACCAAATGAATGCCAAGTACTGTCTGCAACCAGCAGAAGCTAGGAGAGAGGCATGGGATGGTTCCTCCTTCAGAGGCTCCAGAAGGAAACAACCTTACCAACATCTTGATTATGGACTTGTAGCATCTAGATAATTGTTTGTAGTTTTAAGCCACCCAGTTTGTGGTATTGTTATAGCAGCCATAGGAAACAAATACAAAGCCTTTAACAATTTCTTCCTAGTCCCTTGGTCCTCTCTATGATACCCTCCACTCCCTCCATGCAGTCCCTCCCCTGCCCTCCACAGGGATCTCTTCTAGGTTGTTCAAACTTTGGGCTGACTCTGCCAGTTTCCTCTCCAAGGGGTCTTGCATTTGAGGTCTCATTTCCATTGAGTGAAGGTCATTTCCAGCATCCCCAAGCTGTTGGACAGGTCCATTGTTTAGTCATGAAGGCTTTCTGGTACCTTTCTGAACGTGCCTGCCAGAAGTGGACGCCTACCTCTACTCCTTTATTAGGCTGGTTCTGGTAGTGAAAAGCCCTGAATAAGGAGCCAGGGGATTGAGTTTGAAAAATCTTGTGCTTTTAAGACATTTATGTCCCATAGAAGTATTAAGAGCAAGAAGAACTAACACCCTTGGGAAAAACCCTCAAGTCATGAAGGAGTGGGAGATGGCAGATATTCCGGCTTCCTTTCTTTGGGAGAAGAGTTCTAAGCCTATTAACATGATTCCTCTCAGAATCCATAATGAGATTGAGCCCTAATTGACCACCAGTTAAAAATTTACCCTTACTTGACTTTTACCCATTTCCTTTCTCTCTCCCATTCCTTTACTCTGCTTCCTGAGATCATTTCCCAAAGAAACTTGCACTCAAGTTTGTATCTAAGACAGGGAGTACAAAGGTGTTTCTAGAACCTAGACAATCAGGCTGTGATTATTTATTAGCACTAAATCACTTAACAACCAGATAACAATGAAACCTTTTCACTGGTGATAGTAACATTACAATAATTAAGAGTCTCTGAGAAAATCTTTGCTAGGCCAATGGGAAGCCCAGGATAAAGATTGCCCCGTAGAGGAGTCTCATGACTGACAGGAAGGGACAGGCTTCTAGAATGTTACTGTAGTAGAAATTGAATGGCTGACAATGGGAGTATCAAATAACTATGTTATTAAAACTGCCTATCATGAACTTTGTCATGAGTTGGAGCCCCCAAATCATAATGTTGGAAAGAAAGTTGCAATATTGTATGATAATATAGTACATCTGGGAGCTAATCAGAGGGCATAAATTTATAGGGATAGGTAGCCCTGCCCTCCATGTTACCTACTTCTCTTGTACCCATACCTTTCCTTCATCTCACCCCATAGCTTCTTGAGGAGTTCCCTGTGACCAACCAAAATAGGAGAAAACCATCAGCCTGGTTCATGGATGGGTTGGCTCAATATGCTGGTGATATCTGAAAATGGACTGCTGCCACACTATTGTCCCTCCTTGGAGTATACCCTATAAGGCAGTGATGAGATGAAATCCTCCCGGTGGGTAAAGCTTTCAGCAGTACACTTCTGTTATTTTTGTATGACAGAAATGGTCTAAGCATTGGCAACTCTCTTGGCTTGTTGGTCAGGGGCCTGAATAGAGCAAGATTGGAGGATTGAAGTGTACATTTTTTAACTGGTAGGCAATTAGGCAGTAAAGATCTGGGGAAAGAGTGAGGCAGAGGGAACCATGAGTGTGGGCACAAAAATCTTTATGCTCATAACAGTATCTGCTAGGAAGTATCCACGGCAGAGGAGTTACTTGGCAATAGAATGGACAAACGTATCTGGTGGATGTTAGCCAGCCTCGGTCAGTGCTTATGCAATGGGCCCAAGAATGGAGTAGCCATATGTTTCAATGATCTATTGCAATGTAACAAACCATACCAAAACTTAAGGGCTTAAAACAACAATGATTCTTTTGTTTTGTTTTTAAATTTCTCATTGTTCTGTGGATTGCATAGGTAGTTCTGCATTACTTGATTTTTTTTTTTCATTACTTGATTATGATTGAGTAGAGCTATTGGCTAGGGAGACTTGGAGCTCCTCCATAAAGCCCTCTACTTATTAGCTTGGGTTTCCTTATAGCATGACAGTCTCAGAGTATTCAGACACTTTACATGGTAGCTGGTTTCTAAGAGGTAGCATTCCAAGAGTATGAAAACAGAAGCTACTGGCTTCTTGCTGCTAGTAAGTCATCCCAAAACTTAGTGATTCAAAACAAAAATGATTTATTATTCTTATCCTTCTCTGGGTCAGGAATTTGGGGCAGGCTGGGATGGGATCTTCTGTTCTACATGGGGTTAGCCACTTGTTTAGCTGCACTCAGCTAGGGGCTGGTCTGGTTTTGTAGGTCCAAGAAACCTATACTCAAATATTTGGCACCTCAGTGCTTCAGTGCTTCACTGCTTCTCTGTGTGGCCTCTATTTTAGTTCAGACTCAGGCTCATCATTCATTTGTCTAGCCCAAGCTTTTGTACAGCAGAATATGGGTTTAAATTCCCTGCCCACAGTGCCTCTGCTATTATGAGTGTCTTATTGCCTACTATACTTGACTTCCTGACATGGATCCTCTGCGTAACATTGCCTTGGACCAAGGGACCCATTTTGGGGGCAAAGGATGTGTGACCATGGGCTCATGACCACAAGATCCATGAGTACTATAATATACCATATCACTTGGAAACAACAGCTTGGTAAGATGTTGGAATGGCCTATTAAAGGCTCAGATACAATGAGAGGTGGAGACAACATCCTGTGGGCTTGGGGCTCTGTCACCCAACTCTGAGATGCCCAAAGCCAGGTTCTTCAGAGTGTCCCCAGCAGGACCAGACCCATGTTACCTACAGATGTAACCAGCTCAAAATAGACCATCTGTTGCTTTTTCTTTCTTCTCTCTCTTAATCTTCCATTTCCTTTTCTGTTTTTTAGAGTCATCTTTCAAACAAGCTATCTACCCAAGTCTGTGTCCCAGGCTCTGTTTTAGAGTGAAGCCATACTCAGACACTTCTTAGGACGTACTACTTTTTACTGTTATGAAAAAAAAACCCTGGAAATTCACATGCTTAGCATACAACTTGCCTTTTAGATTATTTTTTGGGTAGATTTCCAGAATTGGATTTGTTGGATCAAAAGGTGTGGGTTGTGTTTAAGGCTCTTGTTTGTCCATTGAAAACAGTGTATCTACTTGTATTATTTCTAGAAAAAATATGACATTGTTATGTCTCATTTTCCTGCCTATTTTCATTTCTGTAAGTTGCAAGAAAACTTTTGTGAAAGCGAGAAAATTTGTCTCAAGTCATGAAGTAGTAGTCATGAGTGACTTGAAACAATGGTTCTCAAATGATGTTTCATTAGTAAAGTCCACTTCTCCCCAACTGACAGAGTATAGCTAGAAATAGCCAAATGCTAGACACACAAAAGAAAATTTACAGAAAAAACTTTGTTAATGTACAAGGAAGTCTTAGGACTCTGAACACTTTCTGATAAGTCATTTCAATAAAATTGCAATAGGTTCTAGAGAGGCAAATGAAAGTCTCTTCTCACTAAAGGGCTTTACCAGGTAATGACATATATTAAATCTTCTCTTTTTTGATGGGAGTGGAGCTTGTGAAGATATACATATAGAAAACAAAAAATAAGCTAAAATCAGAAAGTTCCTTCCCCCCCTCCCTCAGATTTATAGTGTTCATTCATCTTTCTGTATATAAATCACATCTTTGGCTGAAAAAAACTGGACTTTAAAAATAGTTGGCTTTTCTGGTAAAGTGATGTTCCTTTGTATGATGGGAAACTCCCATCAACTTTGCAGGCTGACAACTTAATTGATATGAGTGGTTATTTTTAAAATGAATTCATATAGGAAATGTGAAATTTTTAAAAAGAGAAGTGCACAAGTGCACCCAGAAATGTAGTATTTTAGTGTTTCTAAACATAGCTCTGGTTTTACTGGTTAATATGTAAGTTCTGGTGCTACTAAGGTTAATAAATTATAGGGGACTAGATGGTTTTAAAATCAGTTTGTCACCCATATATTTCTGATTATTTATCATTAAAAGATATCAGGTTTTGTTTCAAGTGGACATCTGCTTCCTCTTCTTCTCAAAGTTCCAAAA
This sequence comes from Eumetopias jubatus, assembly GCF_037043125.1. NCBI lineage: Eukaryota > Metazoa > Chordata > Mammalia > Carnivora > Otariidae > Eumetopias > Eumetopias jubatus. The sequence continues at coordinate 79,707,190 of NW_028274808.1, forward strand.
TAATAGAAAAATATATTTTATAAGAGAATATAACCAAAAAAGTCACTGGAAAGTGAGGTAAATACCATGAGCAGACCAGAAGATCTGGGGAACTCCTGATTGGTAGAAAGCAAAAGGTGTTGAATTGATGGTAAAAGCAGAACAGTAGAAACACAGAACAAAGGCAATAACAAGGAGGTTAAGGGTATTTATTGGTAGAACCTGGAGAAATTCCCCATGGCGAGTCAGAGCTGTCTTCATAGGCATGGGACCCGTACAGTGGCATAGAGCCCCTTGCTTAGAAGTGGCCTCAATTTAGGTTCAAGGCAAATAAAGGGGCTTTTAATCCCCATAGAGCTAGAAAAAAAAAAAAAAAAAAAGAAGTGGCCTCAACTTGATTTAATGCTATCATTGTCTTGAAATTCTTAATAATTTTTAAACAAGGGACCCTGCATCTTCATTTTGCACCAAGGCCTGCAAATTATATGCTGGATCCTAATTGCTAGTACTATTTTTCCACGCCCTAAATTGGGGCTTTGGGAGCAGTTGCTTTACCCTTAGGCCCAAGTTAATAACTGCTTTTAGTCAACAATAGGCTTGCAGGAGGCTCCTAGAGAGATTACTCATGCCTGAGAAAAAAGCACAGAATTTAAAGTAACTCTAGACTTCTAAAACAAAACAAAATGAAGAAGAAGAAGAGGAAGGGAAAGGGAGGAAAGATGAAGCTGAAGGTTTTTCAGGGGTAAAATACACTAAAAAGTCCTTCATAATTTGATATTTGGAAGAGTTCTTGGTTAATCACCCATATTGGCTGCCTGGAAACACACCTCTGTCCACTTATCTATTGCCAGTTTTCAAGGGAGAGACCACTGGGGAAATGGGGCCTACACAGTTAGAGAGAAAACCTGTCTCAGCTCCTTCTGTTAACTTATATCATCCACCATTGATGGATATGAATAGATAACAGCTCATCAGACACAGGAGGAAAGCAAAACATGTGAAATGGAAGATCAAAGTTGAAATGATAATTGATTCTGGAGAAAACATAATTCAAGGAACAGAAGAGAATTTTAAAAATTCTAAATACTATCCCCAGAGATATTTAAGAAAATATTGCATCCATCAGACAAAACCAGCCTGCCATAAACGAGAAAGCAGAGTTCTAGAAAGGATACACAGAAATTAAAAACAGAATGGCAAAATTTAAAAAGGTGTATGGACTAGATGAATTAGAAAATTGGGGAAAAAGATTTAGTTGATAATCTAAAAGATAAAATGTGTTCATCAGAATTGAGAGCTGAAAAGAAAAAGAGAAAGAGAGATGGTGTCTTGCTTCCTTAAATAAAATTTAAAAAGTAATAATTAACCCATTTCTATTAATTTTAAGACTCACAGAATTCCAAGCAAGAGGGGCGCCTGGGTGGCTCAGTCGTTAAGTGTCTGCCATCGGCTCGGGTCATGATCCCAGGGTCCTGAGATCGAGCCCTGCATGGGGCTCCCTGCTCCAGGAAGTCTGCTTCTCCTTCTCCCACTCCCCTTGGTTGTGTTCCCTCTCTCGCTGTGTCTCTCTGTCAAATAAATATATAAAATCTTAAAAAAAAAAGAATACCAAACAAGAAAAGAAACAAAACAAAAACAAATGAGAAAACAACATTCTAATCTGTTTTGTTCACAACTGTATCACTTGCACTTTTGTATTACTTGTTTGGGAAAAATTTGTTAAATGAATAAACAGATGAAAATATCTCAGCAGCCTCAAGATTCTAAGGAAAAGGAGAAAAATCTCAAATATGACCAGAGAGAATAAAAGAACAGGTTACTTCAAATGAATAAATATTTGAATGTTATTAGGTATCTTTTCAACAACTATGGGTACTGATGACACAAGCAATACCAGCCACATTTTGAGGGAAAAGAATTTGTACCTAGCATTCATTACAAGCAGAATTATCATTATGGTATGAAGGAAAAACAGATATTTCCAGTGCTTGCAAAAGAAAGACATCTTTTGCCATCTGAAAAAATTACCCAAGGATACTCACTAGGGAAAAAAAAAAAAGAAAACTCAAGAGGAACACACAGAAACAGTGAAAGTCAGGAGTTCAATGTAAAGCAATTACAGGATGACAGTTGCATGTAGGCTTAGAAAGAATAGTTCCCAATGGAGAGGAAGACAGAGGCTCTGTAAAGAATATCTTTAAAAGAAAATTATTTCTGGGGTACCTGGGTGGCTCAGATGGTTAAGCATCTGCCTTTGGCTCAGGTCATGATCCCAGGGTCCTGGGATCGAGTCCCTCATCTGGCTCCCTGCTCAGTGGGGAGCCTGCTTCTCCCTCTGCCTGCCGCTCCCCCCTGCTTGTGCTCTCCCTCTCTCTCTCTCTTTGGCAAATAAATAAAAAAATCTTTAACAACAACAACAACAAAATTATTTCTATCCATAACTTGTTTGATTAAAAACACAGGACATCTTAATATTATGAAAACATATTTCTCTTCAGTGGTCAAAATAGTAAAAGGAAGACAATTAGAAGGTAAGAAGCTTTATGCACGATCCAGATAGAGACAAGCAAGTTCCTCTCTTCTTCTGGCTTAGAGGGCACGTCTAGATAGTTCTTCTTGGTCCCATCTGGGTTGGACATTTTTCCCATTGTGTTACTGTCATCCCACAAAGTATTAAAGTCTCCAGAGATCGATGAGCATTACTGCAAACTGGATACTCATGATGATTAGTGGTGAATGCAATTCTTGGATGAAAACGTGAGTGATAGCTTGGGTTGAATCACATTCGGCTCTGTTCTTTTATTGAGGTGAAAGGGCCTCCCCGACCCTCTTTTTGAGTATTGTCCTGTTCTTCCTCACCTTTCTGATTGGCCCCTTTCCTTCCCCCCCCCCATCCCAATCTCATCTAGTTTCTGGGAGTAAAAACACTCACCGCAAGCACACATCTGGATCTTTATGACTGGAAGGCAGCTTCAGTTTTCACTCCTTGAGGATTACAATTTTTACAATGGCTTCCAAAGTGGGTAACTCATTTCTGTCATAACAGGATGTAGAATGAGAATTTTCTTATTGGCTCAGAATTTTGCTTAAATTCTCAAAGCAGGGAAAAATGGCTAAGAATCTCCACATTCTAAAGAGGGGTATTAGAGATATTGTCATTTGCTGAGGATTTGCCTAGAGGTAGCGAGTTGGGTACCGTAATCATTACCCCAGCAGCCTACATAAGAGAAGGCTTCCGTGGGAGAGTACAGATGTCTGTGATGACCCATGGGAATTTCCTCTCCCATAATCAAGACTAGAACCTCTTTGACTGATGCTCTCAACTATGAGATCAGCTCCATGGGATTGGAGCAGTTTGGTGAGGCAGAGGGAGGGGGGAAAATGTGGGCAGAACCTTTATTGTGATGTCTGTGGGAACGAAAGGGGGAAGAATGATAAGTAGGTTTAGAATTGGCTAGTTTTGGCTAGTTTTAATAATTTTTTTCAGTTTTATCGAGATATAATTGACATATAACATTGTGTAAGTTTAAGGTGTAAAATGTGATGATTTGATACACTTACATATTTTGAAATGATTACCACAATAGGGTTAAATTATACTTCCCAAACCTTATGTAATTACATTTCTTTTTTGTGGGAAGAGCCTTTAAGATCTACTCTCTCAGCAAATTTCAAGTATATAATACAGTATTGTTAACTGTAGTCACCATGCTGTACACTAGATCCCCAGAACTTATTCATCTTATAACTGTAAGTTTGTACCCTTTGACATCACTCCATTTCCCCCCAACCTTCAGCCCTTGGTAAGCATCATTCTGCTCTCTGTTTCTTTAAGTTTGATGTTTTTAGATTGTGCATGTGAGTTAGATCGTATAGTACTTATCTTCCTCTGTCTGAGATATTTCAGTTCGCAAAATGTCTTCAAGGTTCATCATTGTCACAAATGGCAGGATTTTCTTCTTCCTCAGGGCTGAATAATAAGCCATTGTGTATATACACTGCATCTTCTTAATCCATTCATCTCTTGATAGACAGGTTGTTTCCATTTTTTGGCTATTGTGAATATGGGAGTGTAGATATCTCCGCAAGATCCTGATTTCATTTCTTTTGGGTATATTCCCAGAAGTGGGATTGCTGGATCATGTGGTATTTCTATTTTTACTATTTTGAGGAAGCTGCATACTAGTTTTCATAGTGACTGTACCAATTTACATTCCCACCAACAGTGCACAAGGGTTCTCTTTTTTCCACATGCTTAATCTCTTGCCTTTCTTATAATAGCCATTCTAACAGCCATGAAGTAGTATCTCATTGTGGATATCTTGTTTCACTGATGATTAGTGATGTTAAGCATCTTTTCATGTACCTGTTGGCCATTTGTATGCCGTCTTTGGAAAAATGTCTATTCAGGTCCTCCCCATTTTTAATAGGACTATTTAGTTTTTGGCTATTGAGTTGTAGGAATTCCTTATATATTTTGGATATTAATCCCTTAACAGATATATGGCTTGGAAATAAGTTTTCCAATTCCATAGGTAGCCTTTTCATTTTGTTGATCATTTCTTTTGTTGTAAGAAGCTTTGTAGTTTGGTCTAGTCCCACTTGTTTGTTTTTGCTTTTTGTTGCTTGTGCTTTTGGAGTCATATACAAAAAGTTATTGCCAAGACCAGTGTCAAGGACATTTTTCCCAATTTTTTCTTCTAGGAGTTTTATGGTTTCAGGTGTTATGTTTAAGTCTTTAATACATTTCAAGTTAATTTTTGTGAGTGATGCAAGACTGGGATTCAATTTCACTTTTTTGCATGTGAGTAACCAGTTTTCCCAACACCCTTTGTTGAAGGGAGTATCGTTTTGCCATTGAGTACACTTGGCTCCCTTGTCAAATAATAGTTGACCATATATGTGAGGATTTATTTCTGGGTTCTCTCTTCTGTTCAATTGGTGTATATGTTCATTTTTATACCAGTACCATCTGTTTTAATTACTATAGCTTTGTGATATACTTTGAAATGAGAAAGTGTGCTGCCTCCAGCTTTGTTTCTCTTTTTAGGATTGTTTTGGCTATTTGGGGTCTTTTGTGGTTCCATATAAATTTAAAAATTTTTGTTCTATTTCTGTGAAAAATACCATTGAAATTTTGATAGAGATCATATTGAATCTAGAGATGGCTTTGGGGAGTGTGGACATTTTAACAGTATTAATTCTGCTAATCCATTAATATAAGATATTTTTCCATTTATTTGTGTCTTCATTAATTTCTCTCATCAAAGTCTTACAGTTTTCAGTGTACAGATCTTTCATTTCCTTGCTTAAATTTATTCCCAAGTTTTTTTGTTTTGTTTTGTTTTGTTTTTTGGTGCTATTGTGAATGGGACTGTTTTCTTTATTTCTTTTTCAGATATTTCATTGTAAGTATATAGAAACACAACTGATTTCTATATGTTGATTTTGTATCTTGAAACCTTACTGAATTTGTTTATTAGCTGTAATTTTTTTTTTTTTTGGCGGAGACTTTAGGATATTCTATATATAAGATCATATCATATAGAGAGACAATTTTGCTTCTTCCTTCCCGGTTTGGATGCTTATTATTTCTTTTTCTTGCCTAATTGCTCTGGCTAGGACTTCCAGTACTATGTTGATTAGGAGTGGTGAGAGTGGGCACACTTGTCTTGTTCCTGATCTTACAGGAAAAGCTTTCAACCTTTCACTGTTGGGTAAAACAGTAGTTGCGGGCTTGTCATATATGGCCTTTATTATGTTGAGGTACTTTTTCCCTATACCCAATTTGTTGAGAGTTTTTATCATAAATCATTGTTGAATTTTGGCAAATGCCTTTTCTGCATCTATTGAGATGATCATGAGTTTTCTCTCTCATTCTATTAATGTCATGTATCACATTTATTGATTTGATATTTGGACTATTCTTGCATTCCAGGGATAAATCCCACTTGATCATGCTGTATGATCTTTTTAATATGCTGTTGAATTTGGTTTGCTAATATTTTGTTGAGAATTTTTGCACTTATATTCATCAGGCATATTGGCCTATAGTTTTCTTTTCTTGTACTGTCCTTATCTGGCTTTGGTATCAGGGTATTCCTGGTCTCATAAATGAGTTTGGGAATGTTTACTGCTCTTTGATTTTGGGGGTCGAGTTTGAGAAGGACTGGTGTGAATTCTTTAAATGTTTGGTAGAATTTCACCAGTGAAACCATCTGGTCTTGAGTTTTTCTTTGTTGGGAGATTTTTGATTATTTGTACAACATCCTTACTTGGTATTGTTCTGTTCAGATTTTCCATCTCTTCATGATTCAGTCTTGGTAGGTTGTAGGTTTCTAAGAAGTTATCCATTTTTGGTTGATTATCCAATGTGTTGGTATGTAATTGTTTATAGTAGTCTATGATGATCCCCCATATCTCTGTGGTATCAGTTGTAATGTTTCCTCTTCCATTTCTAATTTTATCTGAGACTGCCAAAGCTTACTCTCATTACTGTTGTGAGCATACACAGGGAGCTGACCACAGGTAGGGTGTGTGTGTGTGTGCACGCACATGTGTGTGTGCGTGTGTGTGTGTGCACATGCACATGTGTGTGTGAGGTACATGGAGTGCTGGGGGTGCCGGTTGGAAAGATCTGAGGGCCAGGGTTTCCAGGAGCTTGTAGGTGGGCTTCTTGATAGAGTCTATGACATGGTTATTAGGATCTGCTTCTCTTTAATGCTGTCAAGAATCCTATCTACCTCTTTCCCAGTCACTCTCTGCCCCCGAGTCATGCAGTTCATAATTCAACTCAGTTGGTGTGAGAGAGAAATGGGCCTCGTTGGCAGCATCCTGCATTATCTGAGGAAGCCGGATGTTTACTCACACATGTTCACCTCACTACCCAACCCCTTGCAAAAAAATCACTCTCTTGGCCCTAAGCTGTCTTGCCTTGGGGGAGGGATAGTGCTGATAAAGTCAAACTATTCCTCTTATGCTCTCCAATGTATCCAAACTTGGATTTTTTTTCTCTAGTGCCCAATCTAGAACATGTCTGCTAGAAACTTGGACTTCCACAAAGATCTCTCACTTGTGGGTGATTGTTTAAGAGTGTGTTCTCCAGCTGCTCCCAGGCCACATCCAAGAGAGGCAGAGACTGGAGCAGTTTCATGGTCCACTTCAGGGTCCACAGTTGGAACCAAGGTCTGTATACCTGTTACTCATAGCATAGGGGTGGGTGTGGGATGTGGCAAGAGTATTTCTGGATCCCTTGGCATATGGTGCTGAGTCCCACAGCATCCACAAAGGCAATTTTGGGAGCCAAAGACACTGTATGGATGCCAGATTGTGAGGTGGGGAGGTACTAGTGGGGACGTCTTATTTGGTCATTTTGCTGGTATCACTCCTAGTTTGAATAATTTGGGGGATCTCTGGGGCATGGGAGCTGTGCCTAGTTGTTTGCCTGGGGTGATTAGGGCAGGGGGACAGTGGCTTTAAGTGTGACAGTTGGATAAAGGAGATGGTTGGGGTATGTGCTATGGATTGGTTGGTTTGCTTATGAAAGGTGTGTTTGCAGGCCAGTTGTCGGCTATTTCAGGAATTAGCTAACCCTAAGAAGGGCAGTCCAAACATGTTTGAAGGCAATAGAAGAATAAAAAAAACCTATTCTCTTATTTTGCCCAGTTAGATTTATCCTATTTAATACATTGATGAATTCATATGGTGTCATTTGGGTAGTGGGCCTGAGTTGAGGAGGGAAGATAGACCTTAATTTTTCCTTTTACACTTTTATAATTATTATGATATTCATGTATTCCTTTTATAAATCAACAAGTATCATATCCAAAGGAAAGAAAATCCTAAAAATGAAGTATAAGAAAGAAAAGTAAGGGTTGTAAGGTGCATATTTTTGGGTTTCACAATGCAAAAGACTATAAAAATTGCTGCTGCATGTATTTGATGAAAATTTTGCATTTACTCTTTCACTACTACTTGGTTTAGCCTTGATCAGAGTCTCTGCAGGGTGGGAAATAGATTGTTTTCTTCCTCCTTTATATTGTCAGTTATTTCTCACATAAGCAGGTTTTCAATGATCTTGAGTACCACTGGAAGTAGATCTGTCATAACTACAGTGGTAATTAAGGTTATCATCTTAACCAGGACACATTTGAATGTGAAAGTGAGCACTATTAATAATTACACCGGGACCACAAGCATAAACTGGAACAGTCTTGGTCAAACTGGGAAATATGTTCACCCCCAGCAAAGCTCTTCTTCATTAGATCCCCCTTGCTTGAGGGATGCATGTCAAATTCTTCAGAAAGGCACCCAGCCCTATATGAGTTGGACCCAAGCTGCCTCTCACAGAACCCCATGCTCCATTGTACACTGGGGCAGCATGGAACTGCATTTAGAGCCACCCACTCCTGCAAGCTACACTCAACCCTGTGCTGGCTTCTAGGACTTCGTCCATGCTGCCCTCCAGCCGGAATAAGCTCTCTCTCCCACAGAGAGAGCTTTAAGATTTTAAAGATCCCCACTTTAAGATTTTAAAATTTTCCTTCATGAAGTCTTGCATGCCCTCCTGTGCAACCCTGTGCTATCATGTGCTTATTTTTATTGTCATCTACCATATTGTTTATATTTACCTATTTAGTTCTTGATCTCTTCACTAGAGTATGAGTTCTTCCAGGGAGTGAGAGCTGCCTTTGTCTGCTTCTGACACACTATCAGGCACTTAGATATTTGGGGACTGAATGAGTGAAATGAGCGAATAATACACTTCTGATCCACCTTCTTAAAAACCCAGAGTCTTCAGATGGTAGAATGACTTATTCTTAGCCAGAAATTCAGTGTATCTGCCTGGAACATCTTTTTTACTTTTTCTTTTGGTCTTAATGATATCATTAATGTAAAACATGGTAGTTAGATTAAATAATTATTTTGAGATGATGGGTTTTGGAAGCATTGTCATTTGAGACTTAGTTTTGAAGATCAATTCTTTCTCATATATCTGTGTTCTTTACTGGTTTCATTTTTTTCTGAAACCCCTTCAGACAGGGTAACTCAGGGCTGGAGTTTTGAGTTTTAGTTATTTATTTATTTTTTCTCTTGACATCTGGCAGTTGGAGTTGCAATCTGCTACCAAGAAGTTGAGTTAGCTATGTATAGATATGTGGACACTGCCTGGATTCAGAAGCAGGCTTACTGATTCTAGAATTGCTTATGGAAGATGTGAAGACAGGAAGGGAATTATAAGAATGATAGAAATAAGTTCTATCAGTTTATAGTAGAGGAATATTGCCAGATTGCCCAGTTTTTAATTTTATTACTCAAAGGGAATTTAGAATTCTTCTGATTTGATAGAGTACACAGCCTCTAGAAAGGGAAACAACCTAAATATCTGTCAGTAAGGTGCTAGCTAATAAATTACAGAAAATCCATACAGAGGACAAGAATGTAGCCATTAAAATTAATAAGCTAGACCTATAAGTGCTGACATGGAAATAGGTACAAAATATATTAAATGAATAAATATAGGATAATTTGTAAGGTATGCCACTATTTTTTGTTAAAAATAAGTAAGAATGACAAGCTAGAAACATTCAACTGTTTGAATTATTTTCTTAAAGGATTTTGTTTATTTATTTGAGAGAGAGAATGCAGAGTGAGAGAAAGAGAGCATAAGCAGGGGTGGTGGTGATGGGGGCTGGGGTAGGGGTAGAGCCAAAGGGAGAGGAAGAAGCAGGCTCCCTCTTGAGCAGGGACTCCCATGTGGGGCTCGATTCCAGGATCATGACCTGAGCCGATGGCAGATGCTTAACCAACTGAGCCACTAGGCACCCCTGAATTATTTTTTTCTTTTCATTTTTAAGTAACTATGGAGTCTCATGCAGTTGTAAGAAATAAGAGAGAGAGAGAGAGAGAGAGACCCCCATATGCCCCTTCACCCAGTTTTTCCCAAGGGTAACATTTTGTATAACTATAGTACAATATTGCAACCATGAACTTGACCTCAATATAATTCATTGACCTTATTCAGATCAAACTATTTTTTTTAAAGACTTTATTTATTTATTTGACAGAGAGAGCGAGCAAGCACAAGCAGGGGAGTGGCAGGTAGAGGGAAAGGGAGATGCAGGCTCCCCACTGAGCAGGGAGCCCAAAGTGGGGCTTGATCTCAGGACCCTGGGATCATGACCTGAGCCAAAGGCAGACACTTAACCAACTGAGCCACCCAGGCACCCCAGATCAGACTATTTTAAATTAATTTTTATTTTTATGAAAACTATACATATACATGTTAAAAATTTAGTACTAAAGACTTATTACTTTTGAGGACTAGAAGACTTAGGCTCCAATTATCTACTGCTATATAACAAACGACTCCAATATGTGATGGGTTAAACCAACAATAATTTTATTAAGTCTCAAGATTTTGTAGATCAGGAATTCAAGCAGGGCTTGGCTGGGTGATTTTTCTGTTCCATGTACCATTAACTGGATGTATTCAACTGGTGTCTGATCTGGTCTGGTGACTCAAAGACAGCTTCGTTCATACGTCTGCTATCTTGGAGAGATGGCTATAAGGTTGGGCTCAGCTGGTTATCTCTCTCCTAAAGGCCTCTCCATGTGGTCTCTCAAGGGAGGTGGTTGGTCTTCTTACATGTTGGTTCAGGGATTCATGAGACCACAGTGGAAGCTTCTAATCCTCTAAAAAGCTAGGACTGGAAATGGCAGAGTGTCCTGCCCACTGGGACATTATTGGTAAGCAGTTATAGGTCAACCCAAATTCATTCATGGGGAGGAGAAATAGACCCTTCTGTGGGAAGAGTGTCGAAGAATTTGTGGCCATCTTTGATCCACCATAGCTAATAATGAAAAGAGGAAGCCCCTTGCCTTTACCTCACCTGATACCTGTTCCCCAGAGGCTACCACTTTCAACTTTTAGCTTGTTTTTACTGGTATTTAACTCCATCTCTTTGAACAATGTGCTTACACTGTCATTTCCCTGGATTTAACCATTTTACACGTTATTTTTTGGCTTCTTTTCAGGGTAAATGAAGTCTTACCCCAATCTCTCGCTCTCCTTCTCTCTCTCTCTCTCTCTCTCTCTCTCTCTCTCTCTCTCACACACACACACACACACACACACACTTTCCCTTCTCTGATTACCGCACTAGAGCAATGTCACAATTTGAACAGTTTTAGATAATTCACTAATTCTCATTATTCCCCTGCAGATAAGCTCTTCTTTCTCAAGCTTTCTGTCCTCCTATTTCTATTTGCACTGGTTGCTCTAGGCCTGCTGCTGTTCTTTATTATTCTGGGAAATTTCTTTGCCTCTCTCCTGTGTTAGAGCCTTCTGTTTTACTGGATCCTACCTTTTTTTCTTTTTTGGTTAACTACCTTATTTTACTTGAGTCAATCTCTTTTGTCCCCAAAACTCATCTTGGGTTTGTCTTTTCTTTTTGGCATTTGTAGAAGTCATTTGTCTTATTTGGGAATAGGAGAAAAGTAGCAGTGAATGTTTGGGCAACGCTCTCAAGCATGGAAAACAAAGCTCTCTCTTCCCTTCTATGGGTGGGCGATCTGGTAATCTATTTCTGGAGAAAGGTCTTCCTGCTTTTGAGGAAAAGGAACCAATGCTATGGGACCCTGGTTTAATGGATAATCTTGGCTCCACCTATTAGCTCTTAACAGCCACAGTATTAGAAAAAGAGAAAAGATAACTTTTTTTGGTAGTGGCAACAGGAGAAGAGGGACATAGGTTTAATTGGGAGAGGTTGAGGATGGGAGCAGTAGTGTGTATGGGAATGCAGAGATGAACACAAGGGCAAGGAGAGAAGGGTCACTTCCAGAGAAGTTCAAAGTCACACCACTGATGGTCCGGGTATTTACGGGGAATTTTGTATTACTGTCTTCAAGTGTCCTGCTAATAAATCATATAGTCACTGTGGGTATGGAAGCAATACCCACCTAAGTTTCCTTTCCTTGGCTCTACAGCAAATAGAGAAAGCTACTCTCTTACTTGTACCCTACCTTTGCCTCCAGGACAACTATAAGACCGAAGGAATCCTCGGATACCTAGTGCGGAAGTTTGTGAGTTGAACTGAGCATGCTTGAGCATCTGAAACTAGAACAAGAGAAGTGGACACTTAAGCTATACACAACAGTAGGGTCAAAATTGAAATAATCTGAAGTGTGTATTTCTGTAACATGTTCCTTTGGAGCTACTTAAAATCCTGGTGATTGCAGAAAATCATTATTTAAAGCTTATTATTAGAAGGTAATGTCATCTATTCTAGTTTATAGTTTCATTTTTATGGTTGTCTGTGTTTAAGCAATTTGAAATTCATAAGATAAGCCCCACCAGAGTTGTTTCTCTTCTGAAGAGTCTTCCTTCTTTTTCCTTATGCCCAAGATGGCATCTAGGTGCAAGGAGGAGCTTATTTTTCCTCATAGTTTTGGAAAAGGGTTCCTTGACCAAGTAATATCATTCTCTGCTTTTCTGTTGATCACCAGTTGGGATACATACTCACCTCTACAGTGAGTGACTTTTGTCCTTACTGCATCCACTGCTGAAATGTCCAGTCTTGTCCTCCATTGGCTCTCTGTCCTACCCTGTCTAGCCTATGGCCTTTGGTGTCATCTCACTTTTCTCTATAGTAACTCAAAGGCAAGCTCTCTGGCTCTTGACTCTTGGCTCCCGGAGCAAGTATAGGAACACCTATATCTTTTCCACATTGCATGGGAAAGTATGGGAGGCGTGAGGATAGCTAATACAATTCTCCCTGTCTAACAACTCATGCTTATTTCTCAGTAGCTGCAGACCCGCATGTTGATTTAGGTCAGCAGACGCTCTGTGAGATGGTCTGCTAATGTGTTCCAATCAGAAACTGCAACATACAAGCCTTTTTCTACACAGGGCATAATTTACCAGTCTGAGGCTTACCTGATTTCTGTTTCCACAATCAACCCTTTAACTGGCTAAATCTTAAGGGTATGGGGTGTGAGCTCTGAAACCCAAGGGAACCTAGGTGGGATATGCATATTGTTCCTTCTTAAGCTTTCCCACTGCTCAGTAGAAGAACATGTATTTTTCCTAATCTGGTGGAATCTTCTCTCATCATTTTTTCACTGGGGACTTTTGTTGTAGGTGGTATCTGCCATTCCCTTCCCTTGGGTGATTAAGCCTTAGTGGTGGAAGGAACTTTAAGGAAAAATAATTCTGGATTACTGAAAAGGAAAATGTTCTGGGAAGCAGTGATTTCTCTCATTACCTCTTTGAAAATGATTTTTCTCATTACTTCTTTTAAAACCACTCTATAGGTCCAGTGCTCTACCGGTTCTGTTGAAATTTTGGGCCAATCTCATACTTTTTTGGGTCACTCTTCAATAGTTATAAAGCCGTTTCTTCACAAGAACAGTCTCATATCAACAATAAAAATGTGCAGGCCAGTATAATAATCAAAGCCTCATATGCTTATCTAATTGTCATATAGGTTTGGCTCAAAACTCATCTCCCAGAAAAAACTTTCTTTGACCATCCTGTATTAAAAGTAGCCTCAAGGTAACTTCCTAGCCATTTTTTCTTTCATATCACCTGATGTAATTAATTTAACATATACATATTTAGGGCTAACTATATGCCATCCAGAATTATCCCAGGCACTGGAGATATTACAAAAAATGAGATAGACCAGGTCCTATCTAGTAGGAGGGGGGCAGACAGTAGACAAATAAACTTAAGTGAGTAAAAAAGTATCACTTAGTGACGTGTGCTGTGCGGAGAATTAAAACAGAATGATATGGTAGAATGACTGGGTGACTAATTTACATTGTATGATCAGGAAAGTCCTCTCCGAGGAGGTGACATTTAAGCTGAAATCAGAATAACAACCTTTTATTTGTTGCATACTGTGTAATCAACAGAGGCAAGAGCTTGTAAGATTGTACGTCATGCAGCATAATTCCTAGATGAGAGTACTCGAGTGTAACCACACAACATTCCCTGGAGTACTGGGGCAACCTGGTGGAATGCTGTGTGATCCCAAGCATGGTCAGAAATTCTACCGTTATTTTTCCTGAATCAATTCACAGTTCAGTAGTACATTAAGTTCCCATGACCCTTCTACTTTTTGATTGAAGGAGATTCTGGATGCTGGGCTGATGACAAAAGTGGATGACTGTACCGATTAACCAAGCCCAAGGAGTTGTGCAATTTTTAACGCAATTGCTGAGTATCTGCAGATGATGTAGCATCTGAGAAACAGAGGGTCAACATGGAAGAAGTAAGGAACTCAGGCTCCCTTCTGCCCAATGAACTTTAGGCCTAGGTATATTTGGGAATGGAGCACTCAGTGGAAGGGGAAGAGTTGGAAAACAGTCTACCATTTTATAGATTCTCTATGGACACACAGAGGAAGGGAAGCATGTTGGACGGCTTCAGGGCTTACTCTCCACCAGCTACCCTGACTGATAGATTTGGAACAGTGTGAAAGACTCTTTAATGTGGAACAGCTATGAGATTGGGAGATGTTTATAAAATAAAGGCTTTAAAGCATAGTTATGTAGATAGTATGCATGTCCAGCTTATTGGAAATTTATTTTCCCTGATAGTTTCCATAAGAAAACGTGAACATGTAATGAAATGATTTTGGTTTTTCTTGTGTATTTATTGTATAACTGTGATGATTAATTTTATGTGTCGATTTTATTTTCACTTTTCTGGGCTAAGAGATGCTCAGCTGATAAAACATTTTTTCTGGGTGTGTGGATGAGAATGTCTCTGAGGAGACTAGTATTTGAATGAACAAAGTCTTCTCTGAGTTCCTCTAGCTAGGAGCTGACCAAAGTGAGGAGTTCGTCATACAGGTGCACTTGGTATCTTTCCAGGTTGTTCTTGTAAGGTATGATTTAAAAATGACACTCTTCTACCTATAGTACAAACAGGCTCTGCTCTTGTCCATAAGCCTAAAACATAGACAAATGACAGTCATAGGTTGGAAGATATATAGTGTAGCCTTGTTTGCAGTAGCAAAGGACTGAATAAATGTAAGATAATAGGAAATCACATGCCTGAAGAAATAGATGCTATTGATTGATCAGTAAGGAAGAATCTTCCTCCCTCCATCCCTTCCTTGCATTTCTTCTTTCCTCCCTCCCTTCCTTCCCTCTTCCTTCCTTTGTCTTTGATTTGCATATAGTTGACATACAAAGTGTTTTAGTTTCAAATCTTTCCTTCTATTAAAGGCTGCCGTATCTGATTCCTCTCATCTTCTCTGGGAGTTTGATCCATCAATTACCTTCTTTTTTTCACCCACCCACGATCTCTTCCTTCCCCTGGCCTCAATTCTTCCATCTTAAAAATGCTGAGGTGGTTTTTCTCTTAAAGAAACAAAAGGCTTTCCTTTGACCCTGCTGTTTTGTCAAGCTGCCATCCTAGTTCTCTGGGGCTCTCATTGCCCAACCCTTTGAAAGAGTGGTCTGTGCTTGCTACCTGCACTTTCCAACCCCTGGCTGACTAATTGCGTTACCTCTCTCATTGAGCTTCATAAATGACTGACCCTTTCATTTGGCAGACCCTTGGGAGAGGCATGTTCTCCTAAGGGTAAGTATTGTCACATTCCATTAGAAGTAATGTTGCATGCACAGAAAACCTTGGAGCTTGCAGTGGAGCTCCTAGAGTGGTCTGTGTGAGCATCCAACAGAAAACATGCTCCTTTATAACAGATGGGAACAACGTTGAGGGTGAGGAAGTTTGGATTGCCAATTAGTAAAGAGATCTCATACATCTAAGATGCCCCAGATAGAGAAATCAAAAGAGTAGTTTCACATATGAGCCCCAGTTCAGTATGCTGAAGAGTCTAATATGTTCATTGTCGGAATTTGCCAGTCACATTCGCAGTGAAATAAAAATATGCTCTCTTTGGTCAGGTTCCTCCAGAAGCAGTCCTTGAGCTAAGGATTTGGGCAGAAGTGGTTTGTTAATGCCCAGCCCCAGAAGAAGAAACCAGTAAGGGAGTAGAAGAAGCAGACTGGGGAGACGGAAGAACCTAAGAGAGGTGAGCTTTCAGGTGAAGTTGCAGACTCAGCCCCATCTCCTGGGGTGCTGGATGTTAGCCCCACCTAAGGCATGAGAGCTGGACTTTTGTCCTCTCACACCAGTAAGTCGTTGTCCGCAGGTCATTGTGGGGGTCGTAGGTGGACATAAAATTTCCAGTCACTTAGTCTTCTCCTTATAAGCTAGGGGGCTCCCATGTCCAAGGGCAGGTGCAAACAGTAGCAAAAACCATGAAGCTAGGGATGGGTGAACAGAGTCGGTACAAGGGATCCAGAAGGATCTGGACAGGTCTCCAACAGCATCTGTACGTATGCCTAAAGGTGTACACACCCCCAATGTGACAGCGCCAGTGTACAGTGGTATAGCTGCAAGGCACCCAGAGCCCTGAAATAATAATGGCTCCACCCAGACCTGGTGGGGACAGTCTGGCAGTACATAAGGACAGTAACTGTGCAAAACCCCTGTGACCCAGCAGCAATCCTACTCCTCTATAATTGTCCGGGGGAAATGACACAAGTCTCCATGAAGACTTGTATGAAGATGTACAGTGGAGCCTTGTTTGTGGTAGCAAAGGACTAGATACAATAAATGTAAGATATATATGTAAATATAATATATTTAAATATATCATACATTCTATTTAAAGTCTCATGTATAAAGATTCCCCCCCCCTTGACTACATGGATCATTCATTAATTATTGTTTTATTCTAGAAGGGCTTTAAATACATTACAGATCTATTTTGTATACGATTTTTAGAATTTGAAGAGCAAAAATTCTTTTGAAAGAAAGTATTAAAAATTGAAGAATTAGCTAAGCTAAAAATGTGAAAAGGCAGCAGAAATCAGGAGCAGCAGGATATATGGACGATAACCTCAAAGATGAAGAAAGGAAATGGTACCGCTGTTCTCCCTTCCCCTTTCTAAAGCCATGTGGGGTTTTCTTCAGGAAGTCACCCTTCCCCCCACCCCCATTTGGCCCTGTTTGGCCTAAACTGATCAGCAGAAATCCATCCCTCCCAACAAGGTCTTCATGGCAAGTGAAGAGCAGTGATCCAGGCCTAACCCCATTAGGCTTCATAAAATAGAGAAAAGACCAGATCAAAGAGATCAGTTTTGCATTAGGCACAAATGTACACGTGAAAAGCCTAAAAGGGCCCATGTGTTCCCTTCACCTGATCACATTTAGTAGATTTTCTCATTTCAAGATATTTAAAAAACCTAAGCATTTAACTGCAGTGACTCTCAATGGTCACACTTTGAGAGAAAAAAAGAGCTAAGAGAAATGGCTTTATTTTGTAAAAACTTGCGTAAGTGGAGTGAGTCAGGGCTGTGTCCTGTAGGTGCCGGGGCCTTTGATTTGGCTGGTCATATGATACTTTGCAGTCTGGGCAGTGCGCATTACTGTCTCCCATCTGGGATAACACCAAATAAACAGTTGTACCTATCATCAAAGAATCCAGTTCAAATAAAAGATGGTCAGTTCCATGTAGATAAATTAGGAAAGAGGACTGTGGTTTAAGGCCAGAAAGGAAAAATTTGTGGATTACTCTATTCCCTCAGGAGATTCCATGACTCTTCTTATTATAGCTAGGTTTGGCAATGCCATTCCTAATTTATTACCTCCCAGGAAGAAACAAGGAAATCTACTGAATAATACTGATGCCAAAAGCTTGGGAAACCGTGAGATATTAGGACTTCTGGCTTCATCAAATCAAAAGTGATCCATGCTAGTTTGCTTCAGGGGGAAAGCCTAGCTTTGCAGTTATAATGTTATTCTTGGTTCTTGATTATTCCCTAGTTCTAAGAACTGTGTCTTCTCCTTTCAGTTTTAGAAACAAAAAAGTCAGAGTGTCGGTGCTGACCAAATATAGACAAACCAGTGTCTGTAAAGCCAGTCTCTAAAAAATATAAAGAGACAAACATATAGACATAAAGAGACAAACCAGTCTCTAAAAGACATAAAGCCTCCGAATTTAAGCAATAAGGAA
The DNA here is from genome assembly GCF_037043125.1 of Eumetopias jubatus. Lineage (NCBI taxonomy): Eukaryota > Metazoa > Chordata > Mammalia > Carnivora > Otariidae > Eumetopias > Eumetopias jubatus. The sequence goes on from NW_028274808.1 coordinate 79,725,207, forward strand.
AAAGTACTTAGAGGAAAGTGTGACAGAAGCTTCTCCAAATGTAAGATTTATTAAAAAAACAAACAGAAACATGGGGCGGTTTTCAATATGAAGACCCCACTGGAATTTCAGAGACAACTGCATATGGTGGACTTGTGTTTTGATTTAACTTTGCTTATTTGAGGTATGGAGAAAAATCAATCAATAGAGTGCTCTACTAGATTCTGTTATAAATGAAGGAATCGTAGTCTCAGAATTTCAGGCCTGGAGAGGTTTGGGAATAATGGTAGTGCATTTTCTTCATTCCACACCTATATATTGTTTAACACTATATTATGGACTAGTAATACTATTAAAAATAATGATAGAGATAATAGACTAGCAAAAGATTCATATTTGTCTTGGCTCCTTCCTGGACTTAATCTCCAGTTTGTTTTATTACCTTAATAATTTTAAATGCACCGATATTAGGTTTATTTTTGAATGGAGAATAACATGTATTTACAGGCTTAAAAAAGCTCATAATGTACAGACAATAGTCTATTGCTTTTTATTATGCCATTTTCCTGGCAGTGATACATTTTTACATTAAAATAAGAATCATAGAAGCAAGAACCCTCACACTTTTGTTCACTAATTTGTTTGTTCACTGTCACCAGCTGAAGTTTAAAGAATTTTGACTACTTTGTCTTCGTGCCTTTACTGGCCCTGATGCTGACATCTACTGAGTTATCACTAAGGACTTTAGTGCATTTATTTATTTATACATCTGGTTTCATATTCCCGGCAACTCGCACAGCGTAATAATGGAGGGTGTTCACTACATTTGTATTGGGTGAAAAGATAAATCAAGGGGGAGAATGAAGGAGGGAAGAAAAGTTAGAGCATAGGGGATTTTTAGGGCAGTGAAACTATTCTGAATGATCCTATCATGGTGGATAACTGTCACTACACATTTATCAAAATCCATGCAATGTACAATATAGTGGACCCCATTGTAAACTATTTAATAATATTGTATCAATATTGGCTCATCAAGTATACCACGCTAACACAAAATGAAATAATAGGGAGAACGCTTTGTTTTTTAAGATTTTATTTATTTGAGAGAGAAAGAGAGAGATACCACGCGTGAGCGAGCACAAGCTGGGGGAGCAGCAGGCTCTCGCTAAGCAGGGAACCCGATGTGATGCAGGGCTCGATCCCAGGACCCTGAGATAATGACCTGAGCTGAAGGCAGATGCTTAACCGACTGAGCCACCCGGGAGCCCTTGGAAAACTCTCTGGAGGGAAAGGGGAAAAGAGGGCAAGTGGGAATTTTCTGTACTTTCCAATCCGCTCTAAAACTCTAAAAAACATAAAGCCTCTGAATTTAAGCAATAAGAAAAAACAAATCAAGATAATTTATATATTTTTTTAAAGATTTTATTTATTTGAGAGAGAGAGAATGAGAGATAGAGAGCACGAGAGGGAAGAGGGTCAGAGGGAGAAGCAGACTCCCCGCTGAGCAGGGAGCCCGATGTGGGACTTGATCCCGGGACTCCAGGATCATGACCTGAGCCGAAGGCAGTCGCCCAACCAACTGAGCCACCCAGGCGCCCCAAATCAAGATAATTTAGATGAGATGTTCTTAGAATGTATGTGTCGTAAGCAACAAAAACCCAAATGTAATTAGCATAGTCACAAAGGTAAATATGTTGGTTTGCTTACTCAAGCCATGGGAATGCATCAGGGAAAACTGGCACCAGGAACTTCTATGCCCTCTTCCATCTTTGTAACACTCTAGGCTGACTTTCCTCATAATGCCCAAGGCATGGTGGCCAGCAGCTCCCAGGCTCATGACCTACTAGGTGTGCCACAGTGGGAAAGGGCTCTTTCCTACTTTAGTTGTTACTGGAAAATTCCCCAGGGGATGCTGGTCAAGTTAGCTTGGAAATGTGAATACCTTTAGACCATTTATGGGGGTCAAGAGACAGGCTCCAATTAGGGTATAATGTTTACAAGGCTGGAAACAAGTAGGCATGATAGGAGCCTATTGTAGTTTTTCTGGCAAGAGGCGTTGGTGGCTCAGAAAAGGGAGGTAGAGGCAGAGAGAGAGAAGTGGTCAAATTAGGAATGAATATATATGTATATTATATATATATATTTAAGGTTTTATTTATTTATTTGAGAGAGAGAGTGAGAGAAAGCACAAGCTGGGCTGGCGGGGGGGAGAGGCAGAGGGAGAGGGAGAAGCAGACTCCCCGTTGAGCAGGCCCCCGAGATCATGACCTGAGCTGAAGGCAGCCACTTAACCGACTGAGCCACCCAGGTGCCCCAAAAATATATTTTGAAGATAGGGCTGTCAGCATGTATTGAGGCATTGAGTGTAATATATCAGAGAAAGAATGGGCAATGACTTCAAGGTTTTTATCCTGACAGCTCAAAGGATGGAGCTGTCTTTAACAAAGCTGTGACGGTTAACGTTATATGTCAACTTGACTGGGCCAAGAGACACCCAGAAAGCTAGTAAGATAATTACTTCTGGGTATGCCTGTGAGGGTATTTCCAGAAGAGATTAACATTTGAATCAGGAGGCTGAGTAAAGCAAATCTGCTCTCACCAGTGTGGGCAGGCATCATCCATCTGTAGAGGGCCTGCAAAGAACAAAAAGGGCAGAGGAAGGGTGAATTCTCTGTCTTTTCTTGACATGGAACATCCATCTTCTCCTGCCCTTGGACTTCGGTGCTCCTGGTTTCTGGGCCTTTGGACTCTGGGACCTCTACCAGCAGGCTGCTCCATGGTTCCCAGGACTAGGCCTCAGACTGGGAGTTATACCATCGGCTCCCCTGTTTTCTTCAGGCCTTTGGACTTGGACTGAATTATATCACTGGCTTTCTTGGTTCTCCAGCTTGTAGATGGCAGATCATGGCATATTTCAGCCTCCGTAAAATTATGTGAGCCAATTCCCATAATGAATTTCCTCTTCTATCTATCTATCTATCTATCTATCTATCTATCTATCTATCTATCTATCTATCTATATGTCCTATTGCTTCTGTTTCTCTGGAGAACCCTGACTAATACATGAGCAGAGGAATATTAGGGCAGCACAGATTAGAGAGCTATGAGTAGCTTAGTTTTACATATAGTATGTCTGTTAGCCATTCAAGTGAAAATGTCAAATAAGTACTTGGATATATGTGATCTCCTCATCCAGGTATCCACCTGATGCACTGTTTATTGTCCAACTCCCTCCTCTAGAATGCCAGCTCCATGAGAGCAGGAACTCTGCCTGTTTTGTTCACCACTATGTCCCCAATACCTAGAAGAATGACCGGGGTAAAGTAGATCCTTAGTAAAATATACTGGAAAGGTGAATGAAGGACTGGATGAAAGAGTTAAGTGTTCTGTATGACAAAGTAGGTTGCAAATAGGATATAGTTAGGAAATATCTGTTTGAAAGTAAAATTGCTTGCTGGGCTATTACTAGGGAGATGTTAGCAATAGATATCATGTAATCAACATTTTCTGTGTAGAACTATATAGAAATGAAGAGACGCTTGCAAGGCTTCTGTAAACTTTTATTTTATACTTATGGGCCACTGCCAATGCAGGGACCTTGGCTTCTGGCTCATTTCTACAGATTTACTTGGAAAGGTGTGATAAAGGTAGAAATTGGAAATATTCCTTCTAGTAAACCATGGCTACTTACTGGTCCATAAACAAAATGCACACTGAAGCCTGTGTGTTATTCAGAAATCTATGACTTTCTGAACTTATGAAATGTATTTTTTCATATGCAAGAGAGAAAACATCTTAAAAAGGAAGGCAATTGTCTAAACAAAATGCTGTGAACTATGGCTTATATTATAGGTATATATCACTGCATGTGATGTACCAGTAAGTTATGGAATTTGACTGCTAACACATAAAGGAGCCCTGTGATTAGATCAACTGGAACCTGATATCATTTTATACATGACTATGCTAAAATATAGCCCAACAAGTCAGCTTAGTTAATTTATCATCAGCAGTCTGTCTGGTGAAGTCTGATGGGAAACATCAGACCTCTTGTCAGTTTCATCAGCATACTGAGTTGAAGAACCAGGACAATATAATACTTCAATATTTAATGACTTTTGCTCTAGCACAGGAAAAAGTACAATCTCAAATGCTGTTTTATCAAACCAACCCACCAACCAGCTGAACAAACACTATTGTTAACCCATGATTCATCCCCACTCATGTTGCCTCCCATATTCCATTTGTAATGGTGACATGTTCACAAGAATTATGAACACAGATAGATTAAAACTGACTAAGGCCAGTGGTCATGATGAGCAACCACTTAGATTCCACTCAGAGTGTGTCCTGTGGTACGACTACAGGGCAGTATTATTAGATTACATTAAATTCATACATACCATCACACACATGCATATATCACACACACACAAGTACATTCCATAAAGACAATCACAGAAAAATTGGCTGAAGGAAATGTACAATTGTTTATATATATTTATATACACACAGTAAAAGATTTTCTGCTGTACTCACAGTCTGTAAACATCTTGGAACATGCCCAGCAAAAGTCACTGTGGGCCCTTTGAAATGGTGACCATGTGAGAAGTGGGGGTGGGGGAGGTGTTTAGATTCGTACTAGAAACCCAGAGAAGTGAAGAACTGTAAGTTCATGGTGGCATTTGGGGGTAATTATATTTCACTGACATGATAAACTCAGCTGGCCACTTTGAAATGGTTTCTTATATGGAAAAGGGAATGACCAAAAAAGTCTTACCGACAGTTAACATTTTTAGAGAAATCAAGAGACTATGAGGTGATATGTAAAACATATATGTATGTGTACATATATGTATACATGTACACATACATGTTGCTATTACCAAATACACACATATACATGTTACTATTACAAAAAAAAATCCCCTCAATGAAAATTTCCAAGTCTTCTAAAAACATTCAGTCTTTTTCTACTAGTTGTGCTTTAGACATCAATACATTCCACTGAAAGTCTTAGGTATGGTTGAATGATACACACATTTAAATTTTGGTACATGATACTGATTTTACATAAAATATCTACAGTAAAAAAGATTGGGCTTGTGAAAAATAGAACTATTTGATTCAAGCATTATTTTAAAATTTAACATAAAAATATGCTCCAGATCTCCTGTAATGAAACACCATTACAAAAGAAAATACAGGTTCTTAAAAATTCTTTGAATAGCAGCTATTACACTGCCACATGTGGATATCAGTCTGGGCTTTTTAAGTGCCTATATCTGCTGCAGCTTGAGAACTAATGTTTTAAAAATAAAAAAGTGACATGAAAAGCATTAACCTGATTGCTCACCTTACTGTGTCTGGCCAATTCAAAAAAATAGAAAATCTTGTCGTAATCGCTAAATTTTCACTGTAACCAGTTCTCACTGGACATTCCACAGAACTGCCAGGGAAGCTGTTATGTACTGGAAGACTCTATTTTCATGCAAAAGTAGTAAATATCCCTCTGATTTAGTCGAACAGTCTCCTTTCCCCCTGCCAACTCCCACCATTTTTTTAGTGCGGAATATAACATGTAGAATATGTAAATTAGATAAATTAAAGAAGTAAGATTCATTGAATTTGTGACCATAACCAGTCTACCCTCCGATGTTTTGGAAAGCATTTTTCTGGGTTTGGGGCTGAGTCACGGGAGAAGGATTGGAGAAAAGATTTCTGGAAACACAGTTGCTGTGTGTTTTTTTTTTTTTCTCCAATAGAATTTGAAGGATTATTGATTAATATCTCTTAAGATGTTTAGTTAATACTGTCCTTATGGCTGCTCCTCTCTGTGTTGTGGTTGTTTTGTTCATGGTTCTTCCATTGTATGCTTGTTCCATTCATGGGGACTGAAGTCATCAGACTTTTGGACTGGTAACAGCAACAGCAGAGGCAAGACTGGGGGAAGGAAGAGATTCTTAATAAACGAGCCTACCAACCCATTCCCAGCAGAACACAGAAGCCTTGGGCTCCTACCAAAAAATGTGAGGACAGAATGTGAGCCTGAACAGTAATCTAGAGCATGGAGCCTGTAATCTCTAGGTAGAAGTTCAATTGTCCATTCTAGTGAAGAGAAAATAGATCCCTTGTTTCTTGTTTTAGTGATTCACCAAATCAAAGTGGAAGGGAAGGCAGTGTTAGCCCAAGGGAGCATGTCCTATGACTTGGGGTGGGCACGGTTGGAGAAGGGTCCGGAGGTGCCTGGCATTTCTACAGAGTGCATCACCTGCATGGCTCTCTGCTTTGGGCACCTCATGTGATGCTCCTCACAGCCTTAGGTGGTAGGTGCTATTTTCCCCATTTTATTAATGAGGACATGGAGGCTTAGAGGGGAAATAGGCAGAACTGGAATTAGAACCCAGGACTCTCTAGATTAAGCTCTTTCTCCTGCATATGCTACCTCTGTATGAAGATCAGTCAACAGGTAGGTTTAATTTCTGAGTTTGTACCTTGATTTTCCTTCCTGTCTAATTAATATGTAAATTAATTAAAATGATATTAATTCCAGATTATATGATGGATTAATTATGACCAGCATTTTAGTCAATCCTTCCTTGGGCAGAATCTTTCTTAGAGCACTGCATGACTTGTAAACATTATCAAGTAGACTTCAAAAAGGTAGCAGCTAGAACTTCTATACCAAGATTCACCTGTTTGTAAGATTCTTTGGTATGTCTATCTCCTTCTAGATGGTCCATTCCATGAGGGAAGTCATGGGGTTTTTCCTCTCTTCTCTATCCCTAATAATAAAAAACTCCTACTGAGAGCTTATTATTGTCCCAAGTGCTTAACATATATTAACCCACTGAATCCTACCTATGAGATAGATACAGTGATCATCTGATTTTACAGATGATCAAACTGAGGAGGCAGGAGGGGTACCACCTGGACCCGGATTAGACAGTAAGTACAGAGCTGTGATGTAAATCAAGATTGCTTGCTTCTAGATCCTGCACCCTCGACCTCTACACTACTCTTCCTAATATGTGCCATAAACTGAAGTGACACATCCTGGCCAAAGATAACAAAATCCAGTTAGGATTAATGCCGTGCTAATTGTCCCAGGAACTGGAGAGATACTTCAGGAAGAAGTACATGGAGCTTCGGGAAGACATGGATTGGCTTACCTGCAAGGAATTTTGAAGAACAGAAGGAAACTGATTTCAAATGAAATTACATTAGTTCAGATTGCTAGGGCAATAAGCATTTCCTTTTCTTGAAGAGGCTATTATTAAATATCCTATTATTTAGCAAGAGCTTTTTTAGCAGCAGATTTCATGTTTTGTTGAGGGTGTGGTTAACATCTAAGATAATGTGAGGCATGACTAGGTTGTGTGTATTTTCTGGAGCCTAGAGCTCACAGTTGAGCATTTCTTTATAAAGCAGCATACAAAATTAACATGTTATTAAGTTAGTTCTTTTTATTTGAACCCCTGAATATTTTGTTGTCTGAATTGGTATTGCTTTTCGGATAATTTTTCTGACAATATTGCTTTATGCTGACAATCTGACCCTCTGTCTGGGCAAAATAGGATTTTCACTTCTCTACTGGAAATTAGCCATGATTGTTGGCTACTTAATGTACTCCTTTGGTTGTCCTTAAAAAGATATGTGTAAAACAGTCTTACCTGGAAACAATTCTTAAATTTCTTGCTCACAAAGTATAGAGCTATGGGGTTTATACAAGAATTCATGGTTGCCAAGTTAATGCCAATGTAATCCATGAGTAGCAAGAAACTAGAACAGAAGAAAATGGAATAATTAGACGATAATGTTTTTCAATCTGCTAACTAGCATTTATCCCTAGAATAAGCATTTTTCTTGCCCAGGAGCCATTCCTTATAGGTGGCAGTCAGAATTTTTTTAAAGTCCTTGTTTAAGTGGCAGTTTCAGTTCTGCAGAACATTTACGGATATACCTGCCACTTGGTTAGCTCAAACCATGACACACAGCCCCAGGAGGGGTGCCTCAAAATTACAGATATGGCTCGCACAAACTCTGGGATCAGTCACAGGCTATGTCAACGAAAGAAAAATAATCAACTTTGTGGTTTTAATTTTCAGGGCTAACAAGATTGTGGACTAGATGGTTTTGTAAAAGTATTATAAGCACGACAATCAGAGAAACTCTCGATTTCCTAACGAGTACATGGGCCCGTACCTAAGTAATTCACATCGGTTCTTGTCCATCTCATCGTACACGGTTTTCTTCAAAATGCGGCTCAAGTGAAGAGGGAACCAGCAAAGAGCAAAAATGACAACCAAGCAGAAAACTGTTTTTGCCACTTCTCGACGCTAAAGGGAAGTGAGGGGGGGAAAAGTACAATAAGTTTAGTGTTTTTCTGCTAGAGGAAAGAACCACACAAAGGAAGTAGTAGACAGCAGAGAAAGAATTACTTTAAAAAGGGCCAGAACAGCGCTCCTCCCAGTGCCTCCATCTCGTCAAGATTTGAAGTCCAACTTTCTTTTTTTTTTTAAATTTTGATATATTTTTATTTAAAAATGTGTCAAATCTTCATTGCAAAAAAAAAAAAAAGACAGAGGCAATATTTTTCATAAAAAAAAGTTTCCAGTTAGAGAAATAGTTGGTGTTAACTAATGATTTACTAACAATTTTTACTATGGTCAGGGTTTTTTGTATTAGCTGATGCACAAAAACAAAGCACAAGGAAAAACAAAATAATTCTAGCATACTTGGTCTAAGTTCTTTGTCTTTCAAGGTATATTTTTCATCGTTAGAACACCATTTCTTGAGTATATCCTTGGTATTGTGACTAATCAAAGATACTTAAACTCCAGCACATGTTACTCAATTAAAGGATCATCGTCGTCTTCTTGCATCTGAAGTTGGGAAAATGGATGGGGTACGGACAGTCTATTCTGCATGATTATAATGAGGCACGTTAGCGTGGTTAAGACCAAGAGGGCACTGATAACAATTCCAATGGCTTCTGGGAGATTAATGCACCACTGGTCAACTAACAAACACTTACTATGACCAAAGGTTCCATTATTGGGATGTGGTTTTAATCCCAGGATGTGGCACATCATTGGATAAATATCCACACTGTTAATTGTGCTGTGTTTGTAGCCTTTGTGGAATGCTGGACTGTGGGCAGCTAGAAATGGATGCATACTAGACAAAGAATTATCATAACCATGGTCACCTAATTTTGGTAATGACTTATTTAACACAATTGTCCAGCCTTCATCAGCAACCAAAATAACAGGCTGAATTCGATCATTATGTTGGTAATGAAATCTGGCAGGAATGTCTTCTTTGAGATAAACATTCATGTGAGGGTTACAGATTTTCAGTTTGTTATAAACCTCTGTTGTATTTATTTTGGGAAGTATAGCAGCAACTGGAGTCCAATCTTCAAGAGTGTAGCTTGAATCATCAATGCAGAGATCCAAGTTTATCAGTTTGTCCTTAGAGCACTGGGTCATCCCATGATCACTTGTAATGATCACATTGAGATCTTCCCACAATCCTAGCACCTTGAGTTTGTGGACTAGCTCACCAATAAAGTCATCTACTTCTTTCAACACTCTGTACATGTTTTCTTTATCTTTGGGTCCATATTTATGGCCACTTGCATCTGGTTCTTCCCAACAAAGTGTTGCAAAGGTAACTGGTGGGTTCGAATTCATCAGCCACATGGTAATATTATTTAGTCTCTCCTCAAATGACACTGAAGAGCTATAATTCATAAAATAGGAAGGTGTGGTATTGTGAATGGGTACGTCTGTTCCAGGCCACATAGCAGCGGCACTTGATCTGTTTTCCTGAAGCTGATTGGTCACCCAAATAGGTACTGCCTCATTCCACCAAAAAGGATCCTTGTCATCAAAGTCAGAAAAATGTTTCTTTGTGATTACATCATACATGGAATTAGCCACGATGCCATGGCTTTCTTCATACAAGCCTGTCACAATACTGTAGTGGTTTGGAAATGTTTTTGTGATAAAGACATTTTCAACATGCTCTACCAGGACTCCTTCTTTGATAAAATTCTGGAGATGAGGAAATTCATAGTTCTGTAGATAGCTCTGAAACCATCAAAGGATACCAGTAGTAACTTGGGTGGCAGGTTATGGGAAGAGTTACCTCTACAACCAGTTATAAGTCCAGAAAATAAAAGTATTACTAATAACTTCATAATGAATGTGTTGAAGGAGAGCAATCAGGGTTCCCGCTGCCGCCGGCGCGCAGAACTCAGCACTGGCGGAACCCCGCTCTCGTGGGCCCTGAGGGCGAGGCAGACCCGAAAGGACACGCGCGAGGCAGAGATCTTTCTGAGGCGCCTGTGCAATAGCGGGCGCCCCCGCCGCGGATAACAGCCCCAACCTCCCCGAGAACCGCTTTGTTGGGGGCGCTCTGGAGTGTGCTGAAGTCCAACTTTCTAATCAAGGAGTTGCTAATGATTCTTTTGGGCAGCTGCCAGGGAGGATGGTGGCCTCAAGCTGGTTATTAGGGTCAGGACAGAAGTTCATGTCAGGGAACTGGGAACTGGCTGGAGCTGAGTGCGTGTGTGTGTGCGCGCGCGCGCGTATGTGAGTGACTATATGGGGGGGAGGGTTAACTAAAAGCCTAACTAGCATTAATGGCAGCATGGCAGTCAAGGTGACAGAAGCTAGCATGATAAAAAACGAACAAATCTATGAAGATATTTGGAAAACAGAAGTAGGGAATAGAAGAGAAAAAGCCAATAGCTATGTGTTTTCTCCATTTCTTGATGTTGAAGAAAGCTAGCATTGGGAGTTTTTTGCTTTTAAAATTCTTTTATTAATGACATGTAGCTTCCAAAGACCTCTTGTTTGCAAACAGAGGGATGAGGGTAAAGGATTATCAGCAATGATGATTAGAATGACTGGGACATGATGACCCCGGGCGACTTCAGTTTGAAGGTTTACATACTTTAGAGTTCAAGAGATTGTGTTTGGATGCTGGTAGCAGTAGAGTTCAGAAAAATCATAGGTTAGGAATTATCTGCAACCAGACATTTGTGTGCATCATGCTTGAGTATTACAAAGCATGCATTTGAAAGCCTAACTAGGAACATAAAATGCAACTTGTCTGTAACTGGGATCAGTTAATGTCAAAATAAAATTGATTGAAAACAGAATTTGGCAGGGTAATGCTGGTTCAACCCAAAGCATATAGCATTAAGTATGGGAAGCCTACAATAAACCCACATGATTAATAGAGCCATTTAGAAAGATTTCAAGGCAGTTGTCACCAATTGCTGCTCTAGCCCAAAGGACTGGAGTTCTTTAATCTTTCAGAGTTATTGGGTGGGAGGCTGGGCTATGGCTTCAGAGAACATACAAGCTGAGCAACAACTGAGAAAATAGAGTTCCAATCTGTAGGAATAGGGGCTCATTTTAAAGGGTCCTTTTGTGTACACAGAAAGACAGTGTGACTGGAAAAAGAGAAAAGGAGGGTACTGGGGGAGAGGTTATCTCCCTTGAGCACATCCTCAAAGAGGACAATCCTTCAAAACCTAATATTAATATGTTGCCATGGCAGTCTGGTATTTGCTTAACCAGTATCTATTCTCCGGTTTTCCTTACTATCAGTCAGATCCTTGATTTTGTTGCTGCAGCAAGAGAGCTCAGGCTAATCATCCGCAAGCCACCTGACACAGTCTGACCATGGAGATCAAGTAGAAATTGTTGTGTGAGGTTTCTGGAAAAGCTACTAAAAAGTGGAGGCTAGTCCTCTGATGCACACACACGAAGGTGACCTATATTCTTTCCCTTTTTGCTGCCTGGAAATCTGATATAAGGGTAGAGCTGTATCTCCTGTCTTCTAAAGGAAAAGTCAGCAAAAGAGCTGAGCCCTGGCTTCTGAGTCCCTTGAGCACTGAACCAGTGACATCTGATTTTTTTGCTGTGGGAGAAAGAAGAAACCTTCACTTGTTTTACTCAATGTTATTTTGGGTTTTCTGCTACCAGCATCCAAACACAATCCCTAACTGATAAAAGTTGCAGTCAGAATAATGAAGAGAAATTCGAGAAAACCACGCAGGAAGCATGACCAAGAGCCATATACTGGATACTGGTCAAAGGGTGGCAGGGCTTTTCACTGTGAGCTTAGCTCCCCACAGTCCCAGTGGAAGGCCTTCCAGCCAGGCCTGCTCTCTTGCTGTTAGAACCTGCTACAGCTTTGGGTGTGACACTACGCAATGCCTCATAGGGCCAAGACTTCAGTTTTAATCTCCATTTGGATGAGCCAATCTCATAAAACAAGTGTATAAGGACATCTGTCCTCCCTATATCACAGGGTGCTTGGAGAAATCAAATAAGCAAATAACTTGCTCTTTGTAAACTTCAAGAATGCTATGGAAATGTGAAGCAGCATCCTATTATCCTCGTGACCAATCCCTATTCAATTATTTTCAGAGCAGCTACCATTCATAGCTTAAACAGGCTCAATCATGGTACTAATGAAAAACTCAATACTGAAAAACACTGTGTTTTTGTTTTTTGCTTTTTACAAATCTATTCTAATTAATTACCTCCACTGCAGGAGTGAGAGGCAAGAATTGTTTGATATATTTCCCATCTGGAGCCCTTGAAACATTCATGCCTGAACAAAGTCATACTCAATATACTTTTTCTGTTAAATTTTACTAAAAGATAATAGCTACCATTTGTATGCATGTTAGATTTTACAAAGTACATGTATGCACTTAATTCCTTTGATTTCTGTAGTGATATCAATTCATATACTATTATGCCCAATTTACAGATAAGAAGCTGAAGCTCAGAAAAAATCAGTACAGTAGTGGAAAGGAGTCACTGATGAAGAATGGTGTTTGTGTATGGCAATTGTAGAGGGCAGATTTACTGGCTTCATCAACAACTCATTAGCTTTTTGTGTGGTTGGGTGTTCTTACATACTTCTCTGCTAAGACTGAGAACTTACCTGTAGTCCTGCTTTTACTCTTTCAATTACTATATATCAAACATTTTCTGGGTACTTACTATGAGTTGAGCTCTGTTAGACACTGTATATGCATTAGGTAATCCCCTTGATGTATTATTATATACATTTTCTTTAATTTTTTTAAGACTTCAAACTGAATTGATATTTGTACAGAAAGATGCAGGTATTATTATACGTATTTTATGAAGAACTAGAGGTTCCGAGAGAGTAAGCAATTTGCCCAACATCACAGAGCCAGCTAGTGTAAGTGTAAAGGTTTGCCCTCTAAACACATGGCCCTATCTGTTCTATTTGCTGCCTGGGGATGGGGGTTGGAGGTCCAACAGCATTCTCCTGTTGATATGTACAATTTTGGGGCTCTCAAAAATTTGACCTCTTTTTCTGTACCCAATCCCATATCCTATCATGAGTCTTACCTTAGATATTTCTCTAATGAGGTTCATCTCTTTTTCCCACACCCCAAATGCATGTTGCCCATACCATGTTCTCACTGGGCTCTTGTCCTCGCACCTGAAATGCCCTCTGTCTTCTCCTTCCCCATCAAACCCATTAATCCTTTATGAACAGTTCAATCTCCCTCATTCATGACAAGTGTCTCTGTGACTTGGTCTTACATCCTCCTTGGCTTCCCACAACACAGTCTACTTCTACCATACATACCTTGTGATTCTGTTTTCCAATTGTTTGTATTTTATTTCTGCACCAAGACTGCAAAGCCTGCGTCTTTGTGTCCTGGCACAGTGCCAAGCCCAGTTCAATTCACAGACACACAAACACACATGTTGAATATACTCTTGGCAAACTAAATAATAGTTCCTCTCTATTTGGCTCTGCCCCCAGCGTCACCTGTTTTATCGGCAGGCTCTCCATATTCACAAAAGAAATTCCTGGGGTGCCTGGGTGGCTCAGTCATTAAGCGTCTACCTTCGGCTCAGGTCATGATCCCAGGGTCCTGGGATCGAGCCCCGCATCGGGCTCCCTGCTCAGTGAGAAGTCTGCTTCTCCCTCTCCCACTCCCCCTGCTTCTGTTCCCTCTCTTGCTGTGTCTCTCTCTGTCAAATAAATAAATAAATAAATAAATAAATACATACATACATACATACATACAAAAACTAAAAAGAAAAAAAGAAGAGATATTCCTAATATTATAACTATAAAGAAAACAGTTATAAGACACTATATTTTTAGGAAACCAGGCTACATCGGCTAAATACAGTATGTAGGCTCTCTGTTGTCTGGGACAAATCAGTCTTGGCCAAATTTTCATGAGCTTATGAGGTTTACCTGTTTAAGGTGCTCACTGAGGGCAATTCTCAAGCTGCCATTCCTTCTGTTTAACATCTCACAGGTCATAAGGGTGTAGAAGATCGCAGTGCACACCAAGGGCATGCAGAAATAGAACCCGAAGAGCCACCAGTCCTTTACATCTTGGTAAAACTGTAAGGTGAAGAAAAGGGAGAGAAAAGGAGGGGCATTATAATCTAAATTTATTGGGCAGTGCCTCTGGTAGCTTCAAAATCTTCACGCCTGCAGGAATGTTTCTATGTGCACGCCCTCTGGTTGTGGCAAAGGGCTTGGGGCTGAAGTTCAGAACTCAATTAAATTGGAAACTCCAAAAATCATCCTGGATTTATAAAAGCACATGAAGGAATGGCACTTCAAAATAAATTATCCTGACGAAGATACGTTTTATGAACTGAAGTTGGTTTTAATTACACAATGGGAGAGCCCTAATCAAGAAAAAGAATTCTCTTCCAAAGCTCATAAAGCATGATTTTGAGATATACAGAATATGTATTTATCTTTACTTATTGATAAGCCTCAAAATTTTGCTACTGCCTGGTTTCCTTTTGCCCCTTGTGGTTAAAGTGTACTTAATGTGAATCTTGTTTGGTAACAGCGAAGGTTATGAATGGCTTGTCTGTGTAGCTTTGGTTCCTGGGAGTTAACCCTTTGCCTGGTATGCTTGCTATGTGACCTCGCAGCCGGCCAGTTTGAGCCATCAAAAACCATGCCCTTTCTCACTCTTGTAATACTTATCACCTGGAAACTATTGAGGCTGAGTATCTTATCTAAAGGCATAGTTAGCATTATCTCCTTGTGGGCAGGATTTGTAAATGCGAGGATTATTCAGTTTTATGTCTTTTTAAAGGAGAAAATTTAGTACCCAATAAAAATGGAAATTAGAAAATTATAGCTACATTCTTCCTCCCACTAAATTAATCACCAACTTAGAAATGCTTTCCCCTATGCTCTTTCTCCAGATTGTTTATTTACGAAGGATAATGCGGCCTCCTGTATCATCTCAGTTCCCACAGTAAAAAATAATCATGCTGCTCTGTGAAAAACTGGACAGTTGCTGAATATAGAAAGAGGCCCAGTAGGCTACATTTGTAACATGTCTATTAAAATAATCTATAAATGGTTCCTGAGGAAAAAAAAGTTCTGGGCAGAGGTTCTTAACTGTTCTTATGCCATGGACTCCTTTGGATGTCTGGTGAAGGCTATAATTCTTTCTGAGAATAACACTTCTATATGCATAAAATAAAATAAGATTACAGTGGTAACCAATTATATTTAAACACAGCTATTGAACTATTGAAAAGAAAATTCTGATATAGTAATAAAGGTGTTTCTTAACAAATTGAGGGAAAAATCTAATGGTGGTCCTAATAACTATCAGAAGTTGAAACAATGATGAGCATAAATGATATTTCAAGATTATCCAACTGTTATTGTGACATGAAAATGTTATTTCTATTAGTGGAAATATAATGGTTCTGTTAAATATGATCATGGTTTGTTGTCTACATTCATAATAGAAGGAAATGATAAATTTCAGTTAGAAGTTAGTGAAAATAAATATGTAATTTCTTTTCCATTTAAGTTCACAGACCCCTGAATTCTATCCTAAGGCTAGTGCAAACTACCAAAGGCGTAGGTTTATTCAGGTGTGTTCATATAAATATCTCCCTCTCCACATCACATGGTAGAAAGATTTCAGTACTGAAGTCGAAAAACCAAAAAAAAAAACAAAAAAAAAAACAGAACTCTTTAAGTGCACACAAACACTCCTTTGAGCAACCCCTTCACTTGTAACCGGGTTTTCCAGATGCATTGATGACCGGGTGTGAATGCTGAAGTAGCTGCAGAGCGTCTAGATGCTGACCCCTGAGGGGTCTGGGCGGAGTCCCCTGCCCCCTCCAAGGCAGAGGCCTGTAGAGAAAGGGGTCACACATTTCTTTTGAACTGATGTCATCAGCCAGGGTGTGGGGGGACCTCCCTCCAGCCTAGGTTAGAGCAAAGTTGAGGAGGAAAGAATGGAACACAAACTGGGGAATCAAATGAGAAAAAAAGAACAGGAGGAGAAAAAGAATCTGAAAACTTCAGGCTTGGAACGGAATCTAAAAAATGATCAGTTTAAACTCCTACCCGTTACTGAAACCCCCTAAGGTAACTAGCCTTTGCTTGCCCACTCTATATGGGAGACTCAGTCTTTGCAAAACAGCCCATTTCATTTTGTCTAGTTCACATGATTAGTAAGCCCCTTCTTGACATTGAACTCCTGAAGGCTAGTAAGCCCCTTCTTATAATGAGCCTCTTCTTTCTAACACTTTAGTCGGGAATATCTAGATTGCTTATTCCCAGTGCCCAAATTCTGATAACCTCCTGCCATCTACTTTGTTCTTTCACTATGGAGACTGACTTAATAAAATGGTCAGTAGATAAACAGAATACGTTCATTTTACCATTGCCAGTTTGGCAGTTTTCAAGAGCACTTTTTAAAAAAAAATTTTATTTTATTATGTTATGTTAATCACCATACATTACATCATTGGTTTTTGATGTAGTGTTCCATGATTCATTGTTTGCGCATAACACCCAGTGCTCCATTCAATACATGCCCTCTTTAATACCCATCACCAGGCTAACCCATCCCCCCACCCCCCTCCCCTCTAGAACCCTCAGTTTGTTTCTCAGAGTCCATAGTCATTCATGGTTCGTCTCCCCCTCCAATTTCCCCCCCTTCATTTTTCCCTTCCTACTATCTTCTTCTTCTATTTTTTTTTTAACATATAATGTATTATTTGTTTCAGAGGTACAGGTCTGTGATTCATCAGTCTTACACAATTCACAGCGCTCACCGTAGCACATACCCTCCCCAATGTCTGTCACCCAGCCACCCCGTCCCTCCTACCCCCCACCACTCCAGCAACCCTCAGTTTGTTTCCTAAGATTAAGTATTCCTCGTATCAGTGAGATCATATGATACATGTCTTTCTCTGAATGACTTATTTCGCTTAGCATACTACCCTCTAGTTCAAGAACACTTTTAAATTTAAAATACGAATTTCCAAAGAGGAGAACTGGTCAACTGTAAAACCACTAATTTTGTGAATTTTCCATGTTAGGAAAACATACCTGGAGATGTCTGTAAATGATTAAATGTGGAATCTGAGCTGCATGAAACCTACATCAAAGCACTAAATTATGCTGATTTAAGAGAAATAGTTATCCTTTTGGTTTTTCTCCTCAGTCTACATTTGACTAGTTTGGCAAAGGAAATGTGCATTTTAAACATGTTTTCCAATACATTCAGTTACATAATTAAACTTTTCAGAGAGACATTAATGTGGTCAGGTGTATTAAACGACAAGGAAATTTGTTAAACTAAAACTTTTTTTTTTAAAGCTTTTATTTATTTGAGAGAGAGAGAGAATGAGAGAGAGAGAGAGAGAGAGAGCACATGAGAGGGGGGAGGGTCAGAGGGAGAAGCTGACTCCCTGCTGAGCAGGGAGCCCAATATGGGACTCGATCCCGGGACTCCAGGATCATGACCTGAGCCGACCTGAGTCAAAGGCAGTCGCTTAACCAACGGGAGCCACCCAGGTGCCCCAAACTAAAACACTTTTTAAGAAGTTCTGCAAATTTATATTATTTGTATATTACATGCAGAATTTGTACGAATATAAGTACATGCAAGTATGGCTTCCTACTTTAAGTTAATAACTCTATCTTTTAAAAAATGTGAGCAATGTGCATTTGCCCAAGTAACCTAAAATACCTATCAGCATGCCTGTCAGATGGAAATTGTTGTGCTGTATTACTTATTATAAAAACAAATAGCACATCTGTCTTTCTTAGTTTCCTTCAGTATATGTGTTACTGAATTGAACACTGAGTAAGTTTGTTTCAGATTCTGAGTTGTTTGGTGCAGAACAACAGTCGTGTCTACAATTGTGCTATAAGAGTGAAAACAAAATAGTTATTCTGTTCAAGAAGTGAAACCCTCCTATAACATGTACTTTTCACGCAGCTGAAAAGTACATGAGTGAACTGAAGGAGTAAACCATGCTGGGCATTGTAGAGAGACTACCATGAAGTCTTGGCGATGGTAAAGTATAAATGAAGACCTCCCCCGCCCCCCAATTAATTTCCTTTATACTCGCCATACCTCCATGAATTTTGACGTGGCATTGAGCATACAGGTTTTGTGCTGTTCACCCTTGTATTCAAAGGGCACCATGACGAAGCCGATAGCTTCAGGGATGGCCAGGATAAAAGAAAGGATCCAGATGGAGACTATCTCAATGGCAGTGATCAAGGGAATCCCAATTCCCTGGACTCGACTCCAGGAGGCAACTGCTCTGTACCTGAAAAAAAAAAAAAAAGGGGGTGGTGGTGGTGAAGGAAAGCAGTCGTTAGGAAATTTAAAATGTATTTCAATTAAAGAAATTAGAAATGCTGGAAAGATCTTCCCCTTGGCCAATGATGAATCATTGGCTTTTTAGGAACTTTCCGTGAGCCCTGATGTGAAAAATAAGTGGAACCATGATGAGTTCCACCCCTCTGGGAATCAGTTGCCAGCAGGCCTAAGTCTGAGATCTTCATTTGGGGTTCGGCAAAAGCTTGTGACAGATTATAATGTGGCAGCATCAGACAGATTTGCCTGTGTTTTTTTACGTGGGGGGGAAGAATTGGATGATGGAAGGAGTAGTGAAAGCTGCTGGTACTCATTCAGGTCATATCTTATTTCTCTTTATATATTAGAAAAGAAACTTGAGGGAAGTGGGTGGGGGATGGGCTAGCTGGGTGATGGGTATTAAGAATAGCACTTGTTATGATGAGCACTGGGTGTTGTATGTAAGTGATGAACCCCTGAATTCTACTCCAGAAACCAACATTACACTAGGTTAACTAACTAGAATTTAAATTAAAAAAAAAAAAGAAACCTGAAACATTATCTATGAGGTAGATCTAGATACCCTTAAGTGGATAGTAGGCATAAATAGTCCATCATCTTCTCCTTTCCTCTACTCTCACTGTACATCTGGTACTGTGGCCTTGTGCCATGTGACAGCATTAAAAAGTAAACATTTTTGGTAAATGTCAAAGAATGACTGTATCTCTCCCATTATGGTCCCATGCTAGAATAGATAAAATAGAGTTAAAGATACCTTTGTCCCTAATCTTTAGGCTTTATAGTCTAATAGAAAAGAATGGTTCATACCAAAATATAGAACATAAATGTAACAGAACAATGATGTCAATCAAAAAACTGGCATTAAGAAATAGTTTACCTTATTTTTTACTTCAATATTTTTGTAATAATAATCACATTTCGATGTTAAGTCTAGAGAAAGTTTGGTCTCAGAAACTCTGCTTTGACCTGATGTGATGGTCTGATGCTAACGACTTTTAGACCTACTATTAAGATGGGACCTGTGACGTGGTATGGTATTTTTGTGGCTTCATTCTTGAAATGTTTTTTGCTGTTGTAATGGAAAGGAAACATTCTCTTTTTATAGCTTTCATTAGATAATGCCAGAAGAAGACTGTAAAACAGACCAAGGCATTGGGGACAGGTGCACATGGGTTTGTAGGATACGTGACTTAACGTCAAAGATTTGTCAGTGAAGCCAAGGCAAGCTA
The DNA here is from genome assembly GCF_037043125.1 of Eumetopias jubatus. Lineage (NCBI taxonomy): Eukaryota > Metazoa > Chordata > Mammalia > Carnivora > Otariidae > Eumetopias > Eumetopias jubatus. The sequence continues at coordinate 79,745,121 of NW_028274808.1, forward strand.
CCCAAATCCCTTATATTTAGTGTTCTGTCTCAGTACATCTATGAAAACACAAGTCATAGGAATTATGCTACCTAGTTCTTCACTGTAGATTAGAACCTATACTTTGGGTATGCATGATGATGCCACATGGCATAGATATAGCACGATTTACTGGAGAAATGTCTTTTGCAAAAGATTTTTAGGGCAAATAAGATTGGTGTCCAATACAAATCTTTAAAGAAGTCTGGATTAGTTCAGAAGAGAATAAAATACAGCTATGCAAACAGACCAAGAAAATCCTTTCATGATATAGCCAAGGTTGCATTTTTAAATTTATGGTTATTTCCAGTGGGATAAAGACTGCTATTTATTTTGCTTTTTATTTCTGTTTACTTTTCTTTGTTGCCTTATTAGACTGGCAGCCTGATGTCCAGTAAAAGCTAAAAGGAATGGAGACAGGATGTCTATATCCTGAGGCTGTCAGTGAGTTATATCTATTTCTCTTCTCCTTTCCCTTAGAGCAACTATCAGGAAAGGTGATTTAAATAAAATGCTTTATCTCCTAAGGGAGTAAGAAAGCCAGATTTCTTAGGCAGGATTGGCGATAGAAGGTGGTTTGAGTAAGAAAATATGGTCAACATGCTCTTATGATGAATACATTCAGAGTGCAGCTTCATTTTATAATGTGCCATAAGCTCCCAGAATATTACATATTTATAATTTAATGTAAATTCAACATTTTAAATAAATAGAAGTAATGTTTAGTGTGTAGTGTAGCAAACCCACATGACTGAGAATTAGATTATTTTCATTTGTAATCATGTTGATTTTGATAACATTTCCATGAGATGAGAAAACAATCGTAAGAACAATTAGAAACAATCATTTGTGATGATGCAGGCAGGGAAAGGTGTGGAAAATCAGAAATACTCGATGTTTCAAAAGTGATGTCTATTTGGAACATAATGATACAACACACATATACGCAAATATGTTCTCCTCACTAGGTGTGATCATAAACATCCTTCAGTGGAGTTGGTGTATACATATGACATCCTCACTTGCCATAGAAAATCTGCAAGTGTAGATTCAACCACTAACAACTGATTGTCCAGAAATGATGTCTCCTTTTGGAAATGCATTCTGCACTTGGCTTCTACTACATTCTTCTGTTTTTTCTCCAACTGATCCATCTCATCTCCTTGGCTGGAACCTGCTCACTTCTCACACTCGTAGCATTGGATTCCTCCTTAGTCCTTGGACCTCTTTTCTACTCTGTTGACACACTTTCTTTTAGTGATCCAGCCAGTCTCATGGCTTTTAGTATCATTTAAATTTTCTAAATACTGATAATTAATTCCCAAATTTATAACTCTAGCTTAGAATCTCGCCTCTAGCTCCAGACTTGTCTATCCAACTGCTTGACTGAGATGGTCACTCGATATCTAGTAGGCATTGGAACTCACCCAAGCCAGACTCCTGGTCCTCTTCCATGACAGCCACCCTGACCTCTCTCCAGTCTTTACCATCTCAGGCCCAAAATTTGAAGTTAGCTTTCACTCCTCTTTTTCTCTTCATTACCACACATCCAGTTCTTTAGCAAACCCTGCAACCTCTTCCTTCACGATACATCCAAATGCAACCACTTCTCACTACCTATCCTGTAGCTTCCGAACCATTCTCCCTGCATCCACTTTGTCCTCCTGCACTCTGCCCAGAGTGAGCCTGTTAGCTCGGAAGTCCATCATGTCATCCCTCTGTGAAATCCCCCAGTGGTTTCCCACCCCAGTGGGAATGCCTACTGGTGTCCTCAGAGCTGCTTCCTCATCTCCTTCTTTGCTCATCTTTTCACAGGGTTCTTCCCTGAATATGCTATTTGAAATTGCCAGAATCCCCTCCAGACTTACCCTGACCTGCTCACTCCGATTTTTGTTTCTCCATAGCATTTATTACCATGTAACCAATCAAGTATTTTATGTATTTTGTTTATTGCTTATGTCCACCCTTGTCTTTAAAATACAAGCTCCATGAGGGCAGACATTTTATATGTTGGTCATAATACCTAGAATAATAGGTACCAAATCAATATCTGTTGAATTAAGTGTCTTTGTTTGTTTCCTGGCCGTGCATTTATCTTTATTGGCTAAAGCCAATAAAACACACTACATTCTGAGCATTTTCTTATTTTTCAAGCTGTCCCTGACTAGGCAACAGATAGAAAGCTATTACTTTTAGAATCCTAGAATCAAATAATTTAAAAAAAAACCCACGAGGGACCCTTGGGCTGCTCTTTCTCCCCTTCATGTTCTACTAGTTGGGAACCTGAGGATTAGAGTGTTACTACATCCTCTGCCTGGTCTCCTGTGAATGTGGGGAGCCTGGACCAGGGCTCTGGTCTGCCAACTCCCAGGGGAGTCTTTTCCCATGACATCACCTTGTGCCCTGTTATGTGATGTACCGAGATAAAAGTATAAATTACATGTTTTACTTATGTAAAGATGTTTGTTACTGTATATGTCTATAAATATATTTTTACATGTTTTCAAGGCCAAAGGCATTTAATGCATGTTTTTGAATTTTTGAGGTACCATCTGGGATGGTCACTAAATTTTAAAATATTTATTATTGAATGTGCTTTAAAACAATATAAAATAAAACAAATTCAAAAGATACTGCTTCAATAAAATCTATTTTTATTTCCTCTTATTCTTTGTCTATTTCTATTTGCATAAGCATAATCTAAGTATATATTACAGTCATATCAATTACAATTTTATTTTTAGTTTTATCCACTTTTCATTATAAAAAATGTCCCTGGTGTGCCTGGGTGGCTCAGTCAGTTGAGCATCCGACTCTTGATTTCAGCTCATGGTCATGGTCTCAGGGTCCTGGGATGGATCCCTGAGTTCTCAGTGGGGAGTCTGCTTGGGATTCTCTCCCTGTCCCTCTGCCCCTCCCCCCCACCCCAGCTTGCTCCCTGTCTTCTCTCAAATAAATAATCTTTAAAAAAATGCCCTTATGCTTCTACAGAAGCATGGCATTTATTAATTTAATAGCTACACAGTATAACTGGATATTGATACAGTTTACTTAAATATTTCTCCTAAGTTCACATCGATTTTAGTGTCTCAAGATGGTGAATAACCCATCTATGAATATGTTTGTACATATAGTTTTTTTTCTCTTTTTGAATGATTTTCTTGCATTAATTATCTTGAGTGGGATTATCGAATCAGAGAAGGACACGGTAGCTGAAGTACTTTAAAAAAGTTTCTATCAGTTGCCTATCAATACCTGCCTACATTAGAATTTATTATTTTTCCTTCAGTTCTGTCACTTCCATTAAGTCTTTGCTTCTATCCTTACCTATGCACATTTTTAACTAACAGCAAATACAATCATTTGTAATGTTTGTTCATGATTTATACCTCTTATGTGATAGACAAACCAACTGCCATACAGAGGTTTGGAGGCAAAATACCAGCAGGAAGAATTTGAAAGAGAAACCAGGCATGGTGGATTAAAAGATAGCGGTGAGTACTTTCACACTTCTACAACTGAGTCTTTCTTTCTTCCTTCCTTCCTTTTTTTTTTTTTTAAGATTTTATTTATTTTTTGACAGAAAGAGAGACAGCAAGAGAGGGAACAGAAGCAGGGGGAGTGGGAGAGGGAGAAGCAGGCTTCCCGTGGAGCGGGGAGCCCAATGCGGGGCTCCATCCCAGGACCCTGGGATCATGACCTGAGCCGAAGGCAGACGCTTAACGACTGAGCCACCCAGGCGCCCCTTCCACTGAGTCTTTCAATTGGGCTGGCCTGTGACTGCTTGGACCGGCTAAGTAGAGCTGGAAGGATGCTTTGTGGGTGGCAAGCCTGGCCTCTGAGCAGAGCTGCAACTGCCTCCCAGAGCCTTAGGCCTGTCTCAGAGGACGTGCTGAGAGGTGCTAGACTACAGGAGAGGGAGTGAGGCTCCGACGAGCTCAGACTTCCAGCTGTTCTTGCCAATGGGCTAGTCATGTGTCTTGGACCCAAGAGACAGGCTTAGCCACCAGCTTAAATCCACCAAAAGACCCAGGCGAAGTGACAAGTTGTGGAAGAATTGCCCAAATTCCTACCCCACCACATGGTGAGATAATAATAAAATGGTGGTTGTCTAAAGCTGCTAAGTTTTGGGGTAGATTGTTATCAAAGAAAAAAAAGATAGCAAAATTAACCAGTCGCTCGATCTTGTCAATAGAATTAAGATAAAAGAATACATAACTATGTGCAACAGGGCACAGACCCCAAAATGAGATCCCAAGTTGCCCTACAGTCAGCGTTGGCTTTGTCTCTGTCCCAGCCCTGGGTTCTCTCTTCTGGCTTTGACTCGCCTTTCATGTTTCCCCTACCGTCATGCAGCAAAGGGAAATCATACCGCCAGGAGAATAAGGACAAATCAAGTCTGACTCTAAAAATGCAGTTTTCCAGAAAACCACTTTCATGTTTCTTGACTTAGGATAAACCTTTGAGAACATCATAGAGACCACTTAGCAATTACTTGAAATGCTGGGATGAAGAGCCTATATTGGCTTTTGAATTTGAGGCTTACCAAACAAAACTGCCTTATTCATAGGTCTCTGCAACTTTTCCAGGTATCTAATTATACATTCTTCCTGGAGCAGTTGTTAAGAGAGTTTTATCTTTTTACAGCCTCCTTCCCAGGCAATTTTTAACTACAAGTTAGAGCTGTACCCAGACCTTTTTACTGGTCTGACCCCATCATTTTCCACTTTAAACACGACAGTTAACTTTACAAAGAACAGCATTGAATTCCCCTTCCATTCTGCCTCGTCTTTTTTTCCCCCCAAACAAACTCAAAGTAACATCTGAAATTTGTCACTTATGGCATGCAAAAATACCTATTTTAATTGTTGGTAATGGCTGATTAGTCCTATTTTTTTGGGGAAAAATTCATTCATGTTAGAAGTATATTGCCGTAGCATTAAAAAAAAAAGTCACTGATAAAGCTGAGTAGAGGTCAAAATTGTTTCTAAATTTCCTCAGTCTTTTCTGAAATTCCTGTTTTATCTTTTTCTTAAGTGACTAAGGATGCAAAGTAAAAATCAATAAAAGTTAGATTTGAGGAGGAATTGGTGAACAGGTAGAGCTGAGGCAGGTCCATAGTCGATATTAACAATGAAAGCTCATCTTTTCTGGGGCAATTCATGGGTTTCCTCTTACTCTCTTGTTTACCTTATTCAGATTCAAAGCTGATAGTGAGACAGCTAGATTTTTTCTTTCATCTTTCTGTATTCCATATTCATTGAATAATCAATAAAGTAATAAAGAAATTGTATAGAACTTGGATATATAGTTTCTCTCATTATTTTCTCTCAAAAACAACAACTCTGAAATGAGAGATATATTTAAAATATATTTAAAAAAATCATAGGAACTCTTCCTGAGCTGTAATTTGATTCATTCAGCTCTTAAGAGGAAGGCAGGGATTCCCAGACTGCAAATTGTTTTGTAATATGTTCCAGTTTCTCTCTTTTTACTTCTTGTTTTGTTTTTATTTTTTTAAAGAGGGATTTTCTAAAAAAAAAAAAAGTAAAGAGGGATTTTCTTATTTTTAGTAGAATATAATGCAACCAAATCAAGACCCAAAGCAAATGGTATCTTATCTTCTGGAATTAAGTGTGTATGATTCATTCTCTAGTGTGAAAGCTTTTTTTTTTTTGTCATTATACAGATTATTTATAAATATTAGGAACACAGTTTATAAAAGAATAAAACTCCTCTCTAGAGCATAAGACAACAGAACAAAGGTAGGTGCTATTATACAAATGGAATGAGTGAACATAAGACTGTGATTTTCAAGCACACTTATATTACACACAATTTTAAAACTATCGAATCTTTGAAACTGTAGAATTGATAGAGGATGTATTTAGGTATTAGTTCAGAGACTTATAAAACAATTTTAGGGGTTATATTTAATGTGTGGGGAGAAGAAACTGTTTACTGTATATAACTATCATGTTTCAAGGGACATGACTTAACAGTAAAGTTTTTATTATATTTTATATTTGTTATATTTTATATTAGTTATTCTAGAAATACTACCTAAATTAGAATGACATTATATATTCCTTCTCTAATTCCATTCTAATAGTCTACAACTATATCAAATGAAATGAGGAAAGTTAAAGTTTTAACATTTTAGATAGCCAAGTTACGAAAGGAACTAAAGAAAGAAACTCAGATTTAAAGTTTCAAATACCCACTGCATTTGGCACCTTTTCTTTTTTACTACAAAGTATTTCCTCTTAGAAATGGGGCATTTAGTTAATTATTGTTTGTGGTGACCTCAGCTACAATAAAAAAGAAGCCAACAGAGACCACAGACTCACTAGCATTGATGGAAAATGATAGTGAAGAGCCAAAGCACAAGAGACCACAGCAGCCCGGGTAACAAGAATTGGGTGGAAAAGCGAGCTAAATCTTCCATGTCTTCACCTTTCAAAAAAGTCACATTACAATTATTGACTTTCCTACTGATCCAAAATTAAGAAAAGGCAAAAAAAGTCAGTATTCTGTCTGCCGCATTACTTATATTTAATGACTAACAATTTAAGACTATTAAAAGTGAACAAGCCAACATGATGATCAAACCTGTTTATACTCAAGGAACATAGTAAACTACTTGACAAAATTCACCTTTCTTAGGAACTCCCTCTGCTGAGATTGACAAGGTAGGATTAGCATTCTGCTGCACAGAAGGCATTCCTGCTATAACGTGAACATCAGTAGAAGAGCTCACTGCCATGAATACTTAAGTACTTGGCCAACTCCTAAGAGACATACCAAGCTACAACAAGCAAACAAAAGCCCCCAGGAACAACAAAAGCCCCATTCCTTATCATCACTTTATTTGTCCTGTGCTGTTCCAGCCTCTGAGTACATGGGGCATAGTGCTGCATTCGGACGGCATACAAAAGCATCAGTTTCACCTCCTAACTCTGTTAACTGCTCCAGTGATGACACGCATGGATAATGGTCTTTTAACATATCTAGCAATTTAGAAGTCTTCTCTTGAATATGTCAAGAATGTCTAACTGGTGTTAGAAACTTTAGCTCTTTAAATGTAGTATCTGTGTTGTCAAACTGGATCTTCTTTTTTACACTTTGTACGTATGGTGTAGTAGACACATTATATTTAATTAAGCAACTGCCCCTGGTTTCTGTACTGGGGGTTTTTAACATCATTGGTTGGATCTTTTGTTTTGTCATCTTCCTCTTTTTCACCATCTTGAAATACCACATTTCTAGGTTTCTTTTCCATTTCTGGTCTTCCTGACTCTAGATTAACACCTATATCTTCACTGTCGACTTCTTGGATGTATTCCTTAGTTGCACAAGCCTCAATATTTTCTCCATATTTCACTTTTTCTTGACTCTTCATTGTTAGAATATCTGCAATTGCATGTTGCATCTCTTCAATAGGCTGAGCCCCTGCCAAAATAGCTTTCTCATAGATTGTGACAATATTTTCAATAGGACTTGTGAGCGGTTCAATATGTGCAAGGCATATCCAATATTTAACAAGTTTTTTGGCATCTGGAATATTTTTAATCAGGTCATTCAGTATGACCAATATTTCTTCTTTTGGGCACCCCTCATTAATCAGGTTTAGGCATTCCAAAAATGTCTTGTTTACTTTTTCAGTAAATAATCTTTGTTCATCTTCTTCCACCATGGTCGTCCAAAAGGACCCAACTGAGTTTTCGTTTTGCCCTTCAGGCTCAGGCTGGGTAACCACTGAGCTAGGAGGCCTTTTCAGCACTTTTCTCTTACCAGCTTTCCACTCACTCAGACGAGCTTTTCTGTCTTCTGCTGTTTCTTTGGGCTGAGCCGATCTATCAAGAGTTGCTTTTGCTATAGTGTATCTGCGAGGGTCAATGCTTTTTGATTTCTGTATCAGTTTGGTGTTAGAAGACGAAGCAGGCCTGGCTACAGTTTCAGAAGTCAGGCTTCTTGACAGTGTCTTTTTTCTGTCTACATCCTGAGAACTGGTTTTGGCACTAGATGAAACCGTGTTTGATTGCAGTAATTCTTTCTCCCGAGGCCCTTTCCGGATTGTAACATTGGCAGTGGCTCGCCTGATGCCCCGTTTCACAGTGTCCTGAGCACTGTCGCAGTGACTTCTGATAGGAGGCTGCACCAGCTGTCTGTTCTGAGATGCAGTGCTCCCAAGTTTAGTGGTGGTCACCATGTTTGGGGCTCTATCACTTCTCACTGTTGCACTTCGAGTGTCTGTGGGTGGAGGCTCTGGGTCTTTAAGGACAGCAGCTGAAGGCTTCTTCGTTGTTGCAGAACTCTCATCTCTGACTAGTAGGGGCTTTCTAAATGAATTAATCTTAGACTGAACAATTTGGCCATGGTAAGACCCAAGCACAAGCTTCTTGGACATGTTAGCATCGTGCTTTGGTTTTTCTATGGATATTTGTTTCTCTTTATTGTTGTTTTTAAGATGAAACACTTGGCTTAATATCATGTGTTGACTTTGAGGGTCATCTTTAATTGGTACAGACTGTCCCATTTGATTATCCTCAAAATTATGTGTCAACTGCTATTGTTGAACTGGTTAACTCATTAGAAGGTCTTAAAGGAATACAATTTTTTCCGATTGTTATATGATTTTTGTTCCCAGGAGGTCTACTGACATTTTCTTTACCAGCCATTTTTGTTTTAAATTTCAGAACTTTTGTCTCTTCGTGGACTTGGCCCTCAGAGTTCATCACTTTCTGGTCTCTACTGGGTATGTGATTTTCCTGTTTGTATGCAAAAAAAGTTTTTCTTTTTAACATATGTTCCTTGAGTTTTTGTCTTCTTTGTTCTCTGAATGCGGGCTGAGCCCTCTGGCTCGGGGGCAGCTGCAGGTCCTGGGGCACGGCTGGGGTGCTCATGGCTGCCACCCAACGGGGATGCGCCTTGTCTCCCGCAGGCCCGCACTGCGTGAGCCGAGGCCCCGGCACACCAAGCTTTTGAAATAGAAATGTCAAAATAGATTCCCTACATTCAGGTCCCAAAGCTTAGAATCAGTACCAAATGAAATGTAAAAGCAATAAAAAAGGAACCAGGGGACAAAGAGTGTTGAGTTTATTACCAAGGAAAACCTCCTAGAGTAAGGCAGATTTTTGTGGCAGTGGAATTTTAAAATGGTTTATCGTCTTTATCTAAAACTGAGCCCAAGTCTTAATGAAATAGACACTTGATGCCATTTCCTCTTTCCTTCTTTTAACCAAGAACATGTCATTGGATACACAACTGATAATTTGTGATGGAACATTTAGTTCATTTTTCTCCATGCATGGGATGGGAGCGGGGAGGATGTGGTAAGGTGAGGTGAGCCTACACCTGACGTGAGAACCTAAGATTGATTCCCTCCATGCCCTCCATGCCCCACACCCTTCACCCCATGACAGTAGAGTTTCTACTGGGGAGAATGAAACTGTGCAAAATGGTTGCTTGAGATTCCCCCAAGGAAGAAAGAGAGGGAAGAACAATGCAGGGTTTTGATGATTTAGGTGATTTAGGCATCCTGTAGCCTAAATACCTTCATGTATTTCCTTTTCCCTTGTCCTCAGGTTGCTGTCTTCACAAGTGTGAAGACTTCTAAGGGCCAGTGGCTGGGCTTTATTCTTCATGTCTGTGCATCATCCCCTTTCTGCCTGAGCTCCCGTGGAACTAAATTATGAATTATGCTTCTCAATCTAGGGATAATTTCTTATACAATACGTCACTAAGGAATAAGTGCCTTAAAATATTTTTGCAACAAAAAATTGAGTACCTACACTTACACAAAATATAAAAGGGACCACTATAACTATGCCACATAACACAATTCACAAAATATACTCTACATTTTCTCACAAGAAAATATATCACAAGGATGACAATTTGCCTACATTGCTTACCAAACCAAGCAAATTCTTTCTTCTCTCTTTTTAAAATATTTATTTATTTACTGGTATTGAGGTATAATTGACGTAAGACATTATATTAGTTTCAGGTGTACAACATAATGATTCAGTATTTGTATACATTATGAAATGAGCACCACAATAAGTCTAATTACATCCCTCACCACACATAGTTATAGAATTTTGTGTGTGTGTGGTAAGGACTTTTGAGATTTACTCCCTTAGGAATTTTGAAATATGCAATACAGTATTAACTATAGCCATCATGCTGTACATTACATTACATGATTTATTTATTTTATAACTGGAAGTTTGTACCTTTTGACCCCCTGTAGCCATTTCACCCCCACCACCCTGCCCTTTGGCAACCACTAATCTGTGCTCTGTATCTATGAGCTTGTCTTTTGCTTAATGTTGCTTGTTTTGTTTTTTAGATTCTACATATAAGTGAGATCATAAGTATTTGTCTTTCTCTGTCTCACTTATTTCACTTAACATAATGCCCTCAAAGACCATCCATGTTGTCACAAATGGCAAGATCCATTCTTTTTTATGGCTGAATAATATTCCATTGTTTATATCTACCACATCTTCTTTATCCATTCATCCATGGATAGACACGAGTTGTTTCCACATCTTGGTTATTATGAATAATGTGGCAGTAAACATAGGGCTGCATATATCTTTTTAAAATTAGTGTTTTCATTTTCTTTGGATAAATACCCAGAAATGGAATTGCTAGGTCATATGGTAATTCTATTTTTAATTTTTTGAGGAACCTCCATACTGTTTTCCACAGCAGCCGCACCAATTTACATTCCCACCAACAGGGCACAGGGTTCCTTTTTCTCTGCATTGTCGCCAATACCTGTTGTTTCTTGTCTTTTTGATATCAGCCATTCTGACAGGTGGGAGGTGATATTTCATCATGGTTTTGATTTGCATTTCCCTGATCATGAGTTCTTCCTCTCTTTTGGCTTCTCTTTTTATCCATGCCTCTCAGGGGATTTTACTTACATGTCTTAAAAAAGATGTTATTATTTATAGGAAACAAGAATTATCCTTGTCTTCATTCTGTTTCTCATTCTTTTTTGTCATATGCTGATCTTATCTGGCTTTGGCTTTTGGTTGGATGTTTCCTCAGAGGTGCAGTTTTCTTTTGGGATGCTGGGTTTCTCTTTCCCAGCGCTCGTTATCATCCTGGTTTTTAAAGCCTTTGGGACAAAGTTTAGTTTTTTAAATAAAATGATATTTTCCCAAATATGATGGTGTTTTTGTAAAGGCAACAATAGGGATAGGAGCAGCTCTGGGCTGGGTATGTACATGTATTTCTCCATGTACAGAAGCTTCTGTGTTCATGTTTATTGCCTATGTGCTTGTGCTTTAGAGCTGCCTGCCCATAGAAAATTAGCCTTGATATAGAACAGAGGTCACAGGAATGAGTTACATAAATGAGATAAATAAAATGTATAAAGTGGCATAGAGTAAATAAGGAAAATGGGTAACAGGCAATAAAGGTAAATACACTTTCGGTAAATAAGGTTCTACTCCTAGAACATTACAAACACCCATCACCCCATCCCTAGATTTAACTACTACTAATATTTGTCATGTTTCCTTCAAGGAATTTTATATTCATATACCTATACATGTCAGTTATATTTAACCTCCTTATCCATTGGCCTAACATGGGGCAATGAGATTGCTATATTTTCCTGTAAATAATTTTATAAAGAACATTTTTGTGCATGAATTCTCTGTTCAAATTTTTTGGACTGTTTTCTTAGAATCCATCCTAAAAATTATAATTACTGGGTCAGAAGGTGAAAGCATTTGTAGGATTTTACCTTCCTGAAGGGCTGTTTAAATCTCTACTCCCACCAGATATTGAGAAACATGTTTTCTTAATTGGAATTTCTTTGATTACATGAACATTATTCATATGTTAATTAGTCACTTAAGTTTCTTCTTTGGTATTTTTATATTCATGCTCTTTTTATATGGAAGTCTTATGATTTTCATTACTATCTGTATGGCCTCCTTAATTACCAAGTATATTAATATGTTGTAGTTTTGTAACAGGTATTTGCTGGCAAATATTTCCCCCAGCTTCTTTGTTTTTGAAATTTATGAATGCTTGATCTTCATGTTTTAAAGTTTTATGTCCTGAAATCCTTTGATAATTATATTCAGAATTTCTGCCATCCTTTTTAAGTTCAAAAAGTCCTCCTTTTCTAGTGATCAAAAAGATGTTAGCCTACTTTCTTCTACATGGCTTGAGTTTTTACATGCTGGAGCATAGTGGTTAACAAGGCAGACTACTTAGAGTTGATTACTGGCTCCGACATTTGGTCACCAAATGGCCTTGGTTAACCTCTTCCAACCTTAGTTCCCTCATCTGTAAAGTGAGGGTGATTATAGGACCATCACAAGGTGGTGTCGTAAGGACCAAGGACAAGAACTTCTGTAAAGTATTTTTAACAGGGCTTAGCACATACTAATACTCAATAAGTGGTAATTATTATCAATATTATTATTGATATATAGTAAAAGATAAGACTTTAACATGCTTTTTTTCCCCAGATGGCTAAATAGCACTATTTTTCCTTTTCCCATTATACTCAAAGTGATTTGTCTATATTACATTCTCATACAGTATAACACCTGTTTCTGGCTTTCCCATTTATTTCTCAGTATATTTATATGTATGTGCCACACTGTTTTTTGTTGTTGTTGTTTTTAGTTTGGGGAGGAGGGAACAGAGGGAGGGGCGGAGGGAGAGGGATGGAGAGAATCCCAAGCAGGCTCCACACCCAATGTGGAACCCAGCGCAGGGCTCCGTCCAGCGACCCTGAGATCATGACCTGAGCCAAAATCAAGAGTCAGATGCTTAACTGACTGAGCCACCCAGGCACCCATGTGCCAGACCGTTTTAAATACTGTAGCTTTACAATATTTAACACTATTATATAGGAAGAGTATGCATGCAGGAAACATAATTCTTTTTTAAACTATCATGATTATTTTCTTATTTCTTTTCCCCACAGGGATTTTAGAGTTATATTGTAATTGAAAATTTAATTGGATATTGTAATAAGAATACATAGCTACATCTCTAAATATACGACTTGATAAATACCAGAAACATTTTACACGTATTAGTAATGTCACAGATATAATTTAAATGCTTTAATTTTTAGATACTACAACACTTTGAATACAAGACGAAATTGTGTTATTGGGATGATGCTAGGAGTAGGAACAGCAGAGTGAGAATTCATTAGTGAGTAAAATCCAGATTATAAATGCTTACTCAATTTCTTAGGACATGGCCAAAGGTAACATAGTCTGTTATTTCTTCAAGTGTAAGGGACACAGTGGCCAACTAGCCTCTGAAATGTGTTCATACAGCAGCCCTTGATGTCTGCTGTGACGGAGAAGAAAAGCACCCAGACCTCAGGTTTTCCTGCGAACTATGGAGAATCCGACTAATAAGGGAGAAATGCTCTCTGAGCTTGTGTTTACCACTGCATCGGCAACATTTTCATCAGCAGCTGGTGACTAAACTACTTAAAGGAATTTTTTGTGTGTTGTAATTTCAGCAATACATTTTTTTGCAATACATTTATTTTTAATAACACTGCTAAACATTTTGTTTTGTGTTTGACAGTTATTACAGGCATACCTTTATAACAAGGATGCCACGATAATTTTCATCTACTGATGGAATGAGTATTTTTATGTTTTAACAATAACGATTTGGTCCCCCAAAGTAATTGCAGATGATAGATAACAGAATGTCTGTAAAGGCTTAAATGTTCTTTAAGAAAGGGAGTCTTTTATTTCTATGATGATGGGACTCAGTTGCTCTGACAGAATGATTGCCAGAGTGTGAGAGAGAAAAAAATGGAAACCTCTTCTAAATTGTGGTAGATCAATTAAATAGGACATTAAAGAGCATTTGCATAGGAGAATATTCAATATAAAGGAACATTATAGACTGTGTTATAAAGTTCCTAACTTCATTCTTTATAGTTACTGCTATGAAAGTTAGGAGGTGCAGAAAATACCATCTAGAAGGACTTCTTGAGAGAAGTTTTGACATCTCTGTTTGACATCATAAGTTTGACATCAAGAGTCCTCTGTTTGAGGAGAATTCCAGAAAGACTTAGAGATACTTGATGGGTTTTTCAGAATCAGATCAAGGAGTGCTTCTGTTGTTGCCCTCTTTTCAAACACTGTGAAACATTTCAGGTATTGAAAGACACATAGAAAAAAAAATAACAATATTATATATTCACCACCCAGCTCAAGTGATCAAGTATTATACATATAATTGAATGGTATCTTCTTTTTTCTAATGAGAACTCTACCACTGAAAATATAGCATTTGCATGTCCTAAAATCTCCTTTTCCAAGGTTCTTTCCATCCAATATGTGCATTTCTCCTTTGTTGCCATAGGGTGCCAAATGGCTGCTCTAGATACAAATTGCCTGAGCTAAAGATGGCTAATGATCAACAAATGTGTAAAGCAATTCTAAACAGTAGGGTTAGATTGTTGATATTTTAATTCACTTGAAACTAACAACTGTCCTGGGCACCAACTCTCAAGGCTCCTTGACTTCTATTCTTTTTGAGAAAAATGCTTTTCGAAACCTTAACAAGAGTGGTGGGAGAGAACCACATTACCTGTCAACACTGAGAGCGCAGAGATTGAGGACGGTGATCCCCACCGAGGACTTTTGCAAAAAGGGGAACAGCTTGCAAAGAAATACGCCAAAGTCATTGTGATCAAAAGGCCAGCGCCCGGCCAGAAGCTGAAAGAAGGAGACACCGTGGTAAGAAACAACAGAGCTGGCATGGAATCCGTGGACACTTACATTTCTAATTATCCTCTGAACTTCTAAATTGTATTGTTCATTATGCTTTCCAGTTAGCAGGGCAGCAATACAGCATTTTTATCATTTAAAAAAATATTTTAAAGCCTTAGTCATTTTTTTTTAATTTGGAAAAATGTAGAGAATGATAAATATAATAACAGAAGAGATGAACCTTTGATCTTACGCGAAGTAGTCATATACCACCTACTTTTCATTTTTTTTCCTTCTTTAAATTTTTTTTTATTATGTTCAGTTAGTCACTGTATAGAGTACATCATTAGTTTTTGATGTAGTGTTCAACGATTCATTAGTTGCGTATAACACCCAGTGCTCAACACCACACGTGCCCTCCTTAATACCCATCACCCGGTTTCCCCATCCCCCCACCGGCCTTCCTTCTGAAACCTTCAGTTTGTTTCCCGGAGTCCAGAGTCTCTCGTGGTTTGTCTCCCTCTCTGATTTCTTCCCATTCAGTTTTCCCTCCCTTCCCCTGTGGTCCTCCACACTATTCCTTATGTTTCACATATGAGTGAAACCCTATGATAATCGTCTTTCTCTGCTTGACTTATTTCACTTAGCATAATCCCCTCCAATTCCATCCCTGTCGAGGCAAATGACCACCTACTTTTCAAAGAGCAGCAAAAGGTTAGGGTTTGGGTGACAGCTTGACTGAGAAGCAGGCAGTCATCTCTTAACTAGTTTTACTAAACCATGAGTAAAGCTAGTTTTCAAGTAGCAGTGCTGGAGGATTATATTATCTCTTGACAAGCAGCACTGTCTCTGAATTCAAGGTGATAGAGAATCCTGGAAAAAGGAAGTGGTTTAGGATGTACCGACTTGTCATCGGCTTAACACCCTTAACGCCATTTTGGACTTAGCTTTTTCTCTGTGCTGATGGGGCTGACTCTGCTTCACCAGGTGTGTCGTAAGTGGCCTTTCTTTATTTAGGCTTAAACCTCCCTTTATCATACAGACAAATGTGGTTACTCTGATCTGTTTGTAGCATTTGCGGAAAGTCTATTCTTCCATGTTGACAATTTAAAACCTTTGTTGGAAGGAAAGGATGGATACCCTCTAGTGGCTATGGTAAGTAGCAAGAACATAAAGTCCCCTGTGAGTTGCTGATACTTATCTAATTAGGTATTAGAGCAGGAGCATGGGCTTGAATACTAGCTCAGCTACCTAAAAGGGAAGTCCTTGCTGAATACATGATGCCTTTTCAAGAGTAAAAATGGTATTGATTTCCTTTCTAATTTTTGCTTAGTGACTCAGAATTGAAACTGACTCCACTCAATAGGAAACACTATCCTACTAACTTGACAAACCTGTCTTTTTCTTCTTTTTTTGCAAAGTACCTTTTGCCTTAGTGGCTCTGAGTTGAGCTTTGAATTTCTGTTTTGACATATATATATTTTTTAAGATTTATTTATTTATTTTGAGAGAGTGAGAATGAGAGAGAGAGAGTACAGGAGAGGGGGGAGGGTTAGAGGGAGAAGCAGGCTCCTCGCTGAGCAGGGAGCCCAATGCGGGACTCGATCCCGGGACTCCAGGATCATGACCCGAGCCGAAGGCAGTCACTTAACCAACTGAGCCACCCAGGCGCCCATATCTAAAAGATTATGTGAGGTTTAATTTCATGGTCAATGTGGTCATTAATATAATACTCATTTTGAAAATTTAGTAATGTAGGGCTCTCTAAAATTCTATTTTTATGGCTAAAACCTTGTGTGACTTATTTCAGAAATCCTCTTTTTAGTCTTCAAACATATTTCCCTTTCATTTAAAAAATTTTTAAATTTAAATTCAATTTAATTAACATATACTGTATTATTAGTTTCAGGGGTAGAATTTAGTGATTCATCAGCTGCAGACAACAACACCCAGCACTCATTCCATCAAGTGCCATCTTTAATGCCCATCAGGCAATTACCCATTCCCCCACCTGACCTCCCCATCAGCAACTTTCAGTTTGTTTCCTGTATATTTCCCTTTCTTTTGAACAGTTTTCTGAAAGGACCTCTGAATTGAAGAATCCAATTCCGTCTCTCATCTCTTTTTTTTTTCCTTGCACTCTGATGAGTCTTGGTTAGTATCTTCCCAGAATTTCTGCATAAACATTTGTCCAAGGACAATTGGTGGGCTCTTCACAGGAACAATGCCCTAAACTCATGACAGTTTAATGAAACTAACGAATAATTATACCATTGCTGATTGCTGGTTGTTAAGGCTTCATGCAAGTAAAGATATAAAACACTGTTTCTGAGATGAATCTCCCCCCATAAAGAGAAGAAAACATGAAAACTACTTTTTATAGAATGAAAGTTTAATATTTTGTCCCACAAGTGTAATTCTCCACTGAAGACTACAGGATGTAATTAAAACGTGTAGGGATTTTTACAGGATATGCTTTGGAACAATTGAGTTGTTACGGTTGGTTCATATCAGAAACAGAGTATCCCAAAATCCATGTGGATGGATTTCCCAATTCACACATCCAATAATGAGAGAAAAGGATGTTTCTTGCTTAACTTTTTTTTTTTTTTTTTTAAAGATTTTATTTATTTGAGAGAGAGAGAATGAGAGATAGAAAGCACGAGAGGGAAGAGGGTCAGAGGGAGAAGCAGACTCCCTGCTGAGCAGGAAGCCCGATGCGGGACTCGATCCCGGGACTCCAGGATCATGACCTGAGCTGAAGGCAGTCGCTTAACCAACTGAGCCACCCAGGCGCCCAGGATGTTTCTTGCTTAACAAGGGAGACTCTGAAGTCCTGTGAGGGTCTAAATGACAAGGGCTAAGAAAAATGATCCAGAA
The DNA here is from genome assembly GCF_037043125.1 of Eumetopias jubatus. Lineage (NCBI taxonomy): Eukaryota > Metazoa > Chordata > Mammalia > Carnivora > Otariidae > Eumetopias > Eumetopias jubatus. The sequence continues at coordinate 79,762,754 of NW_028274808.1, forward strand.
AAAAACACACCTGAGCATGTATTGTTTCAGACCCTTCCAATCTCAATTGAATTTTTTCCTTTTTCATGCTTGCCAAAGCTTTCAATTAGGGTGAGATGTAGAGGAAGGACTGAAGGGAAAGATATCACAGAATTGGTGGGCACCAAAAAGATCACAGAATTGTCTTTCTTTGACATAAGTAGAGTTTTGTTATTTTTGTTGTTATTTTTCCTTTCCCCAGGAGTGAGCATTGATTCTTCTTGGGAATTAAAGACAAGGGGAAATGAAAGATATCATTGGAGAGGGGCGCCGGGGTGGCCCAGTCAGTTAAGTGTCTGACTCTTGATTTCGGCTCAGGTCATGATCTCAGGGTCGTGAGATTGAGCCCTGAGTCGAGTCGGGCTCTGTACTCGGCAGGCAGGCTGCTTGAGACTCTCTCTCTCTCTGAACCCCTCCCACCACTTGCACTCTCTCTCTCTCAAATAAATAAATAAATCTTAAAAAAAAAAAAAAGAAATCATTGGAGGAAATTTCCAGACAATCACAGTGCAGAATTTTCTAACCTATATCCACTTCATTCTGAAAGGATGGATGGACGGTAACAGTCCTAAAGCAGCTGGGGGGAAGTTAGGCCACTGCCGGGGGTAACTTCTTCCTTTTCTCGTTAAAGGTGACTTCCTCAAAGAGGCCCCCATTTGCTACCCAATCTCGGTAGGTTCTGCTTATTAATCTTTTCCTCATGGAACCAGTGTGGGAGTAATTTTACATTCCAAGTCTCAGATTACTCTGGTTTAGCAATAAAGCATATACAAAAGAAAGAGGGAATCAAAGAGGCATAGAGTGTAGATGACCTATTTTTCTCTTATTTAGAAGAGGTATTTTAGAACTTCTGAAAGACCACTTACTGGGAATGCATCCTTTCTGTTATTTACTAGCATTTGAAATTGAAAACAATATTTAAAATGGTAAAAATTAAGCTGTATAGAAACATAATGAAAAGCAAACCTTCCTTCCAGTCAAAGCCCCTAAACTCTCTGCCCAAAGGCAACCATTGTTAATTGTTTAATGTTTTCTCCCAGAAAACTTCCTTTGTACATAAGAGCATATGCTCTTAAAAAAGTAGAAACATATGGAAATAATATCTTTTAACAGTCTTTTATGATCTTTTTTGCCTAGAGTACTTTTCTGGTAAGCAGTTCTATTGCCTAATTAAAAGGTTTTGATTTTTAAAAGCACATCAGTGAAAGAATTCAGACTAGGATAGGAAAAAATAAGTAACTGTATAGGATAAATCTAGACCACAGCAAAGGAATTGGTTGATTTCATTAATGTTAACAAGCTACTATCAATTCAATGAAAGAAAAACCAAACTACTCTGACAAACTGACAAGTTGGATTGGTTCAAAGGGTTAATCAAGCACCAGGTAGCCACAGCTTATTTTTGCCATACAAGGGCCTATACTATTATGAACCCTCATATTTATAACTTCCAAGGACATCACATAGTCCCTAGCACATAGTAGGTGTTGAATGAATTAATAATCCCAACTCATTAATTCAGGAAAATATTTTCATATTTTGAAATTAGATAGTACCAATTTTGCCCCGAAAACACATTCATCTTGTAATTTACTTTTTATTTTTAGAAGTTGTTTATCAGTATTCCAGAGTAGTATTTCCATTCCTTACGTTGAAAGAAACCATGCACCAGCTAATGAGTTGTTTGAGGAAGTGGGAGAATACTGTTCTATTTAAGACTGCAGGTTAAAGAGGAGCTGCCACAAACTCTTTGGAGACCTTGCAGTCTGGGCTGTGATGAGACTGTCCAGCCTGATAAGAACCACAGAGCAGACACTTGGACATGATGCACATCCTGTGGTCTAATTGCATTCTCAAGTGGATACAGAGGAACACCACAGACCAATCTCTGGGACAGTAGAGGGCAGTCTGCTGAGTATGGATTTTATTGAAGGATACTTTCCTTGGTTCTAGCCTAGGGGATTTTTCTACAGTTGAAATCCCTGATCATCACTTGAAAACTAAAGTACTTCTAAATGGCAGAAATTAATGTTGAAACTATGTCTATGTGTGGCTGATTTGGATTATGTCTAAACCATTATAAAATTGACAGGCTGCATTTTTTTAACCTGTCAAAAATAGATTTACCTAAGGACTTATACTGCATGGTACACTCATAAGCAACCTGTTTTTAGAATGACTAGATCCAAAAGCAGGATCTCTGTCCACCACTATGTTTAGTACAAAGCAATGTCTACTTGGTTGGAACCTCTCAGATATGTGCAATGTACCTGTTTATGTCAGTTTTCTGGAACATAACAACCGGAAAGAAAGCAAAAATGTAATGAGCCAGTTGGTTGATGTGAAATTTATGCCCTAAAACTCATGTACTTTCCTTATGGGCAAACTGCCTGAGTCTTCACCGCAGGATGATTTCTACTTTACCCCCAGTGCTTTAAATTTGAGCTTTCATTGTTCTTTAGTCCAGTGCACATCTAAAGCTGCTCATTACTAGGAATGCTTCAGAGTAATAGTTCTCAGTCTTGCCTGTACATGAGAATGATTTAGGGAGGTTTTAAGAATCCCAGTACCTGGGCCATGCCCCTAGACTAGTACTTCTCATCTTGGGGCAATTTGCCCCCTGAAGGACATTTGGCAATGTCTAGAGACATTTTTGGTTATCACAATTGGGTTGGGGAACAGAAGCTACTAACATCCAGCTGGTAGAGAATAGGCCTCCCCAGTGAATAATTATCCAGCCTAAAATGTCTATAGTGCTAAGGTTGAAAACCCTACTGTAGACCAATAAGCCAGAATCCTCGGGGCTGGGATACAAGCCTCAGTAGTTTCTTAAAGCTCCCAGGTGATTCCAGTGTACAGCCAAGGTTGAGAATCATTGCTCCACTGTAGTGGGTCTCAAGCTTTCACAGCATCAGAATCACGTGGAAGGCTCATTAAACCAGATTGCTGGGCTCCATTCCCAGAGTTTCTGATTTAGTAGATCTGAGGTGGGGCCTGAGGATTTGCATTTTTTAATTTTATTTATTTATTGTAGTATAGTTGATATGCATCATTTGCATTTCTAAAGAGTTCCCAGGTGATGCTGATAGTGTTGGTCCATCACCCACACTCTAGAAGCACCATGGTCAACAAAAAATGATAGCTGACAGCCAGATAGTGCAGGAGCAGAAATGGTATAAAATACAGACATATGAAATCAAACTCACAATAGTTTAGGGCCTGCATCCCAGTACCTCCTCACCCCAGCAGTCCCAAAAGGCATCAGTACATAAAAGTACAGTTCAATACCGGGTGACTTCACTGTTATGCAAGTCCCTAATATTATATAGCCTAATGCTTCAGGCCTCATCAGACTGGCACTACAGAATAAGGCTGTTTTTCCCCTCAATTCAGCTTAGGTTGTGAACTCGTAAGACTTAGGTTCAAGTCCAAGATCTACCTGTTACAACGCAACTAATGAATCATTGAACGCTACATCAAAAACTAATGATGTACTGTATGGTGACTAACTGAACATATAATAATAAAAAAATCAAGATCTACCTGTTACTGTGTGACCTTGGGTAAACCCCTGTAATTCTCATTTCTGTATTTGTTAAGTGGGGTGGTTCTCATGCCTCCAACAATGGAATGATGACCACCTGGGGCTCAATCAGAACAATGCATTAAGGAGGGCACGTAGTGCATGGAGCACTGGGTGTTATACGAAAACAATGAATCGTGGATCACCATATCAAAAAGTAATGATGTATTGTATGGTGACTAACATAATATAATAAAAATAAATTAAATTAAAAAAAGAACAATGCATATGAAAGAATTCTGCAAACTGAATCTGTACCACACATTAGTTATTTTGAATTGCTATAATTTGTAATAATAAATGGAAATGTACCATTTATGCACAACTTAATGAAAACAAGGATAATAGAAATGAATTTGCCCCTCTTTATCTATTCCAGATGTCATCTCCTGCCATTTAATGCTATTATTTGGGTATTACTTTTGTTATTGTCATGGCATCTTAATAATGGGATAAATAAAACCAGTGGCACATTTTTTGTGTGTGCTCATTTTCCTTCCAACCCATCCGGTGTGGCTGAGGGATTCTCTTCCTCCCTTCATCCACTCCACCCATCCTAGACAGGAATGAGGGATTTATGAACACAGTTGATAGTAGCTGAAAATCTCAAATTAAATGTTCTCTTCTCCTCACCATGAATTCTGGTAGTGTCACTTGGAATTGAAGATGATGGGCCAGGTACCAAGGTTCAAAAAGTGGGATTCTAAGGTTTTCTTCCTTGCTGGGGGAGGGGCTGGGATGTAGAAGTTGAATAGTCAAATCAGTAGTAAACAAGAACATCTTCCAATAACACAGACTGAGTTAATTATAAGGCCTGTTGCTGCCCAGGACAGGCCTTTAATGTGAACATGCTCTCTGGCTGTTGCAAATCTCAAATCAGATACAATAAAATAAATCACTGTGCATGACTGAGAAAGGATTTTGCTTTTCCTTTATGTTTTAATTGCTTCAGGATTGAGGCAGAGATTTTTTTTTTTTAAGATTTTATTCATTTATTTGAGAGAGAGAGAAAAGCATGAGCAGGGGGAGTGGGAGAGGGAGAAGCAGGCTCCCCGCTGAGCAGCCCGATGCGGGGCCTGATCCCAGGACCCCGGGATCATGACCTGAGCTGAAGGCAGATAATTAACAGATTGAGCCACCCAGGTGCCCCGAGGCAGAGTTTTCATAGAGATAAACAAAGTAAAAACCGTGGCTTCTACTCTATCCACACATATTTTCCTCCCACAGGCCCCTTTTGCCTCCTGACCAGCCCCACATTTGGAGTGTATGACAAATGCTGAGCAGAGCAGCACTCCGTGAACATTCTCAGTTCTGGTGCTCGGTGCCGTCAGTGACCTAGGGGGATGGGAAAGCACTTCTTTTTCATTAAAGCAAATGACTTGGCATAGCAGTTAAGAGCGTGAGCCCTGAAGCTCTCCTCGGACTGGACTTAAGGCTCTGCTATGTTCCCGTGTGCCCTTGGCTTGTTGATTAACCTCACTGCTTTTCAGTTCCTCTACAAGATGAAGACGGGGTGGCAACTACCTCGGAGGATTACTGTAGGCAACAGGTGAAGACAATCCAAACAGAGGGATCAGCAGAAGTAAGCATCTGGAAGAGTGAGCTATGTGTACAGATGATTGTTATCAGTCTCTACTTTTTGTCCTGTTCTTCCATGAGAACGTGAAGGAGGATCATCCAGGTTACCAGGGAGGCAGGGTGGTAGAAGATGACCGAAGCATAAGAGACCTCATTCTCAAGGAAATCACTACCTGGAAGATGAACAGATGGAACAGTTCCTAAAGAAGCTGTAAGCAACATCCCGTGGCAGCTCAACAGAAGGAGAAGGTGGTCTGGCACAATGGCAGAGGGAATAGGATCTGGAGTCTGTGATGTCCCCTGGCATCACTTGGACAAGGTAACTGTGCCTCAGAGAAAACTGGAGATAAAAAAGAACCTATGCCCTCCGGTGGATGTGGGTATGAAATGAATTAATCCATGCAAAGCACTCAGAACATGGCCTAGCCCATCACAGATCCTTAGTGTTAGTTCCCGTGAGGCCCTGCTCCCGCTACTCTGCACTCCCCTGGAAAACATGGAGTTGCTACTCCCTGCTGTCTGCATCTTACACTACTGAATTGTCAGTGTTTCTGTTTGCTGAGGTCTTAACTTTTTAGAATCTGAAATACATAGCTGTTGAGAACAACCAGGTGGGGACGCCTGGGTGGCTCATTCGGTGAAGTTCTGCCTCTAGCTCAGGTTATGATCCTAGGGTCCTGGGATCAAGTCCCATATGGGGCTCCTTGTTCCGCAGGGAGCCTGCTTCTCCCTCTGCCTGCTGCTCCCCCCACTTGTGCTTTTTCTTTCTGAAAATTAATAAAATCTTGAAAGAAAAAAAAGAACAACCAAGTGGAGGAGAGGAAATAAAAAGAGAAAAATACTTTTTGAAACCAGAGTTCCAAAGCCATGAAGGTTTCTTCCTTAGAAGAAAGACAGTTTACCCAAGATAATGGGCTTATTATCCTCAACAGTCTCAGTTACCTGAAGGCTGGGAATGAAAAGAAATATTTCTTTCAAATAACTATTTCCTGTAAGGATGCCAATCTAGAAGCAGGGGACCTGGACGTGTGCTTATTTTGCATGCAGAAAACCAAAGGATCATTAGGTGGAAAAGAATTAAACTTCTTTAAAGCAGTAACATCAGAAGGACTCAATGTCAAAATTACACAGGTCAGTGTCAAAGATATGTGTCAATACTTTAAGATTTCATTCATAACAGAGAGAAGATTTATGTTGGAAAAAATGAACCTGTTTTTTCCTGAATGGAGAAAAGATTTTACATATGTGTCATGACTGGAGGCTTACCTTTTCTTGTAACAAAGTGCAAGCATAGTTAATTATAGAAAATAAGTGCTCTGACCTAGACACAGAGTAAGGCCCAAAACCTATGAAAAATTTTATTGTTTCTTTTATTCAGCAGTCTCTATAGTAGTACATGCTGGTACTTATTTAAAAGAAACCTGCAGGCAAAACCAATACAGAACAAAGCAAAACAGAACAAAAGAGATCCCCACATATAGATTTACAGAGTAGCTACAAAAGACTTATCAAGAATTGGGGTTAAGTAGGAAAAAGGGAAAGTCAATGGCCTAGTTGAAGGCACGCAGCCTATTTAATGATTTAATGTGTAAAATCTTAAGAACTGGAGTTAGTCCTTCATTGTAAAGTATGTCACGTGGTCATAGGAAATTAATTATCCTATGTGTAGTTAGAAACAATGATCTAACCAAGAAATGGTATGAAGCATGAAGAAAGGGTATCGTATGTGTCTTGGGGGAGGGTAGGGAGAACACAATTGATGCTGAAGCTGATGTGTTACAGTAGCTAAGGTTGAGGTGATTTTGAATATGTAATAACAGAAAGTCATTCGACAATAAAACTTCAAGATTTCCAATAGCTGAGACATAAAGTGAAAAAAAAAATACCCAAGATGTCCGAATTACCAGTCATGTAATGAAACTTCACAGAAGAATGACATGCATTTTAACAATTCACCATTAAAGTTTCGGAAGCCTGGCTATCTTCTGGGGAAGTGCGATGTGTGGTATAGAGAGTATTAAAACCACAAAAGTTATATTAAATGGGAAGAGAGAAGAGTGGAACATCTTGAGGGGGAAGCTGGAAATCCTGACTTCCAGCTCCAGTTCTGTCGGAAATCCACGGGCCTTGCTTCCCTCCTCTGCCAAATAATCTAGTTCTGGCCCAACATTTCTTATCTCTAAATTCTTTGCCAGCTCATAAATTGTGTGATTTCTTTTTCGCATCAGAACTCCAGTCTGTAACTGGTTTCTCTGAAACTATGATCAACTCCATTTATCCCTAATCCTTACCTCAATCCTTCCCTTGATTTTGGACGATTTTTTTCCCCAATTTCTCTTTTATCTTTCCCATCTGTGACTCTTTTAGTCCTCTTGGCCCTTTTTTTTCTACCCAAAAGGATTAAGGATGTCAAAATCTGTGGGACTCCCATAGATTGAAGCGTTGTAGTTTTATACTAAACATCCGAACTCCTTGCAAGAGTGGTTCTATAATTTTTCATTCTCACCAGCCATGTATGTTTATTTTATCCATTCTGGTAGGTGTGTAGTGGTATCTCACTGTGGTTTCCATTTAATATTTCCCTAATGGCTGATGATGTTGAGCATCTTTTCATGTGTTTGTTGGGTCATCTGTATATCCTTTTCAGTAAAATTTCTGTTTCTATTTTTCCCCATTTTCTATTTGGATTTGTTGTTGTTGTTGTTGAGTTTTGAGAGTTTCCTATATATTCTAGGTATTAGCCTTTATTGGATTTGTCGATTGCAAATATTTCCTCCTAGTCTGTAGCCTTCTTTCATCTTCTTGAGAGGGTTCTTTGCAGAGTAGAAGTTTTAAGTTTTGATAAAGTTCTATTTATCATTTATCATTTTTTTCTTTTATAGATTATCCTTCAATCCTTTTATAGATTATCAAGTCTAAGAACTCTTTACCTAGTCCTAGATCCCAAAGATTTTCTTCCTTTTTGTCTCTAAAGTTTTATACTTTTACATTTTCATTTAAGTCCATAGTTTAAAAAATTATTCTTAATTGTGGCAAAATATACATAACATGAAAATTACCAAGTAGCCATTTGTCATGGGTCAGGGATATCTTTAGCAGAGAAGAGGTAGTTTGAACAGAATGAGGGGATGCACTGAGGATCAAGGAACCTAAAAAGGGATTGAATGATAAATATTAAGCCCTAAGGCACTTACTTTTCTCCTTTTATTCATTTATCCAAAATTTCTGGCTAGGCAGTAACATTTTATTAGATGTAATCAATTCTGTACCAGCTTTGTCTTCTGGACCATTTCCACAAACTATGAAATGTTTATCATTTCATGAGAGTTAATTAAGAGTTATTGCAAACAAGTAAAGAACTTGTTTGCAAAAAAAAACATAGTAGAGGTGGACTCTGGTCTATCAGCTGAGAGACTGCTTTTATTACATCAACCTGAAAGCAGAACCAATTTGAATTAGGATCTCTGTAAGATTATAAACAGCTCAGGGTGCCTAGGTGGCTGAGATGGTTAAGCGTCTGCCTTCGGCTCAGGTCATGATCCCAGGGTCCTGGGATCGAGTCCCACATCGGGCTCCCTGCTCCTTGGGGGCCTGCTTCTCCCTCTGCCTCTCTCTCTCTCTGTCTCTCATGAATCAATAAATAAAATCTTAAAAAAAAAGATTATAAACAGCTCAGTGTTCTGGTTCATACAATTGGAACTAAAAATGTTGACTCCTCACATTCTGAGAATCTATGTTCCCTGCCTCTCTCCCTCCCTCCTTCCACCTCTTCTTCTTTTCCTAAGTATATACGAACTGCCTTCTGTGTACCTGATGAATTACACCCCGTGGAAGAGTTGAGTCCCAGGGATGGATCTATCACCCAACTTTTGTCTTTTTCCCTCCAACCCCTGTAGCTCCTCCTTCTTTCACCCAACAACTGAGAAAGGGCTGATATATACAGAGAATATCTGATGCCACAAAATTACATGTACACACACACACACACACACACACACACACAGTGTATAAAAAAGGAACACAGAGCATTTCTGATCCTTTCCCTATTTTCCCCTTTGTGACATGGCCCTTTGGTCCATTATCAAAGAAAAATTCCTTGAATTTTATAGCACAGAGATAAAAAAAAAGTCATTTATTTTAAATTTTGGCCATGTAATTTAATTGGCCTATCAAAGAAATGTAAAGTGTAGTGATTTTCTGATAAAATAATTTCAAATATGTAAAGGTTTTGTCTTTAAGATCTTTAGAGAGTACATTTTTTTTGGTATGAAAATTCCCTAAAATAGATGGAAAAGTCTTCTTTACTTCTTTTTCTTAACTGAAACATGAGTGCCTGTCCAAAATCTGGTCACCTGGTTTAGTGCTGCTCTTAATTGTTTGAAAGACAATATAATCATTATCTCTAAGTTCATGACAAAGAATTTAGAACTTCTTCAGTTTTGACCACAGATCCATGATTTGTCCAATAGGCTTCATGGATACCTGGTCACTGAGACACTCAATGAGGCCAAAGTTCTGATGTGCAATAACTAAATGGGGAAGACCAAGAGATGATCTTCTATTTGATGTTAGTAGTCACCTCAGGAACAAGCCTACTATGTGTCATTATGCCTAACGTGACTCCATGAGATGGGGGGCTCTTCATTATTCTTTCCATATAAAAATAACGACTTGAGAGATCTAGTGATTTATTTAAGATCAGTCACAAACCATTTAAAAAAACATATTTTGATTTCTTGGGATTATGCCCATTTACTTTTGGGGGCATTGAAGGCCAAGCCACTTAAAAAAAATCAAAGGTTAGTAAGATGTAGTAATATTTTTGAAGTTCAGGTCTTGAGCTTTGACATGCTAGGGATCAAAATGAAGAATGAGAGGCAAGGATGAAAAACAGGAGCAGGGTAGTTGGTGAGATGCCACGCTTTTTTTTTTTGTAAATGGCCAGATAGCAAATATTTTAGCCTTTGCAGACCATATGATATCTGTCAAAACTATTTATGTGAGTAATTGGGTATGGCTGTGTTCCAATAAAAATTCATTTACAAAAATAGGCGATGGGTGGGGTTTGGCCCACTGGTTGTAGTTTGTCCACCCCTGGGTCAGAGAATCAGGAAAAAGCAGAAGTGGTAAGTACTCAGCGCTTGCAGATGAGGTACTGGAGTCTCCCTTTTAGTGTCTACTACCTTCCAGATTCACTTCGTGGCCCAGGACTGGAGGCAACTTTAAGGTCCGTCCATTAACACCAATGAAAATATTACTGTGAAGCTAATTATTTCTTTGGAACAAAAGCAGGAAAAGTTTCAACACATCACCTGAGTTCAAATGCATTTTCATAAGATTTCACACACTTCTGAATACCTTCTGGGAGTATGTATAACCTGCATTGTAAGACCATTGTTAAGTTCCATTTGAAATCAAGTCGGAGGTTTTTTGTTTTTAATTTTTTTAAATTTTATTATGTATGTTAATCACCATATATTACATCATTAGTTTTTGATGTAATGTTCCATGAGTCGGTGGTTTTGATGAATACAATTTCTTTATCGGGATGCTGCAATGCAAATTTTGCAGATGACATTAAGGGGGATTTTATTTTGTCTTCATAAACTATATTTTACTACTGGTAAATTTCTATAGCAACCCTCCCTTACCAGTGTAGTAACCAGATTATAACTAAACCTCCAAGTATTACCTAGCAAGTGGCACATCCAAGATACGTCACTTAACAAAATTAACCTCAGAAAGATTGTGTGGAAAATTTCATCAGTTCAACTTAAACTCCCACAACATTTACTGTCTGCAATCATGGTTTAAAAAAGCGTTTTTTGAATCTGCGTTTCATGGTGTGTTTTAACATTATAAAATAAATAACCATTTATTATAGCCATAATGGAAAATGCTGAAACCTAATTTTATTTCTGTAACTCTAGAAATTAATTTGATTAGTTTTGTTTTAGATGCATATATTACTTTGGGAGAATGAGAAATGACAGTGTTTCTGTTTTTAAATAAAATGTTAATTGGTGTTTCACATTCAAAATGTTTTTCATGTGTGTGTGTTTGGTGGTCTCAAAAACTTTCAACAAAACACCAAAGTATAAAATTGCAGTGGCATTTGGGTTAACTTGATTGTATGTGTTTGTATTTTCAAACAGAATGTATGCCACTAAAGTCATGGCTATCCTAGATTTGTGTTTTCTATAGGTACTTAGCTAATGTGTGAGTTGATTTGGGGATTATCCATTATGGAGGCAGGTAACAGATTTGCTTGAAAGGCAAAGAAGAATTACAATGAACAAAATTCACACATATACCACCACACAGGTCTTTAGAGCATCTAGAATTAGAAAAAAATTCCTGTTTAGGAAATACTGCCCGATTCCTAATACTGTACCATGTCCTGGTAAGTTCTCCAAAATTACTGATCAAAATTTATATTAAAGATTTATAATCAAGATTTAAATTAGAATATATATTTAATATAGAGGCGTATGTTCATATGTAAGGATTACATATATATTTTTATATATACATATGTAGGTTATACATATGTATATATATTTCAGCATATGTATGCATACAAAGATGCTTTTGAGAATATGCATAAATGCACTATTCTTATTAGCTCAAAATTAAGAACTACTTAAATGCCTCCATATAGTGGAGTGGATAAATAAATTGTGGCATATCCAGACAAGGAAGTACTATGGAGTAATGAGAACGAATAAGTTACAACACAACAATGTGGGTTACTCTCACAAATATAATGTTGAGCAAAAGAAGCCATACAAAGAAGAATATATATCATATGATTCCATTTACATAAAATACAAAAACAGGCAAATTCATGACATTAGAAGTCAGGAAAGTGGTTGCCTTGGGAGTTAGGGTGGTTAATGACTGAGGGACTTCTGGGTGCAGGTAATGTTCTGTTTCTTGATCCTGGTTACACAGAGTGTTCATTTTGTGAAAATTCATGGAGCTGACATGTACATTTTTCTGGATGTATATTATATTCAATAAAAATTTTAAAAAGTTTACACAGTATTATGGCTCTTAGATTATGTAACATTTCCCTAATTTTCATAGGTTTTAGCTTCTATAAGAAAATCAAATTCGAGGAAACGGTGGGAATATGCCAAGAAATGGTGTTTATGACATAAATGACATTATTTTAAAGGAGAAATTTTGGAGTGTCCTAGACATTTTTATTTTATGGAACTAAGTTAAAAGTTCACAGCAGAGATTTTTTTTTCTTTCTCTCTTGGTACAGACATTCTGCATAATTTCTTCATCAGATAGAAAACTCATGTGGGACGGGGCATAGTACAGTGTTCAGTATTTGGCAGAGATGTGTGCTCATTACCTTTCACACTTTGACAGGCTATGGCTGTGGACACTTTTAACATGTTCAATAATTATTTGCTTTACTTGTTGCTTTTATAATTAGGGCTATTCAAGTTCCATGCTTAGTTTTTCTTTCTTTCTTCTTTCTTTCTTCCTTCCTTCCTTCCTTCCTTCCTTCCTTCCTTCCTTCCTTCCTCCCTCCCTCCCTCCTTTCTTTCTTTCTTTCTTTCTTTCTTCTTTTTCTTTCTTTCTTTCTTTCTTTCTTTCTTTCTTTCTTTCTTTCTTTCTTTCTTTCTTTCTTTCTTTCTTTCTTTCCTCTTTCTTTCTTTGTTTTTCTCTCTTTCTTTTTCTTTTCTCTTTCTTTCTCTTTTTTTCTTTCCTTCCTTCCTTTTTCCTTCCTTCATTCCTTCCTTCCTTTTCTTTCTCTTTCTTTCTTTCTTTCTTTCTTTCTTTCTTTCTTTCTTTCTTTCTTTCTTTCTTTTTTTCCTTTCTTTTCCTTTCCTTTCCTTTCCTTTCCTTTCCTTTCCTTTCCTTTCCTTTCCTTTCCTTTCCTCTCCTTCTTAGAAAGAGAGAGAGTGAGAGAGCAGTGGCAAGGGACAGAGGGAGAGGGAGAGAAAGAATCTGAAGCAGGTTCCATGTCCAGCGCGGAGCCCAATGCGGGGCTCCATCTCACGACCCTGAGATCATGACCTGAGCTGAAATCAAGAGTTGGATGCTTAACTGACTGAGCCATCCAGGTGCCCCTAAATAGTTTTAGTCAATAGAATCACTTCACAAAACATAGAGTTCTTATGAAAAAATTTTTTTAAATTGAAGATTTCTGACTTTTTTTTAAATATCAGTTGAGACTTATTCCCAAATGTCATTCATTGTGTTTCACACTCCCCTTTTAATTCCTGTGCATCTGCGAAACCTAGAAAGGAAAGTCTAGGAATGCAGCATTTAGTTTCATCAATAAAATCTGATGTTTCCACCCCAAATAAAACTATGGACTAGCCATAGACACTCATTTTCTGTCTCATGTTCACAGAAAAATTGCCCAGCCTTCCCAGCAAGAACTGGGTGAGACACCTATTTGGCAAAATGTGTCCCTCTGAGCAGATAAGCAGATGCATGTTTCTAGACAAGCAGTTCATCAAGAACTCAACCTTTCTTTTCAGTTTATTATTTTACTTTCCGGTTCCTTTCTGTCGGTTGACCTTGCCAACATGACAGTGAGTATGGAATACAAAAATCTGTTTACCAGATGTGCCAATGCAATCTGCAAGATTTACAACATAGATGCTATTCTGGAGAGCAATCTCTGAATTGCACACATTTTCCTTTATATGTCACTTCTGTCTTAAATAAGCAACTAAAGAAGCTGTTGGGTTCAATGGAGGAGAGAAAAGGGTCTGACTTTATTTTTGAAGACAGTCTTTGCAATTTTATTTCTGTACAAGGGATGGCATTTGGATAACTATAAAGTTTGCCTTATGAGGTATGTGGGAAAGAAGCAGGATGGCTGCTCAGAGACAGCATGGTCCCTGGGATGAGACTGGATCCTAATCCTGGCTCTACCACCTGCTAGCTGTGTAACCCTGAGAAAATTCGTTAAACGCTGCATCTCGGTTTCTTCATTTTCAGGCCACAGTAGTGAATCACAGGCTTGTTGTGAGGATCAAATGAGTTAGCCTGGCACAAAGCACACACTAGTTAAGCTGCAGGTAATGCTACTCTCATGTTATGCATTGGTATACAAAACGTATTTTAAGATCGTATATTTTTCCTTCATTGATTCAGGAAGTGCTTCTCAACCTAGGAGCGAGAATCCTCTTAAGATATAAACGAAATCATGTCACCATCTGCTCTTAAGCTTCTAAAGCTTTCCATCTCGGGGCACCTGGGTGGCTCAGTCGGTGAAGTGTCTGCCTTCGGCTCAGGTCATGATCCCAGGGTCCTGGGATCAAACCCCGCATCGGGCTCCCTGCTCAGCGGGGAGCCTGCTTCTCCCTCTCCCTCTGCCTGTCACTCTGCCTACTTGTGCTCTCTCTCTCTCAAATGAATAAATAAAATCTTTAAAAAAAAAAGCTTTCCATCTCACTCAGAGGAAAAGGCTAAGGGCTTTATAAAGATGTACGGGTAGGGTGACCATGTTTCCTGGTATTTTTAGGACAATCTGAATTTATGCCTATTGCCCAGATGCAATTATTGACAGTATCTGCTTTCACTCTCAAACTATCCTGGTTTGGATGCTAAAATATACGGTTACTCTATTATTAGGCCCTATGTTATCTGCTTCCCCCATCACATACCTTCTGTGTCTATCCCTGAGACCTCATGTTACTACACTCTCCTTTCCACTCACCACTATGGCCTCCTCGCTGGTCCTTTACTCCTCCAGGCACATTCCTGCCTCCGGGAGTTTGCATTCGCTCTTTCCTCTGGCTGGAATGCTTTTACCTTAGACAGTGGCATGGTTTGCTTCTTTTATATTTTAGGTTTTTATTCAACTGTCACCTTGTATTGAGGCATTCTTTAGCCACCCACTCTAAAATTAATATCTTCTCCCTTCTTTCTATTCCTCCTTCCCATTTTACTTTTCTCTTTAGCAGTTATCTCATATGCTATATATTTACTTATTTCACATGCTTATTGTCTTGTTCTTCTACTAGAATGTAAGCTCCCTGAGAGCAAGGATGAGTGTTTTTCTTCATTGCTATTTCCCCAATGACTGGTATATAGTTGGAGCTCAATAAATATCTATTGAATGAATAAAGGAAGAACATTTAGAGAAGAAAGATCTGATGTCACTGAGTAACCAAATGGCCAATCCATTGCCATTCCCATTATCTTTTAGTATAAAACTTGATCTAAAAGAATAGGGATCCTATGTTTAGGATTAGTGTTACGAGAAGCATGATTTGACCAGTTTCCAGTACTGATGCTCTTTTCTAAGTCACTTGTTTTAAAAGTTGAGATGGCAAACTGTCAATGAAACTCTCAGAGATGCTTAAACTCTAAAAGTAACCTCTATTGAGTATTAAATCTTCCTGAGGGCACACTTGATCTTTGTGTCCTGAGTCCAGGAACACTGGGGACTCCAAATCTTAGTAAACATTTCAGAGCACGTGGTTTTGTAAAATTTTTGATGTTCAAGCTTAAAAATAAGGGTACCAAAAGTTAATACTGAATGATACTTACATTTAGTCCTCTTATCGAATTCACTTTCAACCATTAACTTTTGTAATGTAGGGAAGTTTTTCCAAGACAAACTAGACCTAATTAAAAATAAGGTTGTCGCTATAGAAAGCAGTTATTCTAGTGCCCAGGAGGGTGCGGTAGCTCCGGAAAGCAGCTGTAGAACTGCTGGCAGTATACCAAATTTATTTTGACAGAATTTCTTAGAACAGTCCTTATTTAATCACTCCAGTCTTAGAATCAACTTCAGAGACAGTAAAGTTGATTCCCTACCCGCTTTCATTTTAGTGCGCATGCTCTTTCCACCGACTGCCTAGACCTGTATGATAATAAAGAAATAACACTCATATCCTAGCAACTCATGAGATGAAGACACCATAGAAATATTTCGGAATGAAATAGCCCGAACATCTGCTTTTATTGATCCGAGTACTCGAAGCAGCACCACATTTACACACACACACAAACACACACACACACACACAGTGTATCTTGTGAAAATTGTTTTCTCAAAAGTAAAGCTTTTATGCGTTCCTATTTTACGTTAAATTTAGAGCACAGCAGCCTCTTCTAGTTGCTTAAGTGTTCGATGGAGGAATATCATCAGCCATGATGCCTTTTACATCTCAACACCTTCCTAATGAGAACAGGACTGAAACCATCCCTCCCTCCTCAGCCATGGGAACAATCTTGCAGTTATGGACGGTTTCCATCCCCCATCCCCCTGAAGTAGGAATAACTGCTCTGAGCCAAATGCCAAGGGTTAGCAGAGTAACCTCACATGAGAATAATTACTTAACATGACCATGAGAGAAAGCAATGAGGTTCCCAGACACAGGAAACGAAAAGTCAGAACAGGAGGTAGAGTTGGAGAGGTTTCTGAAGCCTTTCCAGACAGCAACTTCCTTGTAACGAACAGCAAATTGGGTAATAAATTTATCACTCTGTCATTTTATGTGTACAGATATTCTGAAATCAGCTAGTTAGCATAATGAATTTTGCAATGCACATGTGTCTTAGCAATGCCAGAAACTCAACCTATTTCCTGTTCTCTAAAGAGCAAATACAATCTTTAATAACATGAATGTTCCTTTTGATAGCCCACATCACTTGTAGGTTTAATATTTCAATCCCAGTCCCATCAGGTGTGCTCCAAGAATGCATATTGCACAGAAACTTGAAAAAAGACTCTTCAATTGTCTGTAGGTCGCAGAGGAAGGTACATGACACAATGCCCAGACAAAGGCAAAGGGGGAAAATGATCCTGTTGTTATGTCCTACTCTGCTTGGCACACATATCTCGCAGATTTATGGACCCTGAGACATTCCTGGTTTGCAGGAAAAAAGTAGAAATTCAACAAATTCAAAAAACACGTCAGCTTTTAGATCTGGAATTATGTGGGAGGAAAAACATTCTTACAGAAGCAAATACAGTACATTTTCTTATTTTACTCATTCATCAAATATTTTTTAAGTTGGGGACCATGCTGGATGCAGGAGATACACTGTATAAATGGAGAATGATGGCAGCTTGCCTCAAGGAACTTGCAGTCTAGTGGGGCAGACTGGCAGGTCAACTGGTAAATACAATAATTGAGTATATGTTAAACGCTCTTTCAGAGCTAATAGAGGGTGTCATGGGAGCCCATGAAAAAGGCAATAACCCAGTTTGGGTCATGGATACTTGGCAGACAAAGAGATAAATGTTTAAGCTGAGATCTGAAGAATCAAGTGGAATAAGTCGGAGGAGGCATGAGGGAAAAATATGCCAGGTAGAAAGACCATCCGGGTATTCCCAGACAGGCCAGGTTAGCTGGAGTAAATGGAGGTAGAAGAACGTGTGCCCAGGAGTCGCCAGGAGGGAAGGCAGGGTCCGAGCTACCCCACAGGAAACATTTAGCCGGGATGCAATGCACCAACAGGGCGCAGAGATCCTGGTCAAGGGACACACTTTTCTTTCGAAAAATTCAAGGAATACAGTTTTTATTCCTAATTTTATGATTATATAGCACTATTACTGGAGTACATGAGAAAGATCTGTTTTTATTTGCTTGAAGATGAGTAAAAGGGAAACACCACCATTATCACATCTGCAATAATTTGGTGGGCAATTCGATCAACTTGGGACTAGGATGTAGAGGCCACAGGTAATATCCTATGTACATAAATGGAGAGTCCCTCCGACAAATTATCATCGTCATCATCATCACCATCAATATTTTACCATGAAGATCTTGGAGAAATCTGTTTAGAAGTGAATTTTAACAGTAAAGACCCTAATCAAATCAAATCATACCGAAAAGCACTTACGGAACAACTATCACGTTTGAGACACACAATCTATAAGTTGTGGCAATTTAACTTTGAGGCAGAAGTTGCCTTGATGATTTGATGTGTTAGAAAACAACTTTTGTATGGCTGCCCCAACAACAGGATGGATTCCAGTTGCACAAGATGTCAAAGGCTGTGTGAATACGGAGATAACTGGCTCCAAGCGACTGTCTCTGGTTTCCACATTGCTCAGATCCTCTGCCAGAGCAACATATTGAGTCTCGATTTTCCATTGCAAAATATTCCTGATAATTTCAAACAGAAATTGTATTTGTTTATTTTTCGTTGTTGTCCTCAGTAAGAGGTAGGTGTTTAGAGTGGACCAAATTAGTAACTGACAATCACTTATGGGATTCTGTCACTGGCTGGTTAGCTTGTTCTCACAAATCCACTTTTACCTCCCATGCTGAATGGGGACATTATTCACCTACAGTATGATCTACGATAGCATTGGTTTCTACTCCGTGCGATGCATGCTAGCGCTTTCTACGCTACGCTGTTGGACTCAACTTCTTTCCTCTTCCCTTGGCCACCATTCTAATCCCCTCAGATCTACTCCTGTCATACACGTATTACCCCACATTCCTGTTTCTCCTGAATGGGCTGATGTACAGTGGTTTACGGGCACATCTATGCGCATGTATGGGTGAGCTGCTATCCTGAAAGCACGTGATGCCCAACTTTGGCTTACCCGTGCACACACATCACTTGTAGGGTTTCCACTCTACTCAAAATTAAAACCCACCTCCCTATAGACAACACTCCAGGGTGTTAACATAATCTCATGGGATCAGTAAAGAGTACAATCATTAGATTCTGTACTTCCAACCTATATTGGCATTTAGTAGTTGGGAGGTTATTCGTGACCCTAAACACAGATACAATGTTTTACTTGTTTTGCCATTGTAATGAATGTAAACAATTTATATACAGATTAATTTACTGGCTAAATTTGTGCATTTCTTGAAAATTCATGTATCAAATAATGTAATTTTTTAAAAAGATTTTACTTATTTATTTGACACAGAGAGAGAGAGAGAGAGAGAGAGAGCACAAGCAGGGGGTGTGACAGGGAGAGAGAGAAGCAGGCTCCCCGAGGAGCAGAGAGCCCGATGCGGGGCTGGAGCCTGATGCGGGGCTCGATCCCAGGAGCCTGGGATCGTGACCTGAGCTGAAGGCAGTCGCTTAACCAACTGAGCCACCCGGGTGCCCCAGATAATGTAATTTCTTGACAATTCAAATCCATCATCAGTTTAGGTTACAAGGGTGGATATTTGAAAGGGTCTGTAACTCCCTTCCTTTCCTCTCTCCTGTTTTTGTCAGTCTTCTCTTGTAATTATTGATATTCTGCTTTTTGCATAATTTAGAGTAATCCTTTGTTAAACTTAGTAATAACTTTTCTTCGACATTGCCATTTGCAAAGCCCTTGTATGCTCAAAAACCAAGAAGGAAATTGGCATTTATTTGCTTTCTTTGGTTCCACACCAAAGGTCTGGTCTTTTATTGTCTCAGACCGTCTGATTTTATCACCAGGTAGCTTGTCTGTGTGTGCGAGTATAAGCCAGGCCAGAGGAGTCTCGCTCCACTTTTTTGGCGTATTTCTTCTCTGAGGCATATGTAACTCCGGACTCATTTTTTTCAATGTAGGATCTGTAAATCCTTCAGAAGCAGCCATTCAGTGACGAGGTCTAGCCTCTCTGAGAATGTCATTGATTTAGGGGTAGTGATGGCATTTTGACCAGAGCTGTGTACGCATGCTGGGAGCTGGTAAGAAGTAGGCGAACTGTGGTCAGAGGAAGGAGGATCTTGACTACTAAACGTGGGAGCTCCTGGGTATATTTTATTAAAGCAATGCTCAGTAAGTAGAAGTGAAGACCAGTAGAGGCTGGAGGAAAGAACCTCTGAAGATAGAGAGATCAATTAGGAAACTTCTGGAAATCAGAATGCTCACAGACCATCAGGAGCCACTCAGTACTAAACAAAATGGTAAAGCGAGTTGGACAACTGCTACTTTGCCCCATAACGCAGGGCAGCTTGCCATGGTCAGAGGAGTCCACAGGTCTGATACATGAGACTCCAAAGCATCAGACTCTTACAGGCAGGAGGCAGCTGTGGACAAAAGGCAGGAGGGCTACGAGCTCACATCATTTGGAGGGATTTCTCTTGACTCTCCTGGGCCGAAATTGGGGAAACTGCAACATCTTATGGTCTCCTAACCTAGAGGACAGGGCTGACAGAATGAAGGAGAAATAACCCCTAAGTATTGTGAGGCTTTTTAGCTTACTCAAATGTTTTCTTCTTTTCCTCTGGGAGAAGATCAAAATAACTAAACTGTATATATATTATGTAACCCAAAAGGTTTACTTTCTAAAATGAATGTTGGTTAAATGACTCATTACACGAGTTTTAGAAAAAACAGAAATTACACAAATGTACTCCTGTGATGTGAAAACATGTTAAACTGTCCACATTATTTAGAACTATAAAAAGGTATATAAAGTCTTGGATTCCCAAGAGGGAAGAATCGTATGGTCAAATGAGGACGTGTAAATTATTACCCATTGTTATATGAATGTAAAACAAAGTTTTATTTGAATTTTCACCAACTGGAGATATTCCAGATGATCTGACTTCAAATGTTGCTATGGAATGGAAATGACGTTTAGTCTGGTGACTGGCAGGTAGCACCTCAAAGACATAAGCAAGTTTCAGATATTGATTTTCCAAAAAGCTTTTTTGCAAATGGTCAAATGGGAATAATTAATTTGGAGATAATTATTCTCCTGAGCCCTGATGGGTTGGTTAGCTAGTGTGTAAGTATGAATAATCAATGTTTAATACTCTACAACGTGACTACTGGAGTAAAATTTTGAATAAGAGTCATATAAACATTTTACATCTATTATTAAAGAAAGATGTCATGAGAAAGTCAAGTGTTTACACATAATATTTCATAAAGAGAAAATTAATAACCTTTTAAAAAAATTAAAGATCTGTAGCATGTGCTAAACATTTTAAGTTAATTGCACATTTTAAGTTTTGCATCATAGTTCAGTTCTGAAATCCCATTTTAAGTTCAAATAGAAAACATATGTTTTCATGCTATTCTGTGAAAAGAGATGGTATATTTTTAAAAAATCATTTGTTGTCTAATTTCCCCAATGTTGCAAAGAGTATATTGGAGTAATTCTGAAATGGTTCTTATTTGTAACATTCAAGATTGTGATCAATGTTTTCAGCATTATTGTTAGCACTTCATTGTACTGCCGCTTTTCCTGGGAGGCGAGTATAATTTTGCCACCGTTTAAGTGTATCTATTGGAAACCGAGAGCCTCATTTAAAATTTATCATGTCTTCAAACAAAAATTTGCCATTTAAAGTCACATTGCAGAATATTATTGCTCAGAATAGCTTTGTTTTTTATGGATAATTCATAGAAGAAAAAAATAAAGGCTGGGGAAAGCACTTCTCCTGGGCTTAGTTAGAATAAAGACATTCCAGAACATCTGGCATAGACCACGTGATTTCACTTGAGTTTTAGGTCATTTGGATTCTTGCAGCAATTTCCCCTCCACAACTGCTAGACCAAGTACGACATATCTAATTCTTTTTGGCTTTAGTTTGTTTCGGTACTAACTGGTCCCTGAAGCGAGGTGATCACAGTGACAGTGGGTTAATTATCTTCCTCGGGGCTGAGGCACCGACTTTGTCTTATTTGTCCTGGGATCCTGATTGCCTTGCTCAGGGGTGGGGACACAGTGCGTCCGAAAACTCCATAAACCAAAGAAACGAAGGAGGTGACAGTAAACTGATGCCTAATTTAAATAGCTTTAGTGACACTGTTCAACAAGGTTAGCACTGGCCCGCCATCCCATGGACCCCACTGACTGTACGCCACCCAGATCAGTGAGGGAAGCCAGCATGCCCTTCCATCATCAATCCAGACAGTCAGAATAAAATGGGTACTTTTCATTTCAAGACGTACTGTGGATATCTGGCTGCTGAATGGCAGCACCTTAAAAAGGTAATAGAAACTGAAGAGATACTTATTTTAAGTACTCTTTGGGCTCAATAGATCTCACCCTGCAAACTGAATCTCAGAAAAATCCAGTTGCTTCCCACCATTGCCCATCCACTCAGCAAGCTCAGGGCTGGCATGAGAATCTGCTTCGCTAAAGACCATGACTTTGAACAGTCATCCCAGAAATACGATTTTGTTAACAATTAAGTTAGCAAATATGTGCAACATTTAACAAATAATAAAATTTTTAAATGCCACCGAGTTCTAAGGCTGCAGAAATCACTCTCAGTAAAAACGCGGACTAAAATTCCAAAGGTCGGCAGCAACTCTCTTACTGTGCAATCAGAGCATATGTTCAAACCTGCAAATATATTTGTGGTTACTTCCTACCTTAAACACATTGATAGGGAGATCAATGACCACATAGATAAGGTCTCCAAGGGCAAGGCTGGCTATCAGCGCGTTGGGGCCATTCCTCATACACTTGTTCTGGTAAATGATCCTGAGCAGAGTTGCATTCCCCACCATTCCCACGATGAAAATAGTACAAGATATCACAGTGTTAATGTATTTGAAAGCTGAAGTAATCTTAGTCTGCTGCGGGCAATACTTGTGCATTGAACCATTGCTAGGTAGGGCCAAATTAGTGGGTCGATGAGTGGTAACCAGGAAGTTGAGTTCTGTCCCATGAAAAATGGTGAAGTCATCCACTGGAGTGCTTACGTTTGTGCTGTAGCTCTCAGGATGATCACTGATTACACATCCAACCAGCACTACCCAAAAGGCCACCTTGAGGCAAAAGGTTTCCATCCCGATGCAGATTTGAGGAAGTGTCTCTTATTGTGTTGCCTTTATACCCTCAGTTTTTTTTTTCACCTGGAAAAGAAAGGAGGAAAAATAATTTTGGTTACAAAATCCAGCTGCCAATTAAATTGTAGTCAATGATTCTTTATTACTTCAAGTAAAAAGTAGTGTATATTTGGTAATTGGGTAAGATCATCTGTGTCAGGTTATCCCACGGCGGGAAAAACAAAGAGAAGACCAAAGCTCCATTATGGCAAATTCTCTATCTCTGTCTCTGTCTCTCTCTCTCTCTCTCTCTGCGTCTCTGCCTCCCCTTTCCCTCTCTCATCTCCATCCATAGCTATCCTTATATCTAGATTATAATACGGATGAGGATATGCCGCTTTTTCCTTTAGTAGATAAAAAGTTAGTTTTTTCTCTCCGTTACACCTAGACTGATAAGAACCGGAATTACAAAAATCTTCAAGAGTTGAGATACAAAATTTTATTTGTTAATGGAAGAGAAAAGGCATTATTTGCCAAGTAGAACTCACATGGTATTAATTCTAAAAATCACCCAATTCTGTAATTCAATATTCCAAAATGGGTTCTGTTTTGCACATGGTAAATATGGATGTGGGAATAAAATACAGCACAGGCAGCCATTTAAAGTGTTATAAAATGCTCTTTTGAAATCAGAACTCTGGTGAACACCATCGATACATTTAACAATCTTGGTTTCAATTAAAAATTATATAATTGATAAAGGCAAAATATTTATTTTATTGAAAATCTTGATGAATAATGGGTACAATCCACCCTTCTGACAGGAACTTTTTTTCTTTTCCATTCCTCAGAAATTATTATTACAATATTTGCCAATGAGTGAAACTGGGAGTAGTGGCTTTCTCAGGCCAGCCACAGTATTTGGCTCTCCAAGGGACATCTGTCCCATGCTCTCTTTTAAACATCCTATGTAGCTACATTTATAAGGCCCACTGCACCGAGCACTTGACATGCCTCGTGCCATCTAATGCATACCATGCTCCTGTGAAGCCGATACACAGTTCCGTTATAAACACAGCGAACCAGAGGCTCAGTAAGGGCAAGCAGCTTGTCAGGTCCACAGGGGGTAGTGGAAATGTTGATTGTAAGGCAGGTTAGTGTGACTCTGAGCCTGCGCTCTTAGCCACTAGACCACACTATCTCTCATTCTCTTGCATTCTTAGCGCTAAAATGTTTCAACGGAGTCTCCAGAGTTTTGATGAAGCAATAGGCTCGGGAGGGCGATTACATATTTTCGAAAGATCATTTGTGGTTTCTGCTTAATTGACTTGCAGAGAGCAAGTGGTCTTTCTTGCTCAGAAAGTCTAGGTTTCTACTTTAATCCTTAAAGGAAAGATGTTGCGGAAAATGAGGGGGTTGGTGGTTAACACAGTAATCAAAGGTAAATAAAAAATGGCTCCTCCCATTTAAATATTTTGTACATTTTCTTCCCCATGAGTTTTTAATGATTCTTTAAATGAAGACCCATAAGCTCATTAATGCAGTGGCGTGTGTCTATGGTGTATATGTCCAAGTCATAATTTAATTTTTTTAAAAATTGTGTCCTTTTTCTTGGTCTATTTATGGTTGGTATTAACCACTTTTAGGAATTTTGACAGTTGTCTTGGGAAATCAATAGAGCTTATGTTTAGACAACATATAGATGAAATAAGATTTATTCAGTTTGTATAGAAGGTCTGAAGTAGGTACAAGGTGCAAATACCATATACTTTTGCCTTTGCCTGAGATTTTTCCCAGGAACCTGAAACAATAATGACATTGTATGTATATTAATAATTTATTATATATGCATCTGACTTGAGCTTTACAACTCTAGGTAGGCAGGGGCAATATTCCCATTTTAATTGGGAAATTGAGTCTTAAAGAAGTTAAGGCTTCATGGCCAAGAAGGGGCAGGACAGGTATATTGCCTCACTCTGCTTTGCTTAATTATAAGTAGTTTGCCATTGTTTCCTGCTTTTTGCAGTTTGGAGTGAATATTTGACCGAATGTTGATAGACCCACAAAAATGCCACTACTTGCATTGCACAGTGGAGACCAGGACTCAAAGAACAAAGCACATTATCATTCTCCTCTTTAGATCATAGTTATGGGAGAAAAGAAATCCTTCAATACCTTGTGCTATTTGATGGCTAAAGCCTCCCACTTCCCCAGTTGGAATGGACCCTTCAGTAATGTTTCCTTAAAAATAAGAGAGAGAAGGCCTTTCCTGGAAATGGAGTGGCTCTTTGCCCAGTAGAGTCCACTAGGAGAATATTTAGTGAACTGACCTCGCTATCATGGGTGATTATGACCCTCAGGAAAGGTACTACTATAGTGTCTGAACATGAGCATGATGGTTTGCTTCATCAGCTGATTATGCAGGAGGTAAAGGGGCCAAGGCTGTGGGTTCTTACCAAGGTGTGAGGTAGCTACCACCAAAACCACTTTCCTTCCTCCTCCAACAATGACACCACCACATCTTTTCTGATGACATCTCCATCAGCTCTCTGCATGTATTAAGCTGCAGAGCTAAGGGATACTTGGCAAAGGTATGTGGGTATCATATTATCATTGGGTGAAAAATACAAAACCAAACAACAACAAAAGCCTCTCAAAAGCATGTTCCTCCAAGGATGAATCTGTAGCCGTTTTCCATGGATCTAAGCCAAGCTGTGCTTGGAACCCTCAGTCATAATCAGACCTAGTTCTCTAGTGAAGCATCTCAGGTTCAGCCCAAGGTTTATAGATTCAGCATTCTTGGAATTTGGTGGAGTTCAAAAGCTATTATTAAGGAAGAGGACTGAATCCTTAGGCTTACACTGTAAGCATTTAACATCTTGGATTCTCAGGATTAAAGTTGGCCTACATAATTAGTAATTTGGAAATTCCAACCTTACTGAAATGGCATAAATTTAAAGCAGGTAATTTACTGAAATGACTGCCAAGGTATTTCTCAATTAATTAACACTTAGCACAGAGGGGGTACTAGGTCGGAGGGGGGGGAACATCTACAGGAGGAGAGGAAAAAAAAAAAAACCCAAACAAATAAACCAGAAACTTTTTACTAGTTTTCCGTGGGTTCTGCTCTCTGGGTAATAAATAGCAACTGCTCTTACTGACGACGCCTGACTATAATATGCCTCTCACCCCACCCCCTCCGCCGCCAACTCTATCCGGGAACTCTATTAGGATGGTGTAAACAGAGGCTGATTATCTAGAAACAGCCCTTGTTTTCTGCACGTGAAACGCAACAAGTGCCCTTTAAAGGAGAGCACAGAACAAAACGCCCAGACCTCTGCAGGCAGGTTTCCAAACTAGCCGCCCTGGGGGTTTTCCAAAACACAGCAGTCCCTCACACCGAGTGCCCTTGGCTACCCTTGGCGTACCCCGGGTGTGCGGGGAGGAGAAGCAGGCGAGTCCGAAAAGGCTGCGAGGCAAACTTCACAAGTAGGCTTTGGAGCCACCGACAAGGGCGTGATGTTCCACAAAGTTCTCGCATGCTTGGGGAAAAAGGGAGACCCAGGGAGAACCGCTGGTTTTCCTCTGACTAAAAATCCGAATCCCGCCCGGGGAGGCTGGGGGGGCTTTCGATCAGTCCCCTCAGTCCCCAAACATTTCCGGAGCGCGCCCTTCCCGGGGAAGTGCCCGCCCCGCCACGCGCCCTTGGGCAGGTGGGTGCCAGTCCCTGTGCGGAGGGTCGCCAAGCGGCAGGGCGCCGGGCGTAAAGGCGCCGGGCTCGCCTCTCCTCCCAGCCGAGGTGCCCAGGCGGCGCATCCCCCACCCCCACCCCCTTCCCGGCTCCCTGAGAGGAAAGAGTTGCACCGACCGTGGAGCTTGGCGGGCTCAGACAGCTGCGCGCACCCGGGCGGGAGGAAGCGGAGCCGGCGAGGGTGGGTGGTGGACGTCCCCCGGCTCCCGCGCCGCGGCGGCCCGGGAGGCGCAGCTGCCTCCGCTTCAGAAAGCTTCCTGGGCACGGCTTCTCCCGGGAGGTCTTCCCGAGCCTCCAGCCTCTGGCCACCGGGTGGGACGGAGCCTCTCCACCTCCTGCACGCAATCGCCAGACCAAAGGGATGACTGTACGCGCGCGCGCGAAAGCTCGCAGAAAAAGAAAACTCCAGGGGAACACGCCTCCCGTCTGTCCTCCCCTTCTCCTCGAAACACTCCCAGACCGTCTATTCCACTCTGGGACAGCAAGACCGTCCTAACCTTCCAACCCTCCCAAGGCTGCCACTATAAAGCGCAAAGCGGCCGCCCCCTCCCAGGCCCTGAAGGGCAAGAGTCTTTTAACTCTTTCCTTCCCGAAATAAAGGGGGGGTTTGGCAATCGAAGGAGGAGCGTTTTACCGACAAGACTCAGAACTGAGGAGGGCCTTGCTGAAAAACCCATCCCCTTCACAGTAAGTGTAGGCAGATTTGATCCGCGAGGGAAGGACTACAGCTAGAACCAGGGTCCCAGGGTAGGGCGGTCTCCTCTGCATTCCCTGCCTCTTGGCTTGGCTTATATGCCCCCTCTTAAGCTTATCGCATGTTCAAGAGCCACCTTAGACAGCAGTTGACTGGATCAAATTTTGCTTCTATCTCGTCTCTAGAAGCCTGCACCCCAAGGCTCCATACCGCTCCAGGGTAAGGCAGGGGTGTCTGTGGAAGGGTCCAGTGTGTGGCTCAGAGAAACTCGCGATTCCTCAAGAAATTCAAACACTGAGGGTGCAGACACTGCAGAAGGTGGGTCTCAGCATCTTTCTATGATAGAGTTTTATCCTAAATTGGGGGGTGGGAGAGGAGGTGAGGGACAAAGGCCACTGCTTCTGACATACAAGAAAAAATTGAGGGCTCTTTAGAGGAAGTTCTCCCTTGGAGTCCTTTAAGGCACTACTGGTGTGAGACATATTGTGGAAAGGTGAGTTTGGAGCACTGGTAACATTATATTACAGGCTGGTCTGGCTATCTACTGCAGCTAAAGAAATTCACCCTAAAACGGTAGTGGCTTGAGACAACAGCAGTCATTTACTTTACTCATGATTCTGCCATCTGAGCAGGGCTTGGCTGCGACAGCTCATCTTTGCTAGGGCTAGAGGCTCTGCTTCCAAGACGGTTCACTCACTTGGTGATGAGTGTTGGTTTTCTCCCTGTGTGTCTCTCTACAAAGTGATTTGTAGGCTTCCTCACAGCATGGTGGCTTCGTTCCAAGAAGGAGTGTCCAAAGAGTTGGAAAGTGGAAGCTGCCAGTTTTTTAAGGTCTGGGCCTAGAAACTGGTACAGTGTCACTTCTGCAGAATTCTATTACAAAGCAGTCGCTGATCCCAGATTCAAGGTGAGGGGATATTGCCTCCACCTGTCAATGCAAAGAGTGCAAAGAATTTTTAGGGGGCATCTTGTAAAAGAATCAAAGAGATGCACAGAATATCACCATTGAGTGGGGCCTTAATAGTCATCTAGTCTGACTGGACTAGGTATTATCCTGTGTATTAATCTATCTATAGCTTTCCCATGACATCTCTGTCAGTCAGCCGGGATAACAAATAGCTTTCATAAATAAGTACCTTAGTTTGCATTGAAAAAAAAAAAGGTACCCCTTCAAGCACATGGTTTGGCAAGCTGGGAATATTTCCAGAGAAGAAAAAGTTATTGTTTCCTCCAGAAGAGGTAGTTCTACACCAGGGTTCACACCTCAGAATGTGAAACATGTGCTGGGTTTTAGGCCCTACTCACGCTGTGACCAAACACACTTGGACAGTGCACAACTTGCATAACTGAGCATATTAGTCTATCCAGTCTTTGGTAGAGCACATCCATCGGCCCTATAATCTGGGAACATCTCATCCCACTGTGGCACAAATCTAGTTATTAAAAATTCCTCTTCCAGATGTGCCTGGGTGGCTCAGTCGGTTAAGGTCTGCCTTCAGCTCAGGTCATGATCTCAGGGTCCTGGGACCGAGCCCTGCGTTGGGCTCCCTGCTCGGGAGGGAGCCTGCTTCTCCCTCTCCCTCTGCCCCCCACCCCCGCCCTCCGTTGATGTGCATGCACTCTCTCTCTCAAATAAATAAATAAAATCTTAAAAAAATTCCTCCTCCGCATGCATTAGGATGTCCATTATCAAAGAAGCAGAGAACAACAAGTGTTGACAAGAATGTCTAGAAATTGGAACCCTTGTGCATTACAGGTAGGAATGTAAAATGGTCCAGTAGCTGTGGAAAACAGTGTGGCAGTTCCTCAAACAATTAAACATAAAATTACTGTATGATCTAATAATTCTATTTCTGGGTATATACCCAACATAACTGAAACCAGGGACGCAAACAGATATATGTACACCCATGTTCATAGCAGCATTATTCACAATAGCCAAAATATAGGAATAACCAGAATGTCCATCTATGGATGAATGGATAAATAAAATGTAGCACACACACACACAGACTCTGAAATATTATGTAGCCTTAAAAAGGAGTAAAATTCTGATACATACTCCAATGTAGATGAAACTTGAAGACATTACGCTAAGTGAAATACGCCAGATGCAAAAGGACGGCTTTTGTATGATTCCCCTTATGTGAAGTGCTTAGAGTAGTAGTCAAAATCAGAGACAGAAAGTGGTATGGTGGTTGCCAGGGGCCGGGAATGGGGGAAGAATGAGGATGTGCTATTTAATGTGCTTCAGAGTATGTTCTGGAGATGGATGGTGGTGATGATTGCACAATGTGAATGTACTTAATGCCACAACGGTACACTTAAAAATGGTTAAGATGATAAATTTATATTACGTATATTTTGCCACACAAAAAAATTCTCCCTGACATTAAAATGAAATCTACCTCTCTATCTTACCTGTTGATCTGCCGTAAACCCTCCTAAAATAAATTTACTGCTTCTTCTAAGAAAGATCTTCAAACGTAAATAAATACGTTTTTGTGTGGATCGCCAGCATAGATCTGCCTTTGTAAGGGATTGGGATTGCCTCATTCTAGGTGAGAACAACACAAACTTTCCTTAGGTTTTGGAGGTTTATATTCTTGTCTTTTCTGCTTTACCTTGGGGAAAATGACTTCCGTAGATTTAAATCTGTTTTCATTTAAGTTAACTACTTCCACTAACCCCTCTCCCCATGTACAGGACTTTCTATACTCACCCCACTTTTATATTCCCTGCTTTGTATTTTTTAAAAAAAATTATTTATTTATTTGAGAGAGAGAGTGTGTGAGAGCACGCACACGCAGCGGGGAAGGGCAGATGAATGGGGAAAGAGAATCTCAAGCGGACTCCCTGCTGAGCACAGATCCTGAAGCTGGACAATTTCATGACCCTGAGATCACGATCTGAGTGGAAACCAAGAGTCAGACGCTCAACCGACTGAGCCACCCAGGTGCACCCCTGCTTTGTTCTTTTAATGAACATATAATTAATATATTTGACTAAGTTTCTCAACTTGACTTCCAAGGATTATTTCTTTCCCCTGGAAGGGTAGGTTGAATGCAGATTTGCAGGTCTTTGGAATTTCCAGGAGACTTTCTTAATCACACTTGACTTCTGGTTCAAGCAGCTCATAAGTGGAGCATTACTGTAATGGTAGTTACATTGACTTTTCTCAACATCATATTATCATTATTGATTTCCTGAATAATAATTGCTGAAGATTAAGAAGTACTCAAGATAGCACTTAAAAGCCAAGTTCTCATGTGCCCTTGGGATAAAAGTTCTTATCAATTTAAGTTTCTTGATTCAAACTTGCAAATCCATTTCACAATTGCTAATTCTTAAGATCTTCAAACTTGAAGTGCGATAAAAGATTTGCGTTTCACAGTATTTGCTAAAAATGTTGTGTTCGCTTTCAGGGCCCCCTGGGGGAAGAAAACATGAAGGGGTTAGGGAAGAACCACAAAGATAAAGAAAGGCTGGAAAGCTGGTTGTGAGAGGAGAAGGGGAGAAGCTGGGGACATGCACATCAGAGACCCAGACCCATCACCGTAGCCTTCACACTGGGCAGTGTCAGGGTCAAGGCTCACTGTTGCCAATGTACCTGGAGAAGAAAAAGCAAGCCCGGTGAGTTTAAGTTCCATTTTTAATTGAAATTCACTGCAGGCAGTTTGTTTATTTATTTATTTTTTATTTTATTTTATCATGTTATGTTACAGTTTGTTTTTTTAAAAGGAAGTATTCCCAAATGTTAGCTTGTGATAGGTCGCTGAGGATTCTAAAGTGTTTTCTCACTGCAATAATGTTGCACATGGTGGCCAAGACTGCAGGTGACCTCATCCAAAGATACTTAAGGCCTAAGGCAGCCAGATGTTTTGTAAACCACTGGTGGCCTCATTGGAGGGCTGAAAAAAATCATTCTATCTTAGCGTTACTAATGATTAGGCAAGCAGATATTAGTTGTCCTCTAATGACATATTCTGCCTGGCCACAAATGTTTAACTTAAGACTTTAGCCAATCTGGGCGCCTGGGTGGCTCAGTTGGTTAAGCGACTGCCTTCGGCTCAGGTCATGATCCTGGAGTTCCAGGATCAAGTCCCGCATTGGGCTCCTTGCTCAGTGGGGAGTCTGCTTCTCCCTCTGACCCTCCCTCCTCTCATGTGCTCTCTCTCTCTCATTCTCTCTCTCAAATAAATAAATAAAATCTTTAAAAAAAAAAGAAAAAAGAAAAAAAGACTTTAGCTAATCTAGTTTCCAGGAAAGATGGGAGATAGACCTACAAGTTAGACAAATGCCGTGAGGAAACAAATAGACAAATCCAGAAAGTGTGACATTTTACAGGACAGCTAGCCCCATCTCCTCAACAAGTCAGTCAATGAAAAAGGGGTATTTTTCTAGATTAAAAGAGACTTAAAGGAGCATGGCAACCAGCTGCATTGTCCTGAGGGTTCAAGATTTTGCTAGTGAGGGCTAGAGATCAAGATGGGTACTATGAGGACATCATTGTGACTCTGACTCTTGAATGCTCCTTTAGGTTGGTATGGGCTTGGGAACTGTGGGCTGCACTTGTAATAAAAGACAACAAACAGGTTATGTGTAAGCTTGAATAAAGAGACTTAATCAAAAAAGGTGATAGCAGGTGTCCTGTGGAATAATAACCTCAGGGCAGGAGAGTTAAGGACAATTAGCTTACAGTTTGTTCTTTAGATATGTCAGGGCAACTTACGGTAGATTTTGAAATTGGCAGAAAAGATCACTAGGTGTCCTGTCTAGTGCATTTTTCTGTGTTATCTGTGCCTTCCATCACCTTTGAGCTCTTTTACAACTCTGTAAATTGTAGAAAACTGATAGCCATACAAGAGATTCTTGAACATTGAAATTACAATTAATTTTGATTGGTAGAGATGCAAGCGATTCTTGCCTTTTGGATGTTGACCAGTTGTCCTAGTCAGCTCATGCTGCCCTAGTAAATACTACAGACTGGGCAGTTTAAACAACAGAAATTTATTTTCTCACAGTTTTGGAGGCTGGAAGTCCAAGATCTGGGCGCCAGCATGCTCAGGTTCTGGCTTCTTGCCGGGTCCTCAAATGGCAAAGGGAAAGAGAGAGAGAGAAAGAGAGAGAGAAAGGGTATGTACTCCGATATCTCTTTTTATAAGGGTACTATTCCCATCATGAAGGCACCACCTTCATGACCTCATTTAATCCTAATTACCTCCCAAGGTCCTGTCTCCAAATACCATCACATTGGTGGTTAAGGCTTCATGGGCTCTGATCAACACTTTTAATGTGTGGAGGGGTATATTTGAAGGGGCAGTTTTCCACACCACCAAGCAGTTCTCCAATATCAGCTAGATGTTTGACAATTCAACTCAATGCTAACACTATCTTCCCAGAAATAGCATCAGACTCTCCAAGTGAAGGGCTCAGTCCCAAGAAATGGCACTCCACTTAAGATGCCAATCACAAACCCAGGTTGTTGTCTGTGCTTCTGACTGACCGGCTGTAAATCAGAGGTTCACACACCCTCCTCCTTTGGTTTGATTAATTTGCTAGAGTGGCTCACAGAACCCAGGAAAGTTGTTACTGATTTATGACAAAGGATAGCAAAGGATACTAATCAATAGCCCAATAAAAAAGATACATAGGGTGAGGTCCTAAACAAATTAGCTTTTGTCTTTATGGAGTTTGGGGCCCAGCATGGTGTTATGTGGGAGCCATCTGATTCTGCAACCTGGAGGCTCTCTAAACCCTCTGTTTTTTGTTTTTTTATGGAGACTTCATTATGTAGGCATCATTGGTTAAATCATTGGCCATTGATCATTGATTCAGTCTCAAGAAATCAGGGCATGAACTAAAAGTTCCAATCCTCTATTCATGGTTGGTTCCCCTGACAATTAGCCCCCATCCTTAGTTTCTTTCCAAAAGTCACCTCATTTACATAGCCTAGTTGTGTTGGAAAGGGGCTTGTCATGAATAACATGACACTCATTTCACCTTTATGGATCTGAAGTGTTTTTTTGGCATTGAGGTCAAGAGACCAAATACCATAACAAAAGCTTCTCTTATTGCTCAGGAAATTCCAAGGTGTTGGGAGCTGTGAGCCAGGAATTGTTGATGAAGACGAAATACATGTGAGACATATACTTTGGTCATCTGAATGACCAAATAAATATTTCTTATAAATCACAATATCACAAGGTTTCAATATGTGAATTCAAGGGGGAAACAAACATTCAGTTTATAACACTTTGCCCCTAGACTCCTTAAATTTATGTCCTTCTTGCATGCAAAATACATTCATTCTAGCCTAACAGCCCCCCAAAGTCTTAATTCATTCCAACAATAACTCTAAGTCTTAGGTCCAAAGTCTCATCTAAATATCATCTAAATCAGGTATGGGTGAGACTAGAGACATGATTTTTCCCTAAGGCAAAATTCCTTCCCAGCTGTGAACCTGTAAAAACCGTGCTTCCAAAATATAATGGTGGGACATGCAGAAAGTAGACAGTTTGCTCATAATAAGAGGAAGTTGTAAGATCACATCATCTATAGGCTTTTTATGCTTTAGGAGTCTATGATTTATTTCTTGTGGAGCTCACAATTTACATATCTTTTTTTTTTTAAGATTTTATTTATTTATTTGACAGAGAGAGCACAAGCAGGGGAAATGGCAGAGGGAGAAGGAGAAGCAGGTTCCCCACTGAGCAGGGAGCCTGATGCAGAGCTTGACCCCAGGACCCTGGGATCATGACCTGAGCCGAAGGCAGACGCTTAATGACTGAGCCACGCAGGCACCCCTATTTGTTAGATTATTAAATCAGTCAGAGAACTTAGAAGAAAGGTAGATGGAAAGTTTTTTCCTTCCTCTCCTACCGTGTGTTATCTTAGTATAAAGCATAAGGGTAGAGAATAAAGTGGTGGTGGACAGAGCTTTGGTGGTTTGGTGGTCAAGTTTAAGGCAGAAATCCTAGAGATATTTTAAATGAAGAAAAACAAAATAGCAGCCAGCTTATGCTATGTAACAACCCCCACCCCCAGGGCACCTGGGTGGCTCAGATGGTTAAGCGTCTGCCTTCGCCTCAGGTCATGATCCCAGGGTCCTGGGATCGAGTCCCACATCGGGCTCCTTGCTCAGTGGGGAGTCTGCTTCTCCCTCTCCCTCTGCCTCTCCCCCTGCTTGTTCTTTCTCTGTCTCTCTTGCAAATGAATAAATAAAATCTTAAAAAAGCAAAAAACAAAAACAACTCCCACCTGCAAAGGAACATATTGGATTAAAACAACAATAGCATATTAGCTCATGATATTGTAGGTCAGCAGTTTTGGTTAGATTCATCTGGGTGGTTCTTTGGCTGGTCTTGGCTAGGCTCATTCATGTTGTAGAGTTTTCTCATGTATGTGCAGTCAGCTAGCATTTGATGGCCTCACTCACATATCTGGCTCTTGGCTGGAGCAAGGGATTGGCAGGGCCATATGTCTTCCATCATCAAGCAGGCTAGCCTGGCTCATTCATCTCGTGGTATCAGGGTTCCAAGTGCAGTAAGCAAGGGCAAGACCCAGTAACCAAAGAGTCTTCAGGTGTCATCTTGCACCATGTTTGCTTTCATCCCATTGACCAAAGCAAGTAACATGGTCAAGGCCAGAGCCAGTATCAGCGGAGACTAACCAAGGGCATGGAAATAGTGAGAGAACTATTGCAGTCATTTTTGCAAACAATCTCATGAAACCAAGAATTGTTTTGGGGGAAAGGGTGCAGCGTAGATCTAGAGGGTGAAGCAGGAGGAATAAAAAAATGACTCTATGCCAATATTTATTGAGTAAATACTGTGTATGCCAGGTTCTGTGCTAGGAATAGAGATTTAAAAAAAACCAGTAATGAATAAGACATAACTGTATTCTAAAGAAGTCTAGAGTCTAGGGGTGCCTGGGTGGCTCAGTTGGTTAAGTGGCTGCCTTTGGCTCAGGTCATGATCCCAAGGTCCTGGGATTGAGCTCCACGTCGGGAATCCCTGCTCAGCGGGGAGTCTGCTTCTCCCTCTCCCTCTCTGCTCCCCCTGCTTGTGCTCTCCCTGTCTCTGTCAAATAAATAAATAAAATCTTAAAAAAAAAAGAAGTCTAGAGTCTAATGGGGGAAAAGATATATAAACAGCTTAAAAACAGCCCACCAAGTGTTAGGATAGAGCTATCTGCTATACAGGGGCTCGGGGAACATTTTCTGTAAAGGGCTATCTAGTAAATACTTTGGCTTTGTGGACCCTACAGTCTCTGTCAAAGTTACTGGACTTCGCTTTTATTGAAAAAAGGAACCATACACAGAATGTGAGCAAAAAGGCCAGGTGAGGAAGATTGACAGTGAATCTATCAGGGTACCAGGAAAGGGAAGCCAGGTTTGAGGGGCAAGAGAGGTTTATGTAAGTGGGAAGCAGATGAATTCAGTTTTTAAACAGTTTGAAAACATTCAAGTGGATGTGATTGATATCTAAGGGCATATGGAACTGTAGGCCTGGGTCTAGGTGAGGCCTTCAGGCTTGAATGAGGGTAGTGAACAGTAACTGAAGCCTTGAGTTGGAAGCATTTCATTTGGAGACTAAATGTGAAAAAGAAAAGGGCCAAGAAGCCAGGATGAGCCTTGTAGAAAGCATTCAGTTAGGGTAAGCAACAACCAGAAGCTTGTTCAAAGAGAGAGAAACATCAGAGAAAGAGCCAGGGAAGGGCCATGTCTGTGCTGGGAAGAAAGAAGAGAGTTACAGGAGCAAGTGGGTGGTCAAGAGAGGTCAAAGAGAATGAAGAGTGAGAATGGGGTGGGGAGATGGGCAATAAGGGCGATATTGTTCTAAGGATGTCACGCTGGGCCTTTAGGCAAACTCCTCTGCTTTACACACATTCAAAATAACTTAGTAATTAGAAACAGTGCAAAAAGACATGCAGGGACATTGCTAAGGAATGAGTATAAATCTTTCTGCTAAATTTATTTTTGTAATATGTGGAAGAAAAGTCAACGCCATCTACAATTAGCATGTACTACATTGGGCTTTTTTTCAAGACTTCTTGGTAAGTTTGGAAAAGGAATTTTATTGGGGAAAACAATTCTACTTATATTTTTCAAGCCAAGGCGAACAAGAGACAAAGAAGCTTGCATCTAAGGTAAAGTTTGAAGCAAAGCCTCTTCCTAATTTCTTTAATTTATATTTTTGAAATGCTGCTGAGATGTTTTTCATGACCTCACCTGAATCCTGAGTTAAGGAAAAAAATGACTGAGACTTCCAGCTTTTCATGTATTCTTATTGATTAAATTTAGGTAGTGTTTAATGCAGTGTGTTCTGTAGCAAAGTGTTTCAAATTTTTTCATCTTAGTCAACCAGAGTTTTAAGGCTGCTATTCAGAGATCGATATCCAAAACTGGTTGATGGGTTTTGTGCTGTGAAGAATTTAGAACGGAGATTTCACAATTCCATTCTCAGCGCGCACAGCCAACAATAGTCATCTCTGGTGGATATCAGGTACTCTTATCCCTCACCTGGGAGACATAGAGGTGGCTTTGCCTGAAGGATGATGGACAGATTGGGCTGCATCTCAAGGACCTTTGTTTACAGCTTTCTGATTTGAATATATCTGGGAGGACATCTGTATTTTTTTGCTAGGACTATCATAACAAAATCCCACCAACTGGGTGGCTCAAATGATAGAAACTTATTTTTCACAGTTTTGGAAGCCAGAAGTCTGAGATCAAGGTGTCATCAGAGCTGGTTTCTTCTGAGGACTCTCTCCTTGCCTTCCAGATGGCAGCCTTCTTGCCAGTGTCTTCACATGGTCTCTCCTCTGCATGAGTGTGTTGAGTACGTGTGTGTCCTAATCTTCTTATAAGGTCGTATTGGATTAGGGCCCACCATATGATCTTGTTTTGCCTTAATTATTTTTTTAAAGGCCATATTTCCAAATACAGTTAGATTCTGAGGTACTGGCAGTTAGAACTTCAGCATATGAATTTTAGGGGGGAACATAATGCAGCCCACAACATTTAATATTTGCACCCATGGCTTGAAATGTCTCAACTTTGTGGACATATTTAGCACACCCCACTATACTCCAGGCTCCAGAGCTCGCTCCAACTTGCCACTTCATGTACTGACCTTTGGGTTTGCATGACTTAAAGAAAGTGTTCAGGTTGCTTTATGTGCTTTTAAATGTACATATTTCTGTGGGAATGTTTTAAAGTAGGCTATGGACGTCATAGCATTCACTTCTAAAATAGAAGAACATTTTCCTATTGAATTTATTTATGATTTTATTAAATGTTTATTTTTTATTGAATTTATTTGTGATTTCATTAAGTATTTATTTCTTCTCAAGCATATGAATTCAATTTTGATGTTTTTCCAAGGCACTTATTTTTTGCTGTCCTCTTTTAATCAAGTGTGCATAATATCTTCTGTCAAAATGTTGGTGTTCTGGGCCATGTGGGTGGCTCAGTGGGTTAAGCATCCCTCTTTGGCTCAGGTCATGATCCCAGGGTCCTGGGATCGAGTCCCACATCGGTCTCCTTGCTCAGCGGGGAGGCTGCTTCTGCCTCTGCCCCTCCCCTCCACTTGTGCTCTCTTTCTGGCTCTCTTTCTCTCTCTCTCAAATAATAAATAAATAAATAAATAAATAAATAAATAAATAAATAAATAAATAAAATCTTTTAAAAAAATGTTGGTGGGATGCCTGGGCAGCTCAGTCGGTTAAGCGTCTGCCTTCAGTTCAGGTCATGATCTCAGGGTCCTGGGATGGATCCTGCATCAAGCTCCTTGCTTGGTGGGGAGCATACTTCTCCCTCTGCCTGCTGTCCCCCTGCTTGTGCTCTCTCTCTGACAAACAAACAAACAAACAAATAAATAAATAAATAAAAATCTTTAAAAACTAAATAAAAATTTAAAAAAATGTTGGTGTTCCATCAACATTTTATAATTCATAAAGCATCCCGTGGTTACATAACATTAGGAAATGCTGATGTAGGTTTCTCAAGGATGTGGTTATGTGTGATTTTTCCTCATTTTAGTAATACTATGTAGATATTAGTCACTACAGGTAAAGTTTATTCATGCTATTGTTTTGTAATTTCTATCTATGTGAGACTTAGAAAAAAATCATGCCTTGAGTATATTAAGTCTTAGAGATTGTTTTTGATAACATTTTAAGCTCTTTTACTTCGAGCCCTTACCTAGTTTATTCCTTGGAAATGTTCTTTAATGTTCTTTTTTTCATTTCTGGTCTGTGGCAATATTTCTCTAGAACATTTGTTTTCCTTTTACTTAGTGGCTGCTAGGAACTAACTTGAGTTCATATACAAGACTTCACCTCATCTGCTCCTTCTATCTTTATTCAGAGCCAGTTCTAGAATGCTGAGAACCACTGTGTTTGCTTGCATCTACACTCCCATCCCTGGACCCTGTGAGGATCTTCACTGTCTTCTACCCCAAACTACAGGAAACTGAAACTCCTGCGTGTCTTGTCTCTCCATTGGCATTGCAAATGGAATCCTACTAGTCGGTATTTATCATCTGTTAAGGCAAGGCCCTACTTTTGAGTCTAGGTGCTCTTGGGGGTTAGTCAGACAAATACATTTGACCACTCTCAAGCGAGTGCTAGCCATTGATGCACCTAGCTGGTGAGCGCTTTCCAGACTTGGCCAGCTGAGTCCACTTATGCTTATCACTCCGGGGTTAGAATGCATCCATTTTCTCTGTCTTTTAAATTACTTAAATGCTTGTTTAATTTTATTCATTTTAAAAATTGTCCTTATTTAGGCTTTACAATGGAAGAGAATATAATAGATGTAGTCCCTGGTCCCACAAATTTTAAAAGCTAAAAGGATGACCATGCATAGTAATCATGCTGCCCACCCTAGGATAGAATATTTCCATGATAAGAACTGGACTTTTTTTTTTTTTTGGATAATAGTTTGCGTTTAATTCACTCAACTTTTTCAAATTGCGTTTATAGCCAAAATATTTTTAAAAGCTTCAGAGTATTCCCATGAGAAAAGTAGGGCAGGTACAGGCAAATCTCATTTTCTTATCAGTTTCTCTGGAAATTGCATCATAAGGTAAATCGTTGTAAGGAGATCCTATTTTCCCCAAAGGAAAAATTTAAATTTGGAAGTTTCACACCTTATTAAAGACTCCCACTTATCTTGAGCTATTTTAAAAAGTGTAGTAGCTGTTCAATAAAACACTTGACAAAATGCTTTCACATTTTGTTCTCATTGGCAATGTTCTTAAAAAAATAAAACCCAAGTTTCACCTTTACTCTCTTCAACATCCTCAATTTGCCCAAAGTTATGAATGTGGTTGCTTGATACCAGGTATTTGAAAGCTTCCATCCTTCAAAGATGTTGGACTTCCAAACATTTTGTTGACAGATATTAGATATCAGGGTTCCTCACACTTCATTGATATCTATAAATATTGTTACTGGGCTATAAGCTCAGAATTTTAAAAATGGAGCATTATCACAGTAGTGCTACAACTGGAATAAGATAGGGTCTTAATTTAAGTACATATCCTTTGGATGGTGGCAACGATGAATTACTAAAGGCTATAAAATTAATGTGTGTATTAATTATGATTACATGAATATAGCTATGAGCAAGGAGGGATCACTCATTGTAACAGGAAAAAAGGTTGAGTATAGAGATAGAGTCGTCCCCCCTTTTCTATGGTTTTGCTTTCCCAGCATTTCCAGTTACTGTGGTCAACCAGAAGCAGCTGATTCTCCTGATGAGTCATCAGGAAGGTCATTGGTAGCCGAACGCTAAGTCACAATGCCTGCGCCTTTCACCCCAGGGCATCTCATCACTTAGGCATTTTGTCATCTCCCATCATCACAGGAAGAAGGGTGAGTGTGGTACAGTAAGATATTTTGAGAAAGACACAGAAACCACATTCATATACCTTTTATTACAGGATATTGTTATAATTGTTCTATTTTATTCTTAGTTATTGTTACTCTCTTACAGTGCCTCATTGATAAGTTAAACTTTATCATAGGTTTGTATGTATAGGAAAAAACGGTATATACAGGGTTTGGTACTATCCATGGTTTCAGGTAGTTGCTGGGGGACTTGGAACACATCCGTGCGGATAAGGGGGGGACTAATGTGCAGCCACATGAATGCTGGTGAAATTTGTGGTAAAAAGGTGAGAAAGCTATTTTCAGTTTGCTTCTATTTTCTCAGTGAAATAGGAAGAAAAGCCATTAGTTAAAAGTGACAACAGGGAGAAAAAAATGGAGTAAGCTTTGCTAACAGGGTTATTTAAAATGGAGCTGCGCGGACATTGAAGATGTGGAGGTTATGCACATCTTTGTCTCAACTTCTCAGAATTTTTGCTGAACTCAGCTGAAAGCCAAGTCATCTGTTATATGTTAAGATGGACACAAATGAACTTTCTGCCTAACAGCCCTAGCAACCAATCATGTATAGATTAGTGTAACTATACCAGCACCAATCACATTTTGTTTGAAACAATTTATGTAAATTCCCTCTTTCCTCTTTAAAAGCTCTAATCGCCTTTGTCTCTCTGGAACATGCTTTCAATTTTGGTGGGGTCTGTGTCTCCCGATTGCAATCTCTAAGACCCTAAATAAAGGCACATATTTTATTTTGGAGCTTGCAGTTTTGTCTTTTGGTAGTTGACAAAAGTGAGGATTGAGGATGAATTTGTGGTTTGAGAAAAACGGCGGCGGGGGGGATGAAATTATGGTCTCTTCTCCTAGACTCTAGGGGAGTGATGGCCTAGGGTATAATGCAGGAATGCCAGGTAACACAGAAGGCCCACCAGAGCTTTGGGTTAGCAATATCAAAATGGGGTTGCACACTATTGAGTGCTCTTCAGGCCCAGAGGAAGCAGAGGTTTGATTGGAGTTGTTCATAGTAGTGGGTCTCAGCCCCAGGCAGTTTTGCCCCCAAGGGGACATTTGGCAGTGTCTGGGGACATTTTTGGTCATCACAGTTGAGAAGGTATGTATGCGGGAAGAGTTCTACTGGCATCTAAGGTTGGAGGTCTGTGTGGTGCATTCTGGCAGTCACAGAACAGAAGAGAATTTGGATTTCATTGTAAGTTGGTGGGAAGTCATCAGAAAATTTTGAATAAGGGAAAGAGACAATCCAATTTCTTTATAAAAATGTCATTCTGGCCTAGCTAGAAGTCAGGGACACTGCTAAACATCTTACAATGCATGGGGAAATGCTCCACAACTGAGGATTAGAGACCCCCAAATTCCAAAAATTCAGATGAGAAATTCTGGCCCCCAGGTT
Organism: Eumetopias jubatus; assembly: GCF_037043125.1. Lineage (NCBI taxonomy): Eukaryota > Metazoa > Chordata > Mammalia > Carnivora > Otariidae > Eumetopias > Eumetopias jubatus. The sequence goes on from NW_028274808.1 coordinate 79,804,348, forward strand.
CATAGTGCAAGCATTTTCTTTGACCCTTGATACTGGGTCATAATTCTTGTGTTTCTGTAGAATAAAGCCAACTGTGACCCAGGATTAAAAATAAAATCCTCACCCTTAACCAGATTATTACTATTAAGTTTATATGGAAAATTACTTACAGGTTACAGGCATTTGGTCTTTATAAATACTCTACAGTGCACTTAAAGTGTTTGTGAACTGCATAATTTCATTGACGTTTAGCTTTTTTTTTTTTTAAAGATTTTATTTATTTATTTGAGAGAGAGAGCACACGAGAGGGGGGAGGGTCAGAGAGAGAAGCAGACTCCCTGCCGAGAAGGGAGCCCAATGTGGGACTCGATCCCGGGACTCCAGGATCATGACCTGAGCCGAAGGCAGTTGCTTAACCAACTGAGCCACCCAGGCGCCCTTGACGTTTAGCTTTTAATGGTTACTCTGACTGATGGTGGTACACTAAGGATACAAAACTCAGGAAGACTCATTTATTTCCTTCTTTCATATATTTCCTTCACTCTTGTTGATTCTGGATGTACCCTGGAGGTGTGTGTGTGTGTGTGTGTGTGTGTGTGTGTGTGTGTCTATATGTATCTATGTGTATGTGTATGTCTGTGAATTTATATTTTTAACGTGAATTCCGTTTTAATTAACATGGCTTTATAGTTTGTTTTGATATTTGCCAGGGGAAAAATCATTATTTTTCAATTTTAAGCCCCTTTTCTGGGCACATTTATTATTACCAGTAAACTTTAGAATCAACTTTTCAAATTCCATTGAAAATAGTTTGGGTTTTTGTCAGAATCATATTCAACTTGGCAAAAACTGATACCTTTACCAATGGAATCTTCCTATATAAAAAAGAAGAACATATTTTGATACTCAGGTTTTTATAAAGGTTTTTCTATTAATAATTTTCTTACACTTTTCTGGTTTGATTATTTTAAAATATATGTATATATAAATTTTTAATTATTATAAATATGATTTTTTATTGCATTTAATGGGTTATTGTTGTTTATTTTAGTAATGTCATTATTTTGGTATACTTACCTTGTATCTTGATGTTCCAGAAAACTCATTAGTTCTAAAAATTTTCCATGAATTATCTTGAGCTATAACTATTTGAAACATTGTCTATTATCATTCTAATATTTATGCTTCCTTTGGTTTCTTGTCTTATTACATTATTTAGGAACTAAAAATAATTTTAATAGTAGTGATTTGTCTTTTTCTTAATTCTTTCTTATCTTTTACCCTTAAGAATGTCATTTGCTGGGGCACCTGGGTGGCTCAGCCAGTTAAGCATCTGCCTTCAGCTCAGGTTGTGATCCCAGGGTCCTGGGATCAAGCCCCACATCGGGTCTCCCTGCTCCACAGGGAGCCTGCTTCTCCCTCTCCCTCTGCCTGCCACTCCCCGTTTGTGCTCGCGTGTGCTCTCTGTCAAATAAATAAAATCCTAAAAAAAAATGTCATTTACTCTATGTTTTAGATACATTCTCTTTGTCAAATTAAGGAAGTATTCTATTCTTAGCTTACTAAGAGTTACAAAAGAATCAGAAATGGATATAAAATTTTGTGTGTGTGTGTCCATCTATCAAATGGTTCTTTAATATATTAATATAGTGAATTCTGTGAATTAATTTTCTAATGATAAACCAGTCCCTGCATAAGCTCTATTTCGTTATAATGCTTTGTTCTTTTACTCTATGCTAGATTTGATTTGCTAATATTTTGGTAAGAATTTTAAAATTCACATTTGCAAGTGAAACTTGTCTACAGTAAGAACTATAAATTCACATGCCTAGAGGAGCCAAATTTGTTAAAAAAATCAAGTAGAGTAGATGAGGCTCATAAAGAAGAGAGACTGTTATGATAGAGAATGGATGTTGGGTCTCATAATACTTATATTCAACATTAAAAAAATGCTATGTACATATAATCATTGGCAAGGTAGATGTGGCCCATGGAACCCAGCTAGTAGCATTTGGTATGTGTGTATGTGTTTGTGCTAGCCTCACAGAAGGAGCAGGGAGATTTTTTTGTCTTTTTTAAGTATCTAGGGACAATGTAAATAAATAGAGATTATTGGTTTTATTGAGACAAATTTATACATGAAACAGTCTGGGTCCTTTGCCTTTTGGGGCATACATTTATTCCCCCTCCCCCATGCATTTAATTTATCCTATGTTTATTACCCAGTTTTGGTTTCCAGCTTTTTCTGGAACTGTGAATATTTACGTTTTCTAGGGACATAACATTTTGTCTAGAATTTAAAATTTTCTGTGTAAGAAGACATGCTTTCTTTTAGAGTATGTTAGCTAGGAGCAATTGTGCAAGCTGAGAGACCCCCAGGATTGCCAGTACAAGGAATGTTTGGGTGTGAAAGTTGATTCCGTGTGTGTGTGTGTGTGTGTGTGTGTGTGTGTGTGTGTGTGTGTCCATTGTGGATGTCTGGAGTTACCTCAGACTCTGCTGTGCTTCCATTTACCCTGCCTAGTCAGATCCTCTGGAAGCGAATACCCCAGCCAAAAGATTTCCATAGACAGAAAGAAGGGACACAGTTGGCTCAGCTGTTTTATAGATATTTCCTTAATTTATTATCTTCCACTCTGCCTTCCACATTTGTAGACTTGGAGCTTACAGTTTCTCTCTGATGGAGTCCTTAGAGACGGATGTCTCTCACAGCTGTCTCTCCCACACCTATCGTGTGTTCCGGTTTTCTCTGGTTTACACCTTCCATCCATCTGATTTCATCTGCTTTTTATTTCCTCAAAATTTCTGGTCTACTGATTATACTTTTTCTTGTTTCCAGTGCTGTTAGGGATTTATTCCTTAAATATATATATTTATTTACATATAAAGATATATTTATTTATTTCAAATGGGGTTTGGGAAGGAATGAAAAGTAAACATATATGTTTAGTCTGACCTTGAGCTGAAAACTTTATGGGTTCTGTATAGCAATGGTTAATACTTTGTTAGAGTCTTGTTCAGTCTCTTTTCTAACAAACATACTTTTCCTCTCTCTGTTGATGAGTTAATATTAGATAGAGGTTTTCTTTTTTTTTTAAATAACATTAGAGGATTAATGCAGTATTGGTGAGAAATATTTTTTAAACATTTCTAAATCCTTTTTTAAAGATTTTATTTATTTGAGGGAGAGAGAGAGCAAGACAGTGAGAAAGAGAGAGAGAGAGAAGGAGAAGCAGACTCTCCACTGAGCCGGGAGCCCGATGCGCGACTCAATCCCAGGACCCTGGGATCATGACCTGAGCCAAAGACAGACACTTAACCGACTGAGCCACCCAGGGGCCCCAACATTTCTAAATATTTAGATTCCTTATTATGTTTGAACCGTGAGTTTATTTGAACATTGAAAGTTTTTTTTTTAAGTAAAAATTCTGTGGTGCTTTTGATAGTCGATTCAGTAAGGCCAGTTTAGAATTCAATCACTAAGTCAGCTGAGAAAGGATTGATATATAACCTCTTGGAAATGGACAGTACTGGCAGATCCATTGTCTTCTGCTTAGATACTCAAATGGGACCTAAGTCATGTCATGAGAGGGCCGTTGGGTTTGGAGTTTGTTTTGCCTTTAGCACTTACTAGCTGTTGGACCTTGAGCAAGTCCCTTAAATTTCTGAATCTCATGTGCCAAATGGCAGTGATAACACCTTCCGATCCCTGTCTCACAGATGTTGAGAGAATAAATGTGAAGGTCCTTTAAGAAACCAAACTTAGGTAAGTATAAGTTAGCACTAAATATTCGCATACTTTCCCAATGACTATCTTCAAAGATCAGATTTAATTAATTATTTATTTTTTAAAAAAGTTTTACTTACTTATTGGAGAGAGAGAGAGAGCATGAGAGTGCATATGAGCGGGGGGAGGGGCAGAGGGAGAAGCGGGGCTCCATCCCAGGACCCAGAGATCATGACCTGAGCCAAAGGCAGACACAACTAACTGAGCCACCCAGGCATCCCCAAAGATTAAATTTAAAGAATGAATAGAATTCTTGACTTCTTTAGAGAGATGACAACTTGAATTCAAATGTTTATTAGTTTTTATTATTAAAATGAGTACTTTTGTATGAGGAAAAGACAGGTGCAGAATAATAAGTTCTTTGTTTAGTAATGTAGAACAATTCATTAGATCTGATGAAAAACAGAGGTTTGTTTTCATCAATGTTTCAAAATTATGCTTCCCAAAAGGAACTAATTTGGAGATGTTTTCATAGAAACATCTGGATAGTGGGTTAGAAATGTTTAGAATGTCCTAGTCTAAGTATTTAATTCACTTTGGCTGGCTAAGCCTTTTCTCTAGACTAGATACTTAGGACTCACCTTTCCTTGGTTAGTTCCTACAGTAAGTACTGTAAGCTGAAGAGACTCATTCTTTTGTGTAGAATGCCCAATCCAGCAGTCTGTGTGAGTCAGTGTTCAGCTTAAGAATTCTGCCAGGCAGGGAATTGTAAAAGAAAAAATTTTGAAGTCAGGCCACGAAAGCTCAGAATTCATTTGTGTCCAGATACTTCACCAGGGAAAATAACCTGGGGTATATTTACTGCAGAAGAAAATCAAGCATTCTAATGAGCAGGATTAAGCCTTTGGAAAAAGAGAAGGTTTCATTAACAAAAAGTCCTTCTCTCTTATCCAACCTCCTGTGAACTGAAGTTATGGAAACAGAATACTCCAAAGAACAGATACTATAGAAAGTTTGTTTGTGATGGTGGCGGGGGAATGGCAGGCCACAGGAGAGGAACAGAATAAGAGGTGCTGAATGGAAGGTTCACGACTGTTCTGTGTTTTGGTGGCTAAAACATTAAAAACTTAAAAACTGATTCTGTTGGTCTAAATATGTTTCCTAATTTGCCAAACTCTTTGGGATAATAAATAGATTACATATGTGCACATTCAAACGTAGACTGTAACAGATTAAAAGTGTGAATTAACTTAAAACACTTTAAGGTTTTTTTGAGCATCATCAGCTCTCAGTTTTCTTCTTTGTGATACTTTCAATGTATTGGGGGAGTACTTTTTTAAAAAAGGAAAAAAGATAGGATAACTACTTTACTGACTGTTCAGAGCAAAAGCAATAATCTTTTTTGACTTCACTCCCCCCACACCAGTCATGCCCCAGCATTTCTGTTCCCGTTTATAAAATTACTTGAAGGAATTGTCTATATTTATTGTCTCCAACTTCTCTTTACCATTCTCATTTAAGTCCACTTAACGTGAACTAGCCCATACTAATTGACTCTGTATGCCCGTGAGATTCTTTTCAGTACCTACCAGTGTGCACCACGACAGACAAGCAGGGGTTTGCTATTCTTCTATCATCTCACTACCAGTTTATCATGAAAGCTAGTCCCAGAGCAAACTCTCATCTGTGTATAACATGTATTAGAAGGTAGGAACAAAAAGTATGTAAAAGTCTCAAATCTTCGTCTTTTTAGGTGTTCTGATCCCAGCTTGTTTGGAAAGGTCATATCAAACATTACAATATCCTAGAGGCATCATTCACGCAAATGGAATGGCTTGCATTTAAAGCTGGACATGGTACTGACTAGAGACCTTGGCTAGGATGCCATCTGGGAGTGTACCGGCTGCAGGGCATAGCAGGCTTTTATACCATCTTCAAGCAAAACGAGAGCAAAATGTTTTAGGCAATCCACATTGCGGTGACTCTCACTGATTTCACCTATGAAAGCCCATTCAAATCTTCACAATGATTATAAGCAAATTCTCTGGTGTTAATCAGAGATAAAAATCACCGAAATGATTTCAGTAGCTTCCTTTGTAGAGTAGGCTTTATTGTTTTAGTTGCACCAGAATCACAGAGAGAATTTGCGAAAATACACATTGCTACGCCCCAGCCCCAGAATTTCTGGTTCAGTTGGTATGAGGGGGGCTTGGGAATTTACATTTCTAACAAGTACCCACATGATGTTATTTCTGGTCCGGGGTTCTCAATTTGAGAACCTTTGATATTATTATGATGGCAAGTCTATTCATGTTCAGTATTTCTTCTTAAGTTAATTTTGATAAATTTAAAAGATAGCATATTTCATCTATGAAATATGAACCTTAGAACCTTAATTCATTAATTTTTGACCCTGATCTTTTCTAATGTACATATTTAAGACGATAATTGCCCCCTTCAGTCTCACTATATTGGCATCATGCGAGTTTTATACGCAGTATTTTTGTTCTCATTCACTTCTCAATCCTCATTCACGTCTGAGGATTTTATAAGTACCAGTATATATTTATTTCTTCAGTGAATTATTTAGAAGTATGGCGTTTAGTTTCTAACTATATTTTTTTACAGACTTTTGTTATTCTACTTTTGTTGCATTGCTGTCAGAGAATGCTATCTGTATAATATTAATCCTTTGGTAGTATATGAAACTTCCCTTGTAGCATAGGGCATAGTTAATTAATGAGATTTCCATAGGATGGCTGGAAACATTTTAAGGCCTCCAGACATCCTCTCTACTTATGTCCTCTCCTTCTGTCCATTCTCTAAGATTCTTGACCAGTGGTTCTCAAACGTTACAGTGTATCACCACTGCCTGGAGGACTGTTAGAACACACGTTGCTGGGTCCCACTACTAGGGTTCTAGATTCAGTAGGTCAAGTGTGCTTGAGGGATTTTGCATTTTTGAGTTTCCAGGTGATGCTGAAGTGGTTGGTCTGGGGAATCACGCTCCACAGAACTGCTGGCGGATACCGTAATGCCTCCTCTATTTCTCATGACTTTGGTGTCTGATGCCCCTGGTTTTGGCTTAAGACCCAATTCTGATCTTTGCTATCCTAACACCTCTACAAGTTTGCTGGGGTTGTTTCATGCAAGAAACTGAGCTCTCTTCTATAACTTGATTCTAACTTCTAATTGCTCCATTTCCTTTTTTTCCAGACATTGAGCTGTACTTCTACTGATCAATCATATTATCGGTTAGTAATTTCCAAACCTTATTTCACAATAAGAAGACCTGTGGATTTTTCAGACATACGTGTTCATGACCCTCCGCTAGAGGTTCTGAGGTATGAAGTGGCCATGTGTAGATTTTAAATGCTCCATAATTGATTCTACTGTATAGCAAGGATCAAGATATATTGACCATATGTGTTGGTAGTAAAGGTTGCCTTTTTAGCTTTGTTATCCGCTCTGCCATTACCCCACTTATTTGAGAACATATTAATATGAGATGCTGGAAGTATCTCCAAGTGGAAGCCTTAGTACATTAGAGTAGATATTGAACTCAGGAGATAGGCTAGATATTGATATGGAATTAAGGATTGTGAACATACAAATTAATATTGAAACTATAAGATTGGATGCAGTGCCCATAGGGGAAAGGATGGGGAAGAAGAAAATAGCATCAAGGACTAAGCCTTGGGAAATACAAAAATGGATTGTCAGAGAAAGAAGTAATGCAGTGAAGAATCATTTGTATAGGAAAACCAATGACTTGGGAAAAACGATCAATTTAATTCACTGTTTTCTATAAAATCAACTCTCCAATTTCTGTTAATAGTGATATCATACTGCTGTTTGTCCAGGTTCAGAGCCATCTTTGATTCTTCATTTTTTCTGACCCCTCCGGCAAATTCAGTGACTGAGATGACACTCCTTTTTGTAATGCTTCTCAGTCATCTCTTCCATCTCTCTTACTACTTGTTAGAGTCTTTGTATCTGCACGTCTCACTTGTCATGAAGGTCTATAACTAGTCCTCTAACTATTTGAATCCATCATGCACATTATTGTCATATTCATTTTCCTAAAATGTCATTTTGCTATGTCTATTTCTTGCTTAAAAATCTCAGTGGTTTTGTTGTCATTGTTACCAATAGCCAATCTTTCCAATCTTGTATTTCTCTACTCCAGGCAAACTGACTTTTTTCACCTTTTTGCTTTTGCTCTTACTTTTTCCCATTAATCTCCTCTGCATTTAGTGAAATATTATCCTTCAAGACCCAGATTAAATCTCACTTCTTTGGTTATCCTTTGGGTTCATTCTCTGAAGCCAGAATGTATGGATTCAAATCTCAGCTCTGCTACTTACTAATTGTGTGATGTGGATAAATCATTTAACCTTTTTGAGTTTCAATGTCCTCGTCTGTAAATGAGGATACTATTACCTATTCACAGGTTGTTGTAAAAATTAAATGAGCTAATGGATATACATACTTAAACTATCCTGTGGCACGTGATAAGCACTTCACATATGTTACATATAATGGTGGTAGTGGTGGTGCTGACGATGATGATAATGATGATGATGTAGATGTAGGTCTTCCCTGACCATCTTACATCCCTCCTCTGGACTCAGCGTTTACTCACTAAGTTACTCATTTTGTAACTGGCGGAATGATGTCTTTTCTTGTGTTGATAATTATCTTTTTAAACCGTTTAAGTGTCATCTCCTCTTTTAGGTGCTAAACTTCCTCAGAATAGGTAAATCTGTCTGACATTTCTCTCTGTAAGGATTTTAAAGAGTCGGAACACATCTTATAGCTAGTGTTTGCAGATTGAAATTAGAGTGACAGTAGTAACCAAGTGAAAAGTCAAGAAATCTAGTTAAACAATAGAATCAAGGACCTCCGCCATTTTCCTAAGATGAAGTCACTTCAGTAGATGTTGTGCCATATACTGATGTCAAAATAAACATAAACCAAAATCCCATTCCAAGTATCTTTTAGTTATTTGGATTTTAAACAGTGAAAAAAACTAAAACATATTCTTATACTCTCTATAAATATTCAACAATAGGCTTCTTTGGCTGGAACACATAATTTTTCTCCTCAGAAACAAAACTTTTTTTTTCCTTTGGGAAATACTCTTTCTGGCTACAGTTTTAAAATAACAACAAGGTTATAGGGCACTGAAAAGGACCTTTGTGATTATAGCTTCTAGAATTTGGCTAGAACAAGAGAAACAGTATCAAGAAGCACTGGCAGCCAAGAACTAATGATTCTGGAATTAATTGACATGTCTGGGCTAAATTGTCTTCAGAGACAGTGGTTAAAGTAACAAAGAGGTAATAATTATTTACTCCAAAGAACTACATGCTCAGTCTTGGCAGTCTTATAATGAATAAAATGTTCAATAGATTCTTTAGGTTTATATTTAAGTAGAATATGAAACAGTGTTCATTAAATTTAGGAGAAAAAGTGTTCAAAGTGACGAGGCCAAAAGCAAGTAAAACATTCAGGTTGTATATTTTGGAAATTTAAGCCAGCCAAGGCTAATGCTTATCCCTTACTTATGGCCATAAATAAATCAGCCAACCTTGTCTGACAGTAATTTTCTTTTCTAAAATAACCATTATTTTTTACATTTTTTTTTTTCCCAGAGAAGAGATCTTCTCTTTACATTTTTTTCCAGAGAAGAGATCTGTTGCATACTTGCAGTGTGCCCTTGAGTTAATATAACTTTGGACCTCAATTTAGTTACCTATAAATTGGAGCTGAATTCCATAATCTCTAAGGGGCATTTCTACTCTAATACATCCAATAGTATGTAACAGCATGGACTTCGTCCCCTAATTTATTTGCCTGTTTATATTTCTTTGAAGTGTCTCTAAGTAGGGATTTCTTTTTTCCTTCTTTCCCCCTTCCCTTCCTCCTTCCTTCCTTCCTTCCTTCTTTCCTTCCCTCACTCACTCTCTGTTCCTCTCCCAACCACCCACCCAATCCCTATAAGTACATCGATACTTTTTGTGGAAGGCACTGTGCTAAGTGTTTTTCATACTATTCCATTTACTCTTCCTCATAATTCTGTTTTTACTCTTATTTTACAAACGAGGAAACTGAGGCTTGGAGAAGTTTTGTAACTTGTCATATCACAGAATCGGTGAGTAGTGAAAAGGGATTCACATCTACGTGAGCCCATCTCCAAATCCAAGCTCTATCTGTCTGTGCTTCTCATCTTGTCTCTTTCTTGTCTTTCTTATTTCTGTACCTATAGTATCTATTTCTTTTCTTTCCACTTTGTTTGGTTATGGCAGCAATAGTCACAAGGCTTGAAATCCTTATGCGAATGTAATTCCTGTTCTTTTATAACATAAACTTGATAAGTTAAATATTCCAGAATCATACACCTTAAACTCTTAAGTAACTCCTTGGATCTCCAGAATTTCTGTTGTCTCTAAAACTTGTTTTTCCTATTTGTTCTTGCGTTCTGCTTTTAAAGCAGGATTTTCAGCAATTTTCAATAATTTCTTTATAAAATTCACCTTTTCCTAGAAAATCCACCTGGATCTCTTTCTCTTGACCTTCGTGAATGCCTTTTGGCACCCTTTCCCTTGATATCTGCATTCCCTTATTTTCTGTCTTCGTATAATCCTGTATCTTTCACTTCTTAATCTTTTCTATAGCCCTTTTTCATGTGCCTGTGTAATGCTTTTAGAGAGACTCTTCTCTCCATCATTCCAAGGAAGAGGAATAAATCCATTCCCCTACTTTTGACATTAAAATAGAAATAGACCCACTGCACTCCAAAAATCTTTGACTACAGGAAAATATCCAAGCTATCTTAAAATCCCACTGGCATTTTTTTAAAAGATTTTTTATTTATTCATTTTAGAGAGAAGGAGAGCGGGGAGAGGGGCAGAAGGAGAGAATCTTCAAGCAGACTCCCTGTTGAGCGCAGAGTCCCACACGGAGCTCAAACTCACGACCCATGAGATCATAACCTGAGCTAAAACCAAGAGTTGGACACTCAACCGGCTGAGCCCCCCAGGTGCCCCCCATGGGCACTATTCTTCCATTCCCCCATTCTTTGGAAAATGCTCACTTATTTATGAAGGTGTAGTTCTCTATATCCCTTAGTAAATTTGAGGATGAAAACCAATTCTACTGGATGCCACCATGGACTTGCCTCTGGCTTTGATTAAAATGGTAAAGTTCACTTACGAATGACAGAAGGTTAAGACTTTAGCATATTGTCCATGTTCTTATACATTTTTCTACAAGAGTACAAATGTAGCATCACCAGTATGCATATTAACCTCTCATAGGTAAAAATTGAAGGATAGGTATTTGACAAGATAAAAAATAGCAACCTTTGAGAAATACAAAGGCAACCTCCTTCCATGAGAGCTCAACTGTTACCAATTATTGTTTAATCTAGTGATGAATGCTTTTTGGAAAATTTATTACCAGAAACAAAGGTTTTCTCCCTTGAAGCATCTGTATGCTTTCTTTCATGGGCATTATATAACTCACTGTGTTTTCCTTTTGGTCTTGACTGCCAAGAAGCTTGGGGCCAAGCATGGAGCTCAGTCACAGTAACTGTATTATCCTTTGTGGTTAAGCATTTGTTTCTTTCTTCTTTTCTGGTTTTAATTTCTATTCCAACCGTATTTATGCCCAACTTTAACAAAAAGCTACATCAAATTCCTTCTTTGTCTCTCTTTCAAATAGGCAAGATATAATAATAATAACACCATAATGGATTTGTTGCTTTGGATAAAATACAATTCATTTTCATTTTTTTCAAAGTCCAAAATTTGCTTTTAGGGTCTACCTGTCTGACAGTAATTTAGAACTTGATTTGACTTTGCATTAAAATACACACACCTGCACACACACTCTATACAGCAACCCTGTAACTAAGTCTTTAATTTCTTCCTCTTTATCAGAAAGGATGTGGTGGTTTTTCTGTTTGGCTCCTTTTTTTTAAATTTTTTTTATTTTTTAACTTAATTTTATTTTATTATGTTATGTTAATCACCATACATTACCTCATTAGTTTTTGTTGTGGTGTTCCATGATTCGTTGTTTGCATATAACACCCAGTGCTCTATGCAGTACGTGCCCTCCTTAATACCCATCACCGGACTAACCCATCCCCCCACCCTCCCTCCCCTCTGAAATCTTCTTTTTAAATTTTTTATTGTTATGTTAATCACCATATATTACATCATTTGTTTTTGATGTAGTGTTCCATGATTCATTGTTTGTTCATAACACCCAGTGCTCCATGTAGAACGTGCCCTCTTTAATACCCATCACCAGGTTAACCCATCCCCCTACCCTCCTCCCCTCTAGAACCCTCAGTTTGTTTTTCAGAGTCCATCATCTGTTTGGCTCTTTTAATTAGCTATGGTCTACAGCTTTCCAAGGGCTCCCCTTCCAAATCAAAGGGCTCGGCTCTTTCCTGCTTCACTTCCTAGTGGCTGACATCTGGGGGTGATGGGTGTGGCAGTGAGGCAGACGGGATTCCACTTCTGGTAGGTCCCTATATCTGTCTTCTTGGACCAGCCAGGAGAAAATCTGCATAGCAACCTGGTCATTTATTCTTCTCATCAATTTGTTTCTTTAACCAAATTATTATTCCATTTTGCCCAGCGAACCCAAAGTTCATTCACAACCTGCTTAAGATCTCCCTTTGCCGGTATTCTTAAAAAATATATATATAAGTATATACATATACACTTTTATATTTTTATTATATAATATATAAAAATATATAATATACATGTATTTTTACATATCATATGTTATATATATTACACACACACACACCTATATTCACACATACATATTCCAAACAGTATTACAATTACCTAACTTTAAAAAGTGTTCATAGTCCCACTGTCTCAATAAATTATACATTTTAGTATTTATTTATTTATTTATTTACTTTTAAAGATTTTATTTATTTATTTGACAGAGAGAGAGACAGCGAGAGAGGGAACACAAGCAGGGGGAGTGGGAGAGGGAGAAGCAGGCTTCCCGCTGAGCAGGGAGCCCGATGCGGGGCTCGATCCCAGGACCCTGGGGTCATGATCTAACCAAAGGCAGATGCCTGAGGACTGAGCCACCCAGGTGCCCCAGTATTTCCTATTTAAAAAGCCAAACTCTTTTTGGATATTGTAAACCTACTGAAGCAAAATGGAACAATAGTTAAAATAAATTTATGGAGGGCGCCTGGATGGCTCAGTTGGTTAAGCGACTGCCTTCGGCTCAGGTCATGATCCTGGAGTCCCGGGATCGAGTCCCACATCGGGCTCTCTGCTCAGCAGGGAGTCTGCTTCTCCCTCTGACCCTCTTCCCTCTCATGCTTTCTATCTCTCATTCTCTCTCTCTCTGAAATAAATAAATAAAATCTTAAAAAAAAATAAATTTATGGAAATGGTACTCTTGCAACCTAGGTTAAAAAATAAAAATCTTTTTTATGGTGAGCAGATATTTGTATTTGCAAAGACTTGCTTTTTTCCCCCCTCTCTCTCAGTTTTCACTGATCTCTTTCCATCCTTTTCTCTTTTCCCTTCAATCTTAGGGACTCCTTGGGTTCTTCATCCAGTTTATCTTCAGCATTGTAGAAATCTTACATAGAAATAACCTGTATTTTGTCTTTTGTTATCAGATGTATCATTTACATCTGTTACATGTTGGCTAAATGTATGTGCCCCCCTTCCCCTTTTCATACCAGATGCCAAAGAGCCAAAAAGGTTTCATGAACAACCTTACCTTGCATTTTGGAACAGCTTTTTTTCCCAGCCTGTCATTTGCATATAACCACAGTATTTGGGTAATGCCCATAAAATGTCACAACACTGAATTAGGCATACTTGTCAGCAAATCTTGTCCATGAAAAGTGGCTGCTGCCTGTGGCAGAACATCCTGGACTTTGGTCAAGGAGGTACTTGCACTTTCTCTCAAGATCAAATGTCTCAAGACTGTGTATTTTGAGAGCTCAAAAGACCCTGCCTTTTTCTTTCTTCTGGAGAAATGGACAGCCCCTTCCTCGCCTTGATGGACCAATGACTCCTGAGTCGGTTCCAGAAGCTCCATCATTCCTGCATGCCAGCGTGGAGTCCTTTGCTTTTACCTAACTTGGAAAATTATAATTACTGATGATCTCTGAAGGGTTTGTCTTAAATGGGCAAAGTTTCTGCTTCTAGAGGAAAAGATTCTATGGAAATCTGAATTTCTCTGACACAAGACATCCAACACTCAGGGCTTGCTCTCTCCCCACTTCCACCGCCCCTTGCCCAAGCTTTCTCTGGAGCTACATGCTGCCCTCCCAACCCCAACCCCAGAATGTCTGGAGTGGACATAGTGAATGTCAGTCAAGGCTTGGAAATCTCACTCTTAGAAAAGTGGGAGTGTGGCCGGCACCGCCACTTCTAAATCAGGAATCAAAAGACCTGAGCTACCGTTCCAGCTCTGATACAAACTGTCTAGGTGAGCTTAGGAAAATGATCTAATTTCTGACATTCCTTTTCTTCATCTATAAAATGAGGTGAAACTACCCTGCCTACCTCACAGGATACATAAGAATGGAATATGCTAATGTAGATGGAAGAGCTTTAAACACAACTTATTCTCTTATTATAGTATGCCGTGGGGGGGTAGTCAGAGTTCACCACTTTGCACTTGGCTAAGAAAGATGCAGTAGCAGAGTTAGAGTCTTCTTGCGAGAATGGGAAGTTGGAGGCAACGCTGGGAGAGTGAGCACATGCTGGAACTTGCTAACGTGTCTCCTTGACTGGATGCCCTATCCTTTTCTACTTCCCTGTGTCATTTCTCTAAGGACATTTCTCCCCTGCCTTTGGGGTCCTGTGGGCTAAAGTCATGGTGCCACATTACAGAATCACTTGGCTTTCAGAAAAGCTGTATTAGCAGCTGAACCTGGGCTGTGAAACTGTCCCTCTTTGGAGCTATTTCCATCCCTCTCCATCCCATTTCATTCTAAACGTGTATTTGATGTGTTAGGTGCTGGGAGAGAAAAATGACACACAGTAAATTTTTGAGTCAGAGCTCACAAGTAACGAGAAAGATACACAAGTAACACTAACCTGACATGTGATGAAGGCTCTAATTCTGTAAAGACTATATTCTGAAAGTATAGAAGAGGAGCGATTCATTCTAAGTGATTAGTTTTGAGAAGGCTTATTGAAGGCGGGATTTGATGGTAAGAACCTGGCAGACAGACTTTTGGTGGGTATGTAAATGGGAATGCATTGGATTAATTCAAAAGGAGGGATGAATTTGAGAAGGTGGGATGCAAGACAGGGGAGGTGAGGGTAGCAGAATATAAGTCTAGAATGTGGAAAGGTGGATAGGGGGCAAAGTGTAGAATGGGGCATATTCTCATATGAAAGAATTTACTAGTGTCATTTCCTGAATTTACATTGACTCTTGGAAACTAAGTCACTTTAATTATACACAATTCTTATTCTTCCTATGAAACCCAAATATGATGGGATTTGGTCCATGAAATCTTTTGAAGTCTATCTAGCTCAAGATTGGAAATAAACCGATACTTTTGTGGACTTAAATAATTGCATTTTTTTATAACCTTTTCTCCTCAACTGGTAACTGGTAATCATGGAGTTTAGTGGTGTCTTGTGGAATAAACAGATGCGGGGAGTGTGGCTTGTAATATTATAAGAAACCAAGGACTCTTGGTTTCTGATTGAGTGCTTAGAAAAAGTGCCCCAAGGACTATGCCAAGGTGAAGGCAAAAACCTGCAGTTGGATATTAGTGTCTGTGACTCACAAAGTTTATGGTTAGACTTTGAAATAAGTGATAAAGGAAATCAGTCCAAAAACCTGCTACCTGAATATCTAATAGCACTGGGGGGGAGGAAGGATTTCTATGGATTTATAAGTTAATTTCTTCTTGCTCAGATAATACCACTGCAGGCTATATATTCATCAGTTATGAATGTAAAATCAGAAATAGTTAAGGGCAGAAGGAACTTTCTAGTGGAAGTATAAACTTATATCGCTCATAGACCATGAAGCCCATGGTCTGGAAGAATTTTTTTTCTAGAAGTCAAGCAAATTTCCTTCTTTGCTGCCTACCAAACTCACAGAAAAATTCAAGCTGGGTTTAGAAGCCTGGAAAGGTTCTTTTGTTATTATTATTTATTTGCTGATGGAGGGGTAGAGGGAGAAGGGACAAGCAGATTCCCTGCTGAGTGCAGAGCCCCATGCGGGGCTTGATGTGGGGCTCAATCCCAGGACTCTGAGATCATGACCTGAGCCCAAGTCAGATGCTTAACCGACTGAGCCACCCAGGCGCCCCTGGAAAGGCTTTTTTAATGAAAACCATTTTTCCCTCCATCTGAGCTTGTTTTTTGAGACGCTCAAAGTAGTTGACAAACGTCTCGTTTATTTTCCGGATTTCCCAAGTGGTCATGTAATCTGCAAAACGTGATTCCAAATTTTAGTGTCTTGGGTAGGCTTTGGCAGGGTGCAGTTTGGGGAAAAGAGAAAGGCTAGTGTTTCTGCTACTCTATGTCCTAGAGCAATCCTCAGTGTTGACATCAGGCATCCTGTTCTGAAAGCTCATGGAGACCGTGCTATTGTCATAAACTGATGTGGGACAGGTGACCAGTGGCCACCACAGCCAGGTCTGCCTTTATTACAGCCTCACTAACATTACAGTCTCCACTGGTGATGCTGTTGAGCTTGAGGAAAGTAGCCAGAATGGGAGCTGATAAGGAGGCCCCAAACACTAGGGACCTGGAGCTAAAGATTTCAATCTCCATCCCCTTGTGATGGTTAACTGTGTCACATTGGCTCAGCTATGGGTACCCAGTTTGGTCAAACACAGTCCAGATATTGCCAGGGAGGTATTTTTTTAGATATGATTTAGATATGATTAACGTTTAAACCGGTAGACTTTGAGTAAAACAGAATACCCTCCATAGTGTGGATGAGCCTCATCAAATCAGTTGAAGGTCTTAAAAGTCTTAGGCTTCCAAAGGAAGAAGGCATTTTGCCTCCAGACCGCCTTCATACTCAAAACCACATAAGCTCTTCCTTGAATTTCCAGGCTTCTGGCCTGTACTACACATTCAGAAACACCAGCCATCGCAGTCACATGAGCCAATTCCCGAAGTAAATCTCTATTCTTCTATCTAATCCCTGACTAATACATCCGCTCGTTTCTTTGTTTTGTTTGTGGTGCTTGTTGCTTTCGTTGCATAGTCAGAGTTGATATTCCAGACAGAGCTGAGTGTGACAGTGTGTTCCACACCACCTCCACTTCTGTCTCACTGCTATTAGCTCTCCCATCAGGTCAAGAGATTGACTGATCAAAGTTCAGGGTAAAGACTATGGCTGTGGAATGAAGCGTGCCGCGCATGGGGCCTGCTCTGTTTAGCTTCAGCTGCTCTGTTACCCGTCTTTCCATTTTCATTCCTTAATGTCACGTTCCATTTGAGGTTAAGCTGTACTGCGCTTTGCTGGGGAGAAGGAATGTAAGCTTTTTATTAATGGGTATCATGTAGTCCTGACCTATCCTTGTTTTTTTTTTTTTTTTTTTTTTCCTTTTCTCTTTTGGAGCAGACATGGCTGGAGTTTTACCGATGGCAGTTCAGGATTTCACTTTTTGATTTGTTTGGAAGTGGAGTCAACCCTCTGTTCTTTACATTTTTGTTTGGTAACCAAACCATCTCCAGTTTAGCACTGTTCACTAGAACTTTCTATGATAATGGAAATGTTCCTCCATGCTGTCCAGTATGGTAGCCACTAGCCACATTTGGCTATTGAGCACTTAAAAGGTGGCTAATGTAACTGAGAAACTAAATTTTAGATTTTATTTTACTTAAAGTCATTTAAATTTAAATAGCCACGAAAGGCTAGAAGTGATCATGTCGCACATTACAAATTGAATTGAGTTTCCAAACCTCCATTTATGGTTTGTTTTTACTCAAGTGGATTAGTTAGGGTTCTCCAGAGAAACAGAACCAACAAGATGTATACACATACATAGAGGAGGAGATTTTTATAGGAATTGGTTTAAGTCATTAAGAGTCTCTTATGGTTTGTCTCCTTCTCTGTCTTTGTCTTATTTTTCCTTCCTTTCCCTTATGTTCATCTGTTTTGTTTCTTAAATCCCATATATGAGTGAAATTGTATGATATTTGTCTTTCTCTGACTGACTTATTTCATTTAGCATAATACCCTCTAGTTCCATCCATGTTGTTGCAAATGGCAAGATTTCATTCTTTTTGGTGGCTGAGTAATATTCTAGTTTATGTGTGTGTGTGTGTGTGTGTGTGTGTGTGTGTGTGTGTGTGTGTATCTCACTTCTTTTTTTTTTTTTTAAAGAGAGAGAGAGTGTGTGCACAAGAGAAAGGAGCGCACACAAGAGACTGAGAGAGCACAAGTAGGGGGAGCAGCAGACAGAGGGAGAGGGAGAAGCAGGCTCTCTGCTGAGCAGGGAGCACAATGCGGGACTCGATCCCATGACCCTGGGATCATGACCTGAGCCAAAGGCTTAACTGACAGAACCACCCAGGCACCCTTATACCACATCTTCTTTATCCATTCGTCTGTTGATGGACATCTGGGCTCTTTCCTTAGTTTGGCTATTGTGGGCATTGCTGTTATAAACATTGGGGTGCAGGTGCCCCTTTGAATCACTATATTAGTATCCTTTGGATAAATACCCAGTAGTGCAATTGCTGGGTCATAGGGTAGCTCTGTTTTTAACTTCTTGAGGAACCTCCATACTGTCTTCCACAGTGGCTGCACCAGTTTGCATTCCCACCAACAGTGTGAGAGGGTTCCCCTTTCTCCATATCCTCACCAACATCTGTTTCCTGATTTGTTAAATTTAGCCATCCTGACCGGTGTGACATGGTATCTCATTGTGGTTTTGATTTGTATTTTCCTGATGTCGAGTGATGTTGAGCATTTTTCATGTGTCTGTTGCTGGTCCCAGATGTTTTATATATTTCATAGAAACACATATTAGTAGCAGGTGCTGTGGTTGATATTCTTTCCTAGGTTCAATTTCAAATGGACTTACAGGCTGAAGAAGCTTAAAAAGATTCTCATGTGCTCCGGCTGAAGATCACGCATATGTCTGATTCCCCACAAGTACACGCAACTTTGTGAAGTCCTTCTCTTGAGAATGTCAGGAGTGTAAGTTCTTCATCTGTACTGTGGTTCTAATCATACTCAGCAACACTCTGGCACTTGCACTTGTGCTGGCCTTCAGTGTGCCATGATTCACATGTGTAGTAGCTATCTGGACTAAGACATGGGGTAGAGATCCTGACTTGTATGCCCCTTAGGATCAACTGATTTCAACATGGACTTGTCCTAGGTGCTTGACAACCATTCAGTAGAAAATTAAAGTTACCTAAAATGTCACTACTCAGAGATAATGGTTTAAATTTTTGTGTATTTAATTTCAGGGATTTTTTTGGGAGGGCACATTTACACATTCATTCACACATATTCATTTGCATATGGATTGTATTGGTATTTACCAATATTCTGCTTTTTAAGTAATAGGAGAAATAAAGTAATAGGGAATAGTGAATGTTATCAAATATTTACGAAAACAGGATTTTTAATGGCTATATTCTTTCCAATTATACAGATGTTGCCTTACCCACCGAACCATTTTCTTATTGTTGGACTTAGGGTTTTTTCAATTTGTTGCATTATAAATAGGATGTCATTGCTACTGTTACATATAATGTTAATTCTTTTTTTATGTGTAATTTTATTTTATTTTATTTTTTGCTCATTTATTTTATTTTACTTTTTCATCATGATAAGTGTACTCTTTAATTCCCATAACCTATTTCACCCATACCCTTAGGTAACCATCAGTTTGTTCTCTATAGCTAAGAGTCTGTTTCTTGATTGGTCTCTCTCTCTTCCTTTTTTTCTTCATTCATTTGTTTTGTTTCTTAAATTCCACATATGAGTGAGATTATATGGTATTTGTCTTTCTCTAACTTATTTCGCTTAGTATTATACTCTCTAGCTCAATCTATATTGTTGCAAATGACAAAATTTCATTCTTTTTTGTTGCTGAATAATATTCCGTTGTATATATATACCACATCTTTTTTCTACATTCATCTATCGATGGACACTTGGGCTGCTTCCATAGTTTGGCTATTGTATATAATGCTGCTATAAACATAGGGGTGCACATATCCCTTTGAATTAGTGTTTTTGTATTTTTGGGGGATAAATACTCAGTAGTGTGATTGCTGGATTGTAAGGTAGTTCTATTTTTAATTTTTTGAGGAACCTCCATACTGTCTTCTAGAGAGGCTGCACCAGTTTGCATTCCCCCCAACAGCATACAAGGAAGGGTTTCTTTTTCTCTGCATCCTCACTAACACATGTTGTGATATTAATTCTTTCTTAATACAATATGTATGTAGGGTTTTTATGTTCCCAGTGGCAGTGGCTGGAAATACGTATCTCTCAAGGCTCTTGCAAGCACTGAGAATTAACATTTAAAAGATGCCCATTTGATGAGAAAAATTGTCTTAACTTGTTAATTATTTTAATTAGGTTTTAATTTGTGCTTTTTGTGTTTTAATTGAGGTATAATTGACACATAACATCATATTAGTTCCAGGTGAACAACATAAGGATTAGCTATTTGTATATATTACAGAATGATCACCACAGTAAGTCTAGTTAACATCTGTCGCCATATTTAGTTAACAAAATAATTTGTACTTTTTTTATATTGTCACGTAAGACAATATAAAATAACTATAAAATAACTTAAAAATATAAAATAACTTAAAATTCTGCAAATTTTAAAATCTATTTTATAGTGTTTAAATATTGAAGTGTTAAGGTGTTTCTTTTAAAAAGAGTTGTATATTTCCCATACTCAGAGTTGTAAACTCTCACTGCAAAAAATCTGGAAATGCATAAAAATATATAGAAAAAAGGTCATTCTTAATCCTATTAACTCAGGAGTAACTGCAGTTGATAGTGTAGACTTAGAAGAAGTGCCTCCATATTCTCTCCTATGCCTACATAAACACATGCCACACAACCACCCACACTTTCTTTTCTGTTACCAAAATGGAAACACATATTGTTTTCATAATCTGATCTTTCTCAACTAAAAATATATTGTGGGAAAAACAGACAGCATGATGTTGTGGTTGGGAACATGGCCTTGGAAGTCAGGCTCCCCGGGTTTGCAGCTCAGCTTTGCCACTTACTAACCTTGAACAAGTTGTTCAATTGCTCTGCACTCATTTTCCTCATTTGTAAGGAAATGGGAAATGGGAATAATTGAGAAAAATAATAAATGAGAACAATTTGCAATCTATTCAGAGAGCTGTTGTGAATAGCAAATGAATTAAGCACATAAGATACTAAGAAGAGTGCATGACACATACTGACACCCAACAAAAGTGAACTTTTATTATCTCCTCATATCAACATGGATTTATATTGTTGGGAGGATAATTGCATTCTATTCTATTATTAGTGGTAGTTTATTGTATCATCTACTGTATCTATTTGTAACATAATTTACTTAAACAAATCTCTTCAAATACTTTTCAGTTACTTTACTAAGATGAATGGTCAGTGGCATAGCACAGAGTTTAAGAATGTTCTCTTAAAATTATTAGCTATGTCCCTGTGAATCCTGGCTCTGCTGCTTACCAGACAGACTACTTAACTTAAATCCAGGATTCCTTATGTATAAATTAGATGTAACAAAACTCTTATAGGATTGTCTTTTAGTTATCTATTGCTGCAAAACAAATTAGTGGTTTAAAACAACCATTTTATGGTTCATTTATTGTTCATGAGTTTGTAAGCCCAACATATTGGGCTGGGCTTAGCTTGGTGGGTCTTCTGCTTCTCTCACCTGGGGTCACTCATGTGGCTAATGTTATCTGAGAGCTCAGCTATGACTGGGTTGTCTAAATTAGCCTTCCTCTGTCTGATGCTTGATGCTGGCTATTGACTGAAGTTGAGTCTTAGCAGGGTAGGGGTCTTAACATTGTGGCAAGATTTCAAAAGCAGAAAGACAAAGGGATATCCTCTGTTTGTGACATTTGCTTATATCTCATTGGACAAAACAAGTGACATGGCCAAACCCAGAGTCACTGTGGAAGGGGACTATGCTAGGGCACAGATACAGGAAGGAATGATTCATTGGAGGAGGCCATTACTATAATAAATATTCTAGTTACAAAGATTATAATTTAATTGTATCTTCCTTAAAATATAGATGATAATAGTATCTACCTTAGACAATTATCATCAGAGTCAAATGATCTAATACATTTGTACTATCATTCACACATTGTAAGTGTTCAATAAATGTTAATTATTATATTGAGTACTTGCTTGCTTATTTCCTCGGGAAATGAATTGAGGTATGTACTTGATAAAGACATTAGATGCCAGTGGCAAATTATTTTCCCACACCTTTTTAGAAACATTGGTCATATCGCTTTTGAAAATAATTGTCACTCTGATGGATGGATGAAAAATAACTCATTATTATTGTTTACATTTCTTTGATTACTTATATTTGTTTATAATTTCCATGGATTTTTGACTATCTGCATTTTTTTAGTGTTGTGCCTATTCATTCTCCTTGCCCGTCTGAAAGAAAATAAATGTTTATTTTGGAATCACTTTAGGTTTATAGGAGAATTACAAAGATCATTACAGAAAGTTCTTGTATATCCTACATAATATTTTGCATTACTGTGGTACATTTGTCACAACCAAGAAACCAACATTAGTGCACTGCTGTTAACTAAACTTCAGACTCTAGGTTTCAGTAGTTTTTCCACTATTATCCTTTTTCTGTTCTGGAGTCTAGTCGAGTACTGCATTACATTTAATCTTCATGTTTCCTTAGTCTCCCCTGGTATGGGACAGTTTTTCAGTCTTTGTTTTTATGACCCTGGACAGTTTTGAGGAGTACGGGTCAGATATTTGTGGAATATCTCTCACTTGGATTTGCCTGATGTTTTCTCCTGATTTGACTGGGATGTTTAGTTTTTGGGAAGAATACCAGAGAGGTAGAATGCCTTTCCCATCATATCCTATTGGGGTGGGGGGCACATGCTGTCAACATGACTTAGCACTGATGATATTAACCTTGGTCATTTTGTTCTGGTGGCGTTTGCCAGATTTCTTCACTGTAAATTTATTATTCTTCACTTTCTGTACTCTATTCTTTAGAAGTAAGTCACTAAGTTCAGCCCACACTCAAAATGGGGGGGTGGGGTGGGAGTAGAGTGCCTCCTCTAAAAAGGGAGGTGTATTAGTTTGCTAGTACTGCCATAACAAAATACCATAGGTCAAGGTGCTGGAGATAGAGCCATAAATAAAACAAAGGCTTTGCTTTTCATGGAGCTTATACTCTAGAGAAGGCAGTTAGTCAATGAACAAGTCGGGAAGTAAAAACAATAATATAATGTCATACCATAAGACCTATGAAGAAAAATAAAGCAGGGTAAGTGCTAGAGAGCAAGAGGGGATGGCAATCTTAAGCTAGCTATGGAAGGCTTCTTGGATGAAGTGACATTTGAGTAGAGACCTGAATGAAGAGAGAAAGTAAGCTCTGAAGCTGGCTGAGGGGTAGTGCATTCTAGGTAGAAGAAATAGGGAGTGCAAAGGCTCTGAGGTGAGTGCATGCTGCTATATTATAGCAATAGCAGAGAGGCCAGTGCAACTGGAGAGGAATGAGGGAGGCAGTAATAAAGGATGACATCAGAGGTTGTGAGGGACCGGATCCTGTGGGGCCTCATAGGTCGTGATAAGAACTTTGGCTTTATTCTGAGTGTGATGGGGAGCCATGGAAGGGTTCTGAGCAGAGGTGGGACATAATCAGGTTTGTATTATAAAAGATGTACCTTTGCTTATTGTGTGAACATTTGGCTAGACAGAGCTGAGAGTGGAAGCAGGCATCCCAGGTAAGAGACTCTTGTAGTGATTCATATGAGAGGTAATTGTGGGTTAGACCAGGGTCATAATGGTGGAGATAGAGAGAAGTGGTAGGATTCAGGATACATTCTGAAGAAGAACCAACAAAATTTATTGACTAGATGGGAGGTGAAAGAAGGAAAGGAATCAAGAATAACTTTAAGATTTGCACCTTAGCCATTGAGTGAATTAAACATTCTTTTTATTGAAAAGGAAAACTCTGAAGAGAGCCAGGTTCTCTTTTGGACATTGGATGCATATTGACATCAGAGGGGAGATGTCCGATTGGCAGATAGAAAAATGAATCTGGCATTCAGCAGAGGCAGTCAAAGTGGGAAAAATAAATTTGGAAGTCAATGATGTATATATACACACACATAGACACACACATTCACACTGACAGTTTTAGAAATTACATGGGGTTTAAATATACACATCTAATTTATATGTAATAGTAGTCAATATTTCTGAAGCTAACAATATCAGGGCCTTTTTAACTTATAATTTATTATTATTATTATTATTTTATTTATTTGAGAGAGAAAGAGGGGGAAGTGGGTGAAGGAGCAGAGGAGGAGGGAGAGGGACGAGCAGACTCCAAGCTGGGCATAGAGCCCAATGCAGGGCTTGACCCAACGACCCTGAGATCATGACCTGAGCCGAATTCAAGAGTCAGACACTTAAACCAAGTGAGCCACTCAGGTGCCTCCTTATTATTTTAATTAACCCAACACACTATTAATTTTTCTCTATCTCGAGTTTCATTTCACATGGTTAGTACATGAAAAATCATGGATTTTATCTATTTTTTCTTTTCTTTTTTTAAAATTTTTTATTGTTATGTTAATCACCATATATTACATCATTTGTTTTGGTGTAGTGTTCCGTGATTCACTGTTTGTTCATAACACCCAGTGCTCCATGCAGAATGTGCCCTCTTTAATACCCTTCACCAGACTAACCCATCCCCCCACCCTCCTCCCCTCTAGAACCCTCAGTTTGTTTTTCAGAGTCCATCGTCTCTCCTGGTTCGTCTCCCCCTCTGACTTACTCCCCTTCATTCTTCCTCTCCTGCTATCTTCTTCTTTTTCTTTTTTCTTAAAATATGTTGCGTTGTTTCTTATCTATTTTTTCTTAAGAGAAATGGTACTATTTCATGTTTTCATCACTTTCTCAACAATTAAAAGCAGATTAAAAGAACTAAGAAGGAAACTTGGGTATCAATGACATTGTAATGTCCACTGTATTGGTTAAGACTGTATGTTGCAAGTGACCAAAAATCCCATACAACCAAATATACAAGGGACTATTTTGGTTTACTTAACTGGGACCTTTAAGTGGTAGGTCTGGTTTTAAGCATTGTCGTATCCAGGAGTTCAAACAATCTTACCCACTTTCTGTCTCTGCGATGCTATCTATATTCACTGTCTTTGTCTCTCTTTGTCTTTCAGTATTGCTTACCACTACTTTGTTTTATTCTTTCACTCTCTCTAGGGCAACATATCCCTGGTGGATACAAGCACAGGAATCCTTACAGTTTGGGACGAAAGCACAAAAGAAACATCCATGTTAATCCCTCAGAAAGGACTTGGATGAACCCTTCTTGGGTTTTTATATCTGGATGATGAATTATTCTCATTGGTCAGCCTGAGTGATGTGTCTACAGGGGGTAAAGAGCTTTTTGATGGATGGGCTCAATAGAATCTAAAGGAAAGTAGGAGGCATTTCCCAAGAGAAAACCAGGCCATGCTGGCTGCCTGCCCACAGCTATAAAAGTGTCCATTAGAGAAGAGACTGGATGGCATTTGTAATATAGATGGCGAGGGTAGAGATTTGAGTTGAGTTGAGTTGAGTGAGATGATTTTTAGATCCCCAGAGTGAGTCTGGAGTCCCAGGATTTTTCATTATTCAGTCAGTTTGCTTTAGTAAATACTTAAGTATTTTTATACCCAGGTAAGATTTTTATTTTTGCTTAAAATAACTCCATGAAGTAAACACTCACTCACACACACACACACACACACACACACACACACACACACACACACGGAAATAAAGAGACTTATCAAAGTCCAGGGAAGTAGTTAGTGGCAGAGGGAGGACTAGAAAACAAGCCTTATTCCTGGCCCTTTGCTCTTATCCCTAGAGGAGAGCTGACCCAAAGGAGCAGGAAGCAGGCAGTCACATTTAAACATTGGATACAAAACTGCTTGGTGAATCCAAGCCTTGGGAACCACGAGGACTCCTTCAGGAGTGAAGACTAGAGACCTGAGCAAACTACGTATTTAGGGAGGCAGGAGGAGAGAGTGACCAAAGACTAAAGTGGTTTTTGAACACTTCACTTTGCCTAAAAGCCTCTCCTAGAGGTCAGATTGGTTCAGAAATCAGGTAACAAGGAACCCTGGAACATCTCAAGTTACTCAGTGCTCAGTGCGGGGTAGTGGTTCAGTGGGTAGGCTCTGGTGTCAGGGCAATTTTGTTCATCTCCTACATTTACTAGTCCTGTGAGCTCTGGCAGATTACTTAACCCCACAAAGTCCTAGTCTTTATCATTCCAACGGTGGACAATAATCATATTTACCTCAGAAGGTTGTGGAGAGGATTAAAATTGTTATACACATCAAGTGCATGGTACAGTGTCTGCACCACAGTAAATGCTCAGTAAGTGTTAGCATTTCTTACTATTATTACTATTACTACTGCTGCTATGTTACTACTCTACACCATCATTGTTGCAAGCACACTTGGGTCATTTAGGCCTCTGTCTGTTCCAGAATTACAGCGTTTCTTCTAAGCAGAACTTATGATCTAGGCCCTTTGAGTTTTTCTGGTTTTAGGAAGTATGTTTTCAGTGACACTCTGGATTTCTTGCATCTGTTAGACAGACCTTGGTATATAGCTCTGAACTCTCATATTTCTTGGATAGATACAGAATATGATCATGACAATTGTTCTAAAATCATATAGATGCACACTGGACAGTCAAATGTCGACAATCAGGGCTGAATGCCTCCTACTCACCAGCTGGCTGTCAGGAAGGGCTGGCTCAAGAAACTTATGAAAAATAAAATAAATTTCCTCAAATTTCAGAATAAGAGACCCTAGCTTTGAGGTATTTTCAAGAAGAGAATAATAGCTTCCTCCCCTCTGTTTGGATCATGCCCATCATGATTTCTAGTAATTAGAGAAAAACAGAATTTTAAACAGCAATAGGCTTTCAAAGGAACTTGGGGACAAATTGTAGCAGGTAATAATTATGAGCTAGAATTGTCATGGTCATGTAATGACAGGATACTGGGGCCCAAGGGCCTTGCTTTCAAAGAAGGACATTTGAAGATATTTTTCTCCCGGACATAGAGTTCATGCCCAGAGAAAATACTGTTAGGCCACAAATAGCCCCCTATGCTCAGTTTTCAGGTGAAACAAGATCTGTGTTTACAGAGTGCTCACTTTCTAGGTCTCTATTCTGTAGGGTACTCAGAATTCAGTGTGCCTAGCCAAAATCCTCCAGAAGACAGGAATTTAAGGGTTCTGGGGAGTTGTTCTTCCATGTGGTACTAATAAAGAACTACTTCCTGTCAATTCTTTCAGAAAATGATGGGCCCTTATGTGCGGCAAGGAATTTGCCCAACTACCCAATGTAGCTGTTTGTCTACCCCTCCCTGCAACCTGGATTCAGTTCAGTATTTATACCTTGAATGGAGATGAGCCATTTCTTCCCTCTCTTACTCTCTCCTACTCTCTCTCTTGTCAAAACTTTTTTACAATTTTTACAATTAGAGAACAATTGCAAAGTTAGTAAGAGTTCCCTTAGTCTTCACCAGCTTCCCATATTGTTCACACCAGGCACAACTGAGATACAGTTTGTAAAACTAAGAAATTACACAGATACAGTATTCTTGAGTGAACTAAAGACTTTATTGTAATTTCTTGTTTTCCAACAGTGTCCTTTTTCTGTTTCAGGATCCAACCTAGGATTTAGTTGTCATTCCTCCTTAGTCTCCTCAAATCTGTGACAGTTCTCTGTCTCTCTTTGTCTTTTGTGACCTTGAAACTTTGCAAGAGTACTGATATTTTTGTAGGACTCTCAAATTTGTAGGCTCTTCAATTTGAATTCTTTTTGAAATTTCTCATGGTTAGATTAAAATTATGGATATTTCCCTCTTTTTTTTTAACTCCTTTGTTCCTGGCTACTTTTTCAAAAATACTGATGTTGAATATTACAGAATTAACTAATAAGTTAAAGATAAGCTGTAATTGTATCTTCTTGCAGGTAGAGAATGAATTAGGTTGTAAAGAAGCTAAATTTTTTTTCCTTTTTAAATTTTTTATGGTTGGAAAGCTCTCCTTAAAGAGAATCAGTAGTTACCTTTAGGCCAAAACATAATTTTGAAGGTGTTTTGGATGTTCCCTTTCTAAGAATGGTTATTGAAGTGCAAGTTGGCCTGTGAGAACTCAAGGTTAACTACTATTGCAAGCAATGATAGCCCAGGCAAAGGAGGTTTGTAAAGCCATCATGCTTAAGGCTTTTCAGAAAATGTAACTAAATGTTGGTTAACAATAGGCATATTATGACATCTGTTATTTTTATTTAAGGCAACATTACATTTATTCAATAGACATTGATTACCCATTTCTCTTCATTCTGGGCATGGTGTTAATCTAGCTCATGATGAATTTAATGTAATATTTGTGGAAAGCATGAGTGAATTGTTTATACAGTCTATTCTCATTATTCACAGTAGTGATGGTCTATAAAGTTGCCATGAAGAGTGAATTAGCAACTACTGAACCATTGCTCCTAGGAGAAATACAGGTTTAGGTTCCTGTGAGACTCTGGTTGCAAAACTTTTGTCAACTAATCAATATGTCATTTTGTTTTATGTGTGTTCCTGTTTAAAGACACCTTATTTAACATATAGTATTGAGTCATTAACACTGAACTCACAGCCAACAGCACTAGAACTTATGCCTGAATGAAACTTATCTAACATGTGTATTTTTTTTATTATGTTATGTTAATCACCATACATTACATCATTAGTTTTTGATGTAGTGTTCTATGATTCATTGTTTGCATATGACACCCAGTGCTCCATGCAGAACGTGCCCTCTTTAATACCCATCACCAGGGTAACCCATCCCCCCACCCCCCTCCCCTCTAGAACCCTCAGTTCGTTTCTCAGAGTCCATCGTCTCTCATGGTTTGTCTCCCCCTCTGATTTCCTCCCCTTCATTCTTCCCCTCCTGCTATCTTCTTCTTTTTTTTTCTTAACATATATTGCATTATTTGTTTCAGAGGTACAGATCTGTGATTCAACAATATTGCACACTCCACAGTGCTCACCATAGCACATACCCTCCTCAATGTCTATCACCCAGCCACCCCATCCCTCCCACCCCCCCACCACTCTAGCAACCCTTAGTTTGTTTCCTGAGATTAAGAATTCCTCCTATCAGTGAGGTCATATGATACATGTCTTTCTCTGATTGACTTATTTTGCTCAGCATAATACCTTCCAGTTCCATCCACGTCGTTGCAAATGGCAAGATTTCATTCTTTTTGATGGCCGCATAATATTCCATTGTATATATATACCACATCTTCTTTATCCATTCATCTGTCGATGGACATCTTGGCTCTTTCCACAGTTTGGCTATTGTGGACATTGCTGCTATAAACACTGGGGTGCACGTACCCCTTTGGGTCCCTACATTTGTATCTTTGGGGTAAATACCCAGTAGTAACACATCTATTTTTGCCGTAAGGCACATCACAGCCTTCTTGTACTTAGGGACACTAGACAGCACTAGTAACACACTAGGTAGCCCTTTTAAACAGTGAAATCACTAACAAAGAGTACAAAAATGTGAAAAGAATACTTGTTTATGAGAATTGAAACAAAGCAGAGTATCGCTTATTCAACCTTAGCTGGAAATGTGTGGGTTATGTCTCAAAATTTTCCCTGCTCTGAGCATATTGGTAAGTGATCCTGAAAGCACTGTATTGATTTTGAGGTTACAAATAAATTTTAGCAGATAGGCAAATTCACAAATATGGAATCCATGAATAAAAAGAATCAACTGATTTCTACAT
This sequence comes from Eumetopias jubatus, assembly GCF_037043125.1. Classification (NCBI taxonomy): domain Eukaryota; kingdom Metazoa; phylum Chordata; class Mammalia; order Carnivora; family Otariidae; genus Eumetopias; species Eumetopias jubatus. The sequence goes on from NW_028274808.1 coordinate 79,834,155, forward strand.
CCACACTGTGTGAAGTAAGAATTGTCCCTATTTCATAAATTGAAAATCCCTAAGGTTTAAAGATGCTAAGTCACTTCCCTAAAGCTAGCCAGCTAGTTAGTGGGGCAGATAGAAGCTAAATGATGCTCTTCTAATTCCAAAGGCAAGGCTTCCATATTTGTACTATGTATCTCACTGCATGTGAGAAAGCTAAGCTATCTCTTGGCAAGTTCTGGAGTCAGTCAGATGCTGTTCCCTTACCTATATTAAGTTGTGATAAGATGAGACATCTCCACTTAGATATTTGTCCCTAGACTGACCTCAAACAGGATTTAAAGTCTATTTAATCAAATACCACTCATTCTGAAACATATATTGTATTTCAAATAGTCTCAGTGTATGGATCTTACAGGAATTACAAGTCAGTATTCTAGGAGAATGGTTACTATATCATCTTTATATATGACCTCTCTTTTTGGAGATTTTTCCCTAAAAAGTTTATTTTCCCTCATTATTAAAATAATTCATGCTATTTTAGTGAATTTTGAAAATATAGAAAAGCCCAAAGAATAAAATACAAACCATCCATATTCCTTACACAAAGAAATAATCATTATTAACACTGGGTGTGACTTCTTTCCATTTTTTCCCCCTCTTGTTTTTCACGTTATGTATATTTATTCAAATACACATATATTAAGAACTAGGGTCATACTCTATTTGCTATTTTTCACTTTTTCATGAAGTAATGCATTTTAGAGATTTTTAGATGTTATTATATGGATATGCCATTGTTTATTGAAGTATTTAGATTGCTTTCAGTTTTTAGTTATTTCAAATGCATTTTTAATTGAGCATTAAGATGAATATTAGCACATATTCCTAATTATATGAAAATAGAATTGTTGCATCAAAATGTACAGACATTATAAAGACTTTTTGAAAATTATTGCTAAGTTGCTTTCAGGGAGGTTATAGCAATTTAATTTTCCCACCAGCCTGTCTCTCTGTCTTCTTGTAAACAGAGCATGATTTAGAGACTTATCTTTTTTTTAAAGATTTTATTTATTTATTTGAGAGAGAGAAAGAATGAGAGATAGAGAGCACGAGAGGGAAGAGGGTCAGAGGGAGAAGCAGACTCCCCGCTGAGCAGGGAGCCCAATACGGGACTCGATCCCGGGACTCCAGGATCATGACCTGAACCGAAGGCAGTTGCTTAACCAACTGAGCCACCCAGGCGCCCGAGACTTTATCTTAAGTTGTTTTATTTTAGGCATCTAAATGCCTTTGAAATTATATGAGCTTATATTTTATTTTTAAAGTAAGATTGAAATTTTTAGAATGTTCTCTAACTGAAATGTTGTAATTGTTCAGATTCCCTTCCTCCTAGTAGTAGGCTGTATGTGCCATGCGGTACCATTTAGTGTACCATATAGTGAGAGGAGATGAGCATTGAGGTAGCATCCCAAGATAACACATATAGTGTAAGTGGGGAGCACAGGGGAAGATGAACCTATGGAGGGACAGAGACAGGAAGAGGCCCAGAGAACCTGGGGAACAGGTTATCACCAGAACTGGGATGAGGCAGTTTCCATAAATCTGTAAAGTTTCCATTACACAACAGTGTAAATGCTTCAGAAAGTATTCAAAAAGTCAAGTAGGACAAGAGCTGAAAATTGTCCACTTAATTGAGCAAAAAGGGAGGACAGAAATCTGGATTACTGTGGGCTGAGGTGCATGCGTCAGAGACCTGTTTTTTACATGTGCCTGTTTCTGTTTAGTTCCTGTGGATTTTTTTTGGAGTATGTGTGTGGGGAGTGAACGTACAAACATGGGCTATTCTGGAAGCAGCTAGCACAGTTTGCTTCAGGCCACCTGCTTTGGGGGAGCAGCAATTCCATAAATGCAAAGAAGCAAATAATTGCAGATACTATCGGTCTGCCTTTGAATCACCATAAAAGGCCAATTCCAATTTTGTTCTAAAAATGGGCAAAAGTTTTCAACTGACCCATCATTGATGAAACATCCTAAAGATGGATTTTAATCGGTGCAGTAGCAATGTAAACTCTTAGCAGGAGGCAGTCAGTTATTTTAGCAATGAATCCTCCCCTGACCTAGGGTACCAATTGTAATGGCATTTTTTTTTTTTTTTTTTTGTTTCAGCAAGTGCGCAAGTTTACATTTGGGGTTGACTGCTGTTTTCGCAAGGCAATTTAGACAGAACTACAGAGACTTGTGTTTGAGCAATTATACAGCAAACATTGCCCAGGTTAAGAGTGTTGCACTGAAGCCTGGTGTCCACTCGGATGCCTCCTGGGGGCAGGGACACTTTTTGATGAAAGGAACAGCTTACATGCTGAAGTGGCCCATGGGACTAACCTGGGGAGAGCTGGCTTAGATCTGGGATGTTCTTCCCATTCTGAGTTTTTTTCTCACTTTGCGTAAGAAGAGAATGCTAGATGATAGAGCAATAATAACAGTACTAATGGTAGTACTGCTGTTACTAGCTAATACTCCCCAAGAAGTTACTCTGTTCTAGGCTATGTGCAGAGCACTTGATAAGTATATATCTAATGCAATCTTCCCCACAGTCTTACGACATGTGAGCTGTTAGATTTTACAGATGAGAAAAGTGAGGTTCAGAGGAGTTAAACAGCTTGGCAAAGTCGCTTGGCTGGTGAGAGGAACGTTGAACACCAAACCTTGGTCTCCCTGACCCCAGGACCCTTCTCTCATCCATTGCTACTTCTTATGTGTGTATGGTGCCAGTATGGTGCCTGGCACACAGTAGGTACTCAGCAGATGTTCATTTCCTTCTTTTCTGGGTGGTGGTGGGCCGGGACAGCAGGTCTGTTGTCTCATCAGAGAGAATGGCCACACACCAAGGACACTGCCTGGACACTCATCAGTCTAGGTTGGAATGACAAGCATGAGGAGGGCAAAGGTTTCCGGGCTTTCTGGACCTGCTGGGGGATTCGAGAAAGTTCTGTAACCTGAGTCATTCTTTGTCCTTGAGAGGTAATTCTTGCTCACATTCTTAGCAGGGGTTCATGATTTTTGCTGTATTAATGAAGGCTTAAAACAATTTTCTTTTAAAACCTGGTTTTTCTTTATCAGTTGAGACTGATTGTAGTTTTGTGGGGATGAGGAGGTGTTTGAAAGGAGTGTTCTTTTGCCTCTGAAATCTTAAGATAACGCTGTAAGTTTAGTGGGGGAGTTTCTATCAGTTAGGAGCTGAATCAGGAGCTGCTGATTAGGAACTAAGTTTGAGTTCCAGAGATAGAGGAAGAACTGGCTCTTTTCCCTTTACAGAGACATGAAATTTCATTGCTGCTTCTAGTGCTCAGAGGCCTGAGGGAAAATGGAGAGGATCCAAAGAGGAAGGCTAAAGGTTATGGTTTCCTACTTTTCTGCTTGGGCTTGCCTCTGCTTCCGAGGGTGGTTGGTGGAGACTTCAGTGTGTCACAGCCAAATCCTTGCTGGCTGGCAGGGCGGAATGGCGCCTCCTACAGGTCTCTGAGGGAGAGGCATAACAGGTAGTAGGAAGCCACCCTGGGCATCCTGGATCCTGGCCTTTGCCCTCCACTTACTCACCCAGTTGGGATGGAGGGTACTTGACCCTTCCTGAGAGTGGAGGTGCATTCAGGGGAACATATAACAACAGTCCTTTTATTTTATTTTTATTTTTTAAAGATTTTATTTATTTGACACAGAGAAAGAAAGAGAGAGAGCACAAACAGGGGGAGCAGGAGAGGGAGAAGCAGGCTCCTGGCTGAGCAGGGAGCCCGATGTAGGGCTTGATCCCAGGAAGCTGGGATCATGACCTGAGCTGAAGGCAGACGCTTAACTGACTGAGGCACCCAGGTGCCCCAACAACAGTCCTTTTAAAACAAAGAGCTAAAAGCCTAATCACACATTTGTATTTTAAATACAACATGGGTGCCTAATTTTGAATTTATGTGTCGTAATTAAGTTACCTAATGTTATCTCTGTAAGGCCGGCAGGACTCCAACCATTTTGGAGTACAGCCTGGCAACCACAGGAAAAAAAATGAACTCCGGTGTCAGACTGGCTGGGTGTGAATCATAGCTCCAGTATTAACAGGTCGTAGACCTTGGACAAGTCACTTGAGTGCCCCAGTATCCTCATCTGCAAAGTGGAGCTAACAATACCTACCTCACAGAGTTGTATTGAGGGTTAAATGAGTCATCATCATCATCATCATCATAATTCTATTATTAAGCAATAAAAACTATGTAAATGTTAGCTATTATCATTTTTATTATTGTTGTTGTTAAATGTTACAAAATGGCATATCCTTAGAGGGGACTCCTTACCAAGACAGCAACATAAATTATTTGTTAAGGAAATTAATTGGTGGATTTCTCTGTGTTCAAGCTTTGCACAACAGTAATGTAAAGTCCACAATGAGATACAACTTCACATCCACTAGGATGACTATAAATAAAAGCAAAATCAAAATGGAAAAGAACAAGTGCCAGCAAGGATGCAGAGAAATTGGAAGCCCTCTTACATTGGTGGTGGGAATGTAAAATGGTTCAGCTATTGTGAAAAGTAGGTGGTGTTTTCTCAAAAAGTTAAACATAGGATTACCATATCACCCAGCAATTCTACTTCTAGTTTTATAGCCAAAAGAATCAAAAGCCGTTACTCAAACAAAAACTTGTATGCCATGTTCACAGCAGCATTATTTACAATAGCCAAAAGATGGAAACCATCCAAATGTCCGTCAATTGATGAATAGGTAAACAAATGATGGTATATACACACAATGGAATATTACTCAGCCATAAAAAGGAATTAGGTACTGGGGCGCCTGGCTGACTCAGTTGGGAGAGCATATGACTCTTGGCTGCGAGGTTGTGAATTCAAGCCCTGCATTGGGTGTAGAGCTTACTTAAAAATAAAATCTTAAAAAAAGGAATTATGTACTATGGATGAACTTTGAAAACATTATGCTAAGTGAAATAAGCCAGATACTATATTGTACACATCATATGATTCCATTTATATGAAATATCTAGAATATGTAAATCCATAGAGACAGTAGATTGATGATTGCTAAGGGCTGGTGGGGAGAATAGGGAGTAACTGCTTAATGGATATAGGGTTTTATTTTGGAATGATGATAATTTTTTGGAAGTAGATGGTACAACATTGTGAATGTACTAAATGACACTTTAAAACGGTTAATTTTATGTTATATGAATTTCACCTCAATTAAAAAAAAGCGAAATGAGATAATCTGTTCCTGATTATAGAAAATAATTACTTTGTTTACACTATTTTTTAAAGTTATTACTAAAATTTCTTTCTATAATATGTCTTTTAAAATTCCACTTTATAATTTACTTACAATAGAACAAACTGATTTTAGTTCAGTGAATTTTAACAAATGTATATGTACATGTAACCCTTAGTTGAACCAAGAAATATGATATTTCCATCACCTTAGGGAGTTTACTTATACCCTATTCAAATAATTAATCTAATTTTGGTTACCAAAGAACAGAGTTGTCTATTCCAGAAATAGAATCTATAAATGGAATCCATATTATATACTCTTTGGTATCTGGCTTTTTTTCACTCATTATAGTGTTTTTGAGGTTCATTCATATAGTTCTGTGTGTTAGTATTTCATAATATTTCATTGCTAAAAGTATTCCATTATAATATTATACCATGATTCAGTTATCCATTAACTTGTTGATGGACATTTGGATTATTTCCAATTTTTGCCTGTTATGAAAACCCTGTTATAAATATTCTTATATAACTCTTTTTGTAGAAATATTTTTAATTTTTTCTTGGGTAAAAATTTAGGAGGGAAAGTGCTGGATTAAAAGGTAAGTGTATATTGAATTTTAAAGATTGTCTATTTTCCCAAATGTACCATGTTGCACTGCCAGACATACTGTATTTCTGGTTGTCTCCTAACCTTGTCAACAGTTGGTATTGTTAGTCTTTTTAATTTTAGCTATTTTGGTCAGAATGAAGTAATATCTCATTGTGGATTTAATTTGCATTTCCCTTATGACTAATGATACTGAGTATTTTTTCAGGTACTAATTAACTACTCATATAACTTAATTTTTTTATTCTTCAAGGAGAGTTGATGTACAATGTTATATTAATTTCTTGTACAATATAGTGATTTGATAATTCTATACATTACAAACCATGGTAAGTATTGTTACCATCAGTCACCATTTAATGTTATTATAATATTATTGACTATGTTCCCTGTGCTGTACTTTTCATCTCTGTGACTAATATATTTTATAACTGGAAGATTGTATCTCTTAATCCCCTTCCCCTATTTCACCCATCCTTCCATTCTCCTCCCCTCTGGTGACCACCGGTTTGTTCCCTGTATTTATGAGTCTGTTTCTATTTTGTTTGCTTGTTTGTTTGTTCCTTTGTCCATTCATTTATAGATGGATGCCTAGTCTGTTTCCATATCTTGACTATTGTAAATAATGCTGTAATAACATAGGAGTGCATGTATCTTTTCAAATTAGTGTTTTTGTTTGATTTGGGTAGAATACCCAGTAGTAGAATTATTGAATCATGTGGTATTTCTAGTTTTAATTTTTTGAAAAAACTCCATACTGTTTTCCACAGTGGTTATTACATCAAGTTACATTATAGATATATCTCATTTTATGTCTTCTTTTCAAATATTTGAGGATTTTCTGTTATTTTTGTTGATGTCTAATTAAGTTCCACTGCAGTTAGAGAACGATGCTTCGAAATTTCTTGAAATATCTTGGTGAATGTGCCATATGCACTTTAAAGGAATATGTATTCTGTTGTTGGGTATAGTACTAAATAAATGCCAGTTTGGTCATATTGGTCAAATTTTTATATTCTGTGTTTTTTCCCTACTTTTATCACTTATGAAAGATGGGCAATAAATCTCCAACTATAATTGTAATTTTCCCTCCACTTTCCTTTGTTCTTTATTCCTTTGTCTTCTTTTAGGTTAATTGAGAATATTCTATTTTTCTATTACATCTTTTCTTTTTGTTTTTATTTTGTTTTTATTTTTTTTAAAGATTTTATTGATTTGACAGAGACACAGCGAGAGAGGAAACACAAGCACGGGGAGTGGGAGAGGGAGAAGCAGGCTTCCCGTTGAGCAGGGAGCCCGAGGCGGGGCTCGATCCCAGGACCCTGGGACCATGACCTGAGCCGAAGGCAGACGCTTAACGACTGAGCCACCCAGGTGCCCCTCTTCTTGTTTTTAGCTATACTTTTCTATTAATTTCTACTCAAATGATTAAAATGTCATTTATCTTATCACATTCTTCCTGGAATTGATACCATAATTAACTAATTATTATAATGAAAACAATTCCCATGACACTCCCACCATCTGTTCTAATGTTGTCATACATTTATTTAGTTTTATATGTAGTATATAGCCCGCAAGAGACTGAAAAAGGCAAGCCACAGAATGAGTGAAGATGTTTGCAAAATTTATAACCAATAAAAGGCTTGTATCCAATGTACTTAAAAAAACTACAAATCAATAAAAATGCAGACAACCTAGTATCAAAAGATTTGAAAGGAGAATTTAAAAAAATTTAAATATCCAATAAATGTATAAGAAAGTGATCAATCATAATTAATAATCAGGGAAATGCCTGTTAAAATCACAATGAGTGAGCACTACACACCCAACAGAATGTTTAAAATGAAAAAGAACAAAACAAAACCTCTCATACACAGTTGGTGGGGGATGTAATTAGTACAACCATTTTGTAAAATCGGCAATATTTTCTAAAATTGAAGATATTATAATCTCTATGACTTAGCGGTTCCATTTCTATTGAAAGGCAGGCATATATGCCCTGAACATATGTCCAAGAATGCTCATAGTAGCTGGATTCATTATAGCCCCAACAAGAGGAAGCATCCGAACTTCCTGTTAACAGAAGAAAGGACACAGAAATAGTAGTGCATATTTGTGCAAAGTAGTAGTATTCATTAAAGAAAGTGGACAGACTATAGTTGAATGGGACATCATGGACAAATCACACCAGCAGTAAGCTGCAGAATCTATACTCACAAAAGAATACACACTGTATGATGCCATCTTTATGAAGTTCAAAAACTATTTAGGATTGTATACCAGTTGATAAGACTTTAAGGAAAAACAAGGAAATGATTACCATAAAAATCAGAAAAACATTTCATTTAGGTGAGTGGTGGAATTGATCTGGAATGGTATTTTTTGACCTGTGTGGTAGATATGCAGGTTTGCTGTATAATGATTTGTTAAGTTTTTGTTTTATGTACTTTTCTGTATGTGTATTATATTTCACAGATTAAAGGAAAAAACAAACTTGGTTAGGCTGTTCTCTGAAGGATAACAGTGAAACTTTTCCATCCTCTATTGAATAGATCCCTTACTTCATAAATTTATTAACAAATAGATATAAATATAGGCTTCTTCCCAGTGTATATTAAAGAAATATATTTTGAAATCCAAGCAGTGGACCTTTTCTAAGACGTAATGTTCATCTGAAGAATTTTTGGGTTTGGCCAATTGCTAAAAATTTTGTTGTCTGAATAAATGAATTAATGAAGGGGAAAGTGACCAAGTTAAAAAAAAAAATAGAATGAAGAGAAAGAAGAGAGTAGAATGTGTGATGAGTTGCTAATACTTTGTTTCTTTCATTTGGGATAATTGGAATTCCATGCTGTCTACTTCAATTTTCCCTACTCTGTGTTTAGAAAAGTAGTTACAAAATTTCAAAAAGCGTTGACTGGCAAAAAGTTGACAACCCGAGTCACATTGCTGTATACCTTACAAGCATTGCCTTTGAGGCAGTTCATTTCTTCTTTGAACAGCTTTTGATATTTCCATATTCTTTTTGACAAATAGCTGTGGTCTAACCTCAGATTTTCAACCAAAAGCAGTTTTGAAGAGAAAAGGAAGAAACACCCTTATGATGAAAATGTATTTAAGAAAAGGTGTAAGGCTTTTCTTTTAGCATTTTTTAAAAATAAGCCCTGTGAATGTAACAACCCTGAATAGCTTGCTCATCATTGAGTGAGCAACTGAAAATATCAAATACTCAACAGAGTTGAATGACCAAATTCTTAACTTCAGTAGAAATATAGATTGTAACATTGATATGTACTTTCCCATTGTCCTAATTATCCTAATATTTTAGTAAAATCCATAAGATTTAGTGGAGTGGCTCACCTGAGGGGCAGGGTTGATTTTATATTTAAACACAGACACACAGATGTAAAAAGGTGGCAAGACGTGAAACACATTCCTCTAGGTTGAGTGGAGGTCTTCCCTACAGGAAAATGCAGCCAGAGGGATAGAAGCTCCTATCCTATTGCTCAGTCAGACTGAATTCAAGACAGCAAATCCCCAACAACACACACACACACAACACACACACACACAAACACACAAACACATTCATATCCACCCCTTCCAAGCCATAGCGCCATCTAAACCCATAATGCAATGAGTGGCGATCTAAATGAATGGGCATTTTTGTGATGACTGGTTATGAGGCTGGCCTGTTAGAGAGGAAGAACAGTGGTCAATTACTCTTTTCTTTCTTAGCACGAACCTAAGTGAACTTGGATTAAATTCCAAAAAACAAACTTTCATGACATAGTGAAAAGATTTTGCATATTATCCCTGTAAACTATATGTGTTTTAACTTTAGACCCTGAGCTCTCCCCCTTTTTTTTTTAAATTATGTTGTGTTAGTCGTCATACAGTACTTCATTAGTTTTTGCTGCAGTGTTCCATGATTCGTTGTTTGCCTATTGAGCTCTCCCTTTAAAAAAAAAATAACAGTATAAAAACTTTTCACTTGGGCGTTTATTTGTAGCACAGTTTTCTACGTCTCTATTTTACTATGTGTTCTCTCCCTCTTCAGACAGGTAAACCCATAGTAAACTCTGAGTCTTGGCACTAATAAAGAGAATGTTTAATTGGCAAAAAGTCACTCACTTGAAATATGTTCTGTTAATGCATTTCTGTTAAGGTGATGGCCAGAAAGCTTCACATTATTGTTAGCCTCAGTGACATTGAAACTATTCTAGACTAGAGCCAAAAGCAGTTTCTAGGGTTTTGGCTCTCTGTTTTTCCTTTTTAGTGTCTTATTTTATGCAAATTCCCAAACATATATCAATAGTTAGTCTATATAGTAGTCCCCCCTTATTTGTGGTTTCTCTTTCCCTAGTTTCAGTCACCTTTGATCTACTGATCCCAAAGCAGATGTTCCTCCTTCTCAAGTGTCCTCAGGTCCTTGTGAAGTGAAGAGTAGCCTAAGGCTGTGTCACAAGGACAGTACAGTAAGATATTTTGAGAGAGAGGCCATAGTCACATAATTTTTATTACAGGATGTTGTTATAATTGTTCTAGTTTATTAGTATTGTTGCTAATCTCTTATTATGCTTAATTTATAAATTAAACAGTATCATAGCTATGTATATATAAGAAAACACATAGTATATATAGGGTTTGATACTATCTTTGGTTTCAGGCATCAACTGGGGGTCTTGGAACATATCCCCCACAGAGGAGGGGGAATGGCTGTATAAATGAGCTTACATGGGATGGGAATCTCATTATTGCCACAAGTAGGCCCCATCTGATATGTTGTTAGACTAATATGACAATGGCTGACTTAGTCTTAAAATATCTGTGTGATTGGTTGTACTTTTGAGTGAAAATAGGCACAGAAGAAGTTCTTGTGATGAGGGGGAGGGTCATCATGTCATTTTTGCAATGCAATTTTTAAAGCAACAAAACCCCAACTATATGCATTTGAGATTAGGTTGAAAAGGTGTCAGCACACCTTTGGTAGGCTTTTGCCTGCCAAAGATTAAGGGTATTGGAAGATCAGTCTGAGTCACCAAATTGCCTCATTTTATCTGAATATTAGCTTAGGAGCAGGTTATGGTATTAGCTTATGAATGGAGCATAAAGCATGCTGAGGCTGGAGAAATTCATTCTGTAGAGGAAATGCTAGGTAACTAAAATGTTAACTCCTTGCCCATAGTATATATGTTTTTTTTTTTTTTTTTAATCAATGTATGGCTAAACTTTTTTCCAGGTGGCAATTTGTCAAAATTGCCTAAATGTGAAGACATTTACAGTGGTAGAAATTATTTCTCTTTTATTTGTTTTATCACCATTATTACTGCTTGTTAAATGTTGGTCATTAAATCTCGAATGTTTTAAATTCTAGATAAAAAGAAATTTTAATTTTTAGCTGGTTATTTTCATGTATTTTTAATATGGTAATTAAGCATTTTAGATAAATGGTAAATATTCAAATTTTTCTCTTCATAAAACTGAAATGTATTATATATATGAATATAACAGTTTGAGTGATAGACAACAAAAATGATAATCAGCTTTTAACAGGATGACATATGTTTTGATTTATTAAATTTCTATATATAGTATTAAATAAAAAAGAAATACTTTTGTCTCCATAAATAAAAAAAGGTGTCAGGCAGCCACTATGGGTGGCTTTTCTTTAGGCAAAAGAGACATCATTCTAGTTCAGTTTTCAAACATTTTGTTATGTAACATGCTTGTTTTCTTTGTCTCTCTGACTGCAGAGATGACTCAAGATATGCCCATGCTGTGGTCCACAAATCCTTCTTTTTATCCTTAACTTAGGCATATATTGTCAGAGAGGGAAAAAAAAAGAGAGAAAAGGTTGGGGCAGAGGTAGAGGACAGAGAAGAGAGAGAGAGAATGTACAAATGGAAATTTCCAGAAATTAGTCAAGATTAAGTAGAACCAAAGAATGTGAACTGTGTACATTCAAATTTTATACCAGGTAAGCTGCAAAAATAGTGTTTAGAATACATTAAATTGAGAAAACTCCAAATTGTTTGCTTATGGAGAAATCCCTTTAACTATGAAGACAGAAAGTACAAAGTTTCTATGTGGTGGCTTTCGAGTTGTTGGTTTCTATTTAGGAATATCATCCTTTGGCACAAGGAGATAAGCCTAACATGGCAATAAAAAGAAGAATTTTCTCTTTTTCATTGTTTGGAATTTGTCTAAACATAAGGATGAATATCAAAGGTAGAATCTTGTTCTCAAAGTTACTCACTTCCGCCGTAGAAGACTGCTGCTTTTTCATAACTCCTGGGTATGTTTAGTGTTAGTGGCTTTGCTACAGCTTTCAGAAAAACCATTCATTCATTCATTCATTCACTCATTCATTCATTTATTTATTAATTTGTTACTTAATTCATACAGCAAATATTCATTGAGTCGTCTGTTAGGCAAAGGTCCTGTTCTCTGGAGATATACTGGTAGACAAGACAGACAAGGACCTTGCTCTTAGGTTGCTTATATTAGATGGGGAGACAGACAGAAATCAGCTAAACAAACAAATGAACAAGCTACTTCAGATAGTGAAGAAAATAGAGCTGTAGAGAGAGAGGGATTACCTCGTTGTATGTGTGAGTTGTGGGGTAGTGGTGACCTGGGAAAGCAGGTCTGAGGGTGATGCATAAAGTGAGTCATGAATGACAAGTAGAAGCAAACCATGCATCTAACCTGGGAGCGGAGTGTTCTAGGCAGAGGGAGCAGCAAGGTGCAGAGCCCCAACAGGTACAAGCTCGATTTCTTTGAGGAACAGAAAGAAGGTTGGTGTGGTTGGAGAAGAGCGATCATATAAAGGAATGCTAGGAGGCAAGGTCAAAAGGAAGGCATGGCCTTGTCACATGGGGTGTTGGGGGCTAGGCTTTATTTTATTTTGGATAGACACTGTCTACTTTGTGTTTGTCATTATTATATCAACATAAACAGTTGTAGCATGAAAAATCTGCTGTGTTGGTAGTTTCTTCTATTCAATGAAAAATAATCCATTTAATTAATTTTTCTCTTACTGAATTGATTTAAAAAATTACTTATCAGGGAGGCAAAGCCTTTGGGTTTGTCTTATGCTGAAGAGCATAAGAAAAAAATGAGAAGAATATAAGTATTTTAAACATTAATGCAACACCACAAGGAAACTATAAGGCTAGAAGTTGGCTCTTCTACAGCTCCACTGAACTTTAGGTGTGCCCTTTAGCTAAGTCTAACTGGGCCAAATAAAACATAAGGCTTAGCACATCTTGCTCAAGAATATTGGAGAATCTGTAACTTCAACATGTGTGATTCATATTCTCATGACGGAGTTGCCATTAAACTTTGAGGCTAGTGAAACATGGACAAGTGCCCAAGAAAGCTCGAGTATGGGCCTGTCCCAAGAAAGCAGGTTCTCACTCGTCATAGAGAGGGAAGTTCAGAGGAGGAGCTGAGGTCAGCCTACTCTATGCTAATCAGTTAATAGCAGAAGCCTGAGAGCTGATCAGGTGACAGGCTTATGGATATAAAAAAGTACCTTATTTTTTTAATAGCATCTTTTTGACTACAAAGGTTTAGAGAGCGACGTGTGACTTTATTCGAGGGTGATGTGAAATTTTATCTTCATTTTCCTCAAAGTAACTTATATTCCTCTTTTTTCTTTCTTGTTGATAATTCGTGAAAAATACAGGGGGTCTGCAGGGTTTAGTAAAAGGTTGTATTTCAAACTTGGAGACAGGCAAAAAGCAATCTTTTCCTAATAACCTTTTACTTGTTCCATTTAACTTTCCAATCACTTGATCAACAAATATTTAAGTGACAAGCTCCGTAGCCAAATCCACCTCCAATCCTTCTTCTGTGAGGCAGTGCTCTCTAACATGTGGGGCAGAGAGCATTCTGAATTACAGTCCACCACAACGCACTCATGACCGTGTTCCACATGAGACGTTTTGGTGGATTCCATTTGGGAAGATGGCCAGGAATGGTAGCAAATATACAGGCCTACCTATCTGTGTGAACTCAGAGGAGTTCCTCACACTTGCTGAGGAGCTTCATTTTGAAATGGGTAAAATGGCGGTAATACCTATCCAAAATGTTTTGTGAATTTAAACGAGGTTATATGTGCATAGTGCCTGTAAGTAGAAACTGCTTCCATATAAACTTAATTAGTTGCCAATGTTACTGCCTAAAATCTTGCAGCCTTTGGTAGAGAAAAATAGCTTTTTTGTTTCTGATCTCCTTTTCTCTACTTCTGTATCTTTTAAAAAATAATTTCACATTTTAAATGGGGAGCCTCGGGCATATCTAACTTCTCACTGTGGTGGGTTTTCCAATCTAGTGCAAATCCATCAAGACATTTCTTAGAAATTGATCATGTAATTGACTAGTTACATTGCTTTATAAATACTTCTAAATTTGGCATCTCAAAGGAGGATATGATAGTACACATGGTTTTCTGAAAAATCATATAAACAATTTATTTTTTAAGAAGTTTATCTCACAGGTAGATAGTGATAAAGAAGGATCTGGAAACCTTTTCTCTCCATTAGGCCTGGGGCTAATTTTCTCAGATAGATGGTGTGAGGATCTTCCTCCTTCATTTTGAAAGATTACAGTGGCTTTATATGTTCAACTCATCTGAAAAACCACCAGCTAAATCTATGATCCTAGGAAAAATGAGTGAATACCTGCTGAACAGAATCCAATTTAGTACAGTGATTAAAAAGCATGCAATAAAATATCCTATCCCTAAGGTTAAAGTGCAAATGTCAAGCAGACCAAGTCTACATTTCCAGTCTTATATTTCAGCACTGCTTTTTGTATACATTCTTATCTTAGGTGTCTAGGATAGTTGGGTGCTCTCCTCCAAATGTGCTATGAAAGTTTCCACCTCGGTCTTTTAGGGACAATGGAGAAGAGGAAATTCAAGTCACCACATCTTTGGTTTGTAGCAAAAAATGGTCTGGGCTAGGCTGGAATCCAAATCCAGGAGGTCAGTATGGCCTGAAACGGCAATGAGGGATATTTGCTCATTGAGAGGGTGGTGGTGGTGGTGGTTTCAGTTTCAATAGAGTTTGGGATTTTGAAGAAGGAAGTCCTGAGGGTCCACGCAAAAGATTCCCAAGTGAGGCCTGGCCTTTGGGCTAGATACAGTACCTGCCATCTGGTAGGCACTCAAAAGATGTTGGTTAAGAGATTTAAGGAATCACCGATGACCACTGCAGACCTTCTTCACTGCTATCACCCTGGTCTGAGCTGGTATCACCAGTGCTCCAGAGTTTCGAGATAGTTGCCTGATTGGTCTTCCAGTTTTCATATTGGCTTCTCCCGAGTCAGTTCCTGCATTTCTCTGCTTAAAACTTCTAATTGTTTCCCGTCTCATGGGGAGGAAAGCCCTCACAGTGGTTCACAAGGCCCTACGTGATCTGTCCCTGGTTTTCTCTCTCTCCATATAGTTCCACTTCCCTTCCATCCCAGCCACGCTGGCCTTCACGCTGTGCCTTGATAGGTCATTCCTCCAATGCACCATTCATACTCTAGCACAAGCACTTCCCTCGACATGCCTGGTAGTCACAAGATTCACGTGACTTGCCTCCTCCAGGGATCTGCAAAAACATTGCTTTCCTTATGAGGCCTTCCGGAATATCCTACCTAAAATTGCACTTTTCCGGCACATTCCTGTCTTCTGCTGCTGTTGTTCTCCATGGCCCTTTGCACTGTTTGACAGATATTTTAGTTTTTATTTGCTTGTGGTCTGCTCTCTTCAGTAGACTATAAGCTTCATGAGGGTGATTGTTCTTGCTGTTTTGCTTGCTTTAGCACTAAAAATAGTTCTTGCTCACTGTACGTCCTCCATCGATATTTGGTCAATTAAGTCATGAAATTTTCACCATGCTTCCTAGTCAAAGCAGTTTCTTTCTCTTTTATTTTCCCATAGCATCTTCTCTATTTTATTGTATATATCATATTCCAGGAGTATAGACTCAATCTGTGTATTGCTAATCTCTCCTCCCAGGATGGGTGCTCAGTGCTGAATATTCCATGTGCTTAATACATCCTTTTATGAATTGAATTTATGCTCTTGGAGACATATTATTATCTCTTTACTTTTTTCTGCTGACCTACTCTTGTTTCACATTAAAAATCAAACACTTCCTAGATACCTAGTAGTTGTATTCTCATTTTTATGTGAACAGCCCATCCAAATAGAGAGTTACTAACATCTACTTAATCTTCCGTATTTTTAATTGCTCTTTTCAAATTGATGTATAGTTGAACACACAATGTTGCACTAGTTTCAGATATACAGCATAGTGACTCGACAACTTTATATGTTATGCTGTGCTCACCACAAATATAGCTACCATATGTCACCATACAAAGTTACTACAAGACTATTGACTAGTCAGTCTTCCGTATTTTTAAGTTAATTCTTTCTTTGGCCTTGGCTGATCATCTTGTTGAGAGGCATAAAATGCTTGATGTTGCCTAGAACAATCTCAACTTTCAGCAATGATGTAAGTTTAATGAAGAAGTTTGAGGCTCCAAAGTCTGTGTCATAACATTTAAAATTGACTTCACAATAAAGAAGAAACAAAAATGGGAAAAAGGATGGGGATGGGAAAGAAAAGAGAAAGGAATACTCCAATTAGGCACTAGGTGCTACTCATGCAACAAATATTTGTTTACCTACTTCTGCAATAGGAACTGGAGAGTATTTCCGGGTTTCTTCTTAAAGATAATTGCTGTTCACATTATTCAGGGTGTATACTACACAAAGGTGTCATAGCAATGGGGGTTGTATTCACATATAGACATCCTTCTATTGAACTTTTAAAATTACTCTATCCTAACTGTTCACTCCAAAGAAGGATTATCCGCGTATTTGATGACATTTTCCTGGCTTGTGACAGCAAGGAGTTTCACTCGAGTGAAGTCAGCATAGTGTGACAGATTTCTAACAGATGGACATACGCTTATGTCTTATAACAGAGAAGATGTGTATAATTATGCTTTATCTCATAAAAGAGGAATGAGCTTAATAATCAAAAAAACTCTTTGATCCAATAACTTGGGCCTTGGAACAAGGAGCTTCTTATTGAATATCTTGGTGAACATCTTTAAAAAAAAAAATCCCCTATTGGTTTTAGTATGCTGGCTTAATTAGTTATCATATGCTATAGTTTATACCATCTGCTATTTGTTTCCTGGACCAGAACTGTACTGCTAAATTACCAATCAATCTACAAGTTCTTATATTATGACACAATTTACTATGTAATGATACGATTTCCATTAATAATCTACAAAGTATGTCTTGCAAAGATACCAAATAGAGATTACCATGTAACAATTTGTTAATTATGTTATAGAGTTGGCTTTTTTTTTGTTACTATGGAAGTGTTGTTATAGAGATTAACCTCTTAAACTCTGGCGACATGTTATGTAATATTTTTAAATGTTCCAAATTTTTGAAAAATGTGCTATTTCCCCTGAGATATTGAAAGGAAAATTTAAATAAATTATTAGTATCAGAAAACAAATAATTGGGAACTTTTTGGAAAAGATAATTAAAGAGAAATTTGGGTTGGTTAAATAAATGTTCTAGAGAAACAGGTGGAATGAGAGAATGAAACAGAAAAGGACTTCAGAACCATAATTTCCAGCAGAATGGAGCAGAGATATGTCAATAATGAAGCAGGGTGTTAATTCCACTTGTGTCAATTCTAAATGAAGAATTTCAAGAACAACTTGAGGGGGAAAAAACACAAAAGAATTTACTAAACTGAATATTCTATTTGTAGATTCAGGTTCATGGTCATCTAATTTGAATATGAAATAAAAGGGCATGCCACTCTTGTAGAAAAGTATCCAGTTCTTGCAAGAAAGTATAACAGTCCAAAAGAAACTAAGATAAGAATATTTCAGAAGTGATTATACACAGATTCTACCAAATGTTGAAAATAATGAGATTATGTTATTCTACCTCAAAAGATTTTCTATCTCCATTGTAAATGCTTTGGGGATAGAAAAAAATTCCACTAATGAAAGAAAGTATGAAATGACTGTCAGCTTTTATTACATATTCTTAGTAAACTTGAAAAAAGTAAAATGCACACCAACCATAATGGAAATATTCAAAATTGAAATCTTATAGAAAAATGTTATAACTCCTGGTGCTAACAGAGATTACTTGGAAAGAGAAAAATATCTGCATTCTATGACCTCTTAATCTGCAAGGTTCAGTTTTTGGCAAGGCTATGTCTAACATCAGAGAATTATTCAAGAAACTTAATGAGACAATGGTGATTTGCTGTATTTTTTAGAAACTGTAGCAGGATTTTATACCATGGAAGATATTGGCAACATATCATACTTCTTAGGGGATAGAATACAAAGCCAAAATTATAAAATTGTAGCAGAATGGTTTGGATAACAAGAAATGTAAAACACGACTTAATTATTTTAGATACAATTCCTGATGTGTGCCAAATAGAGTAAAGAGCAATTATTATTAGATTTGTGGATTATAGAGATGCACATATTTCCATATGTGAATTCTTGGGTTGGAATTTTGCCATGTAAGTTAAATAACTAAAGACTTGTGTACATTTCTTGTGGACTAAACAACTTAAAAAGACAATTTTAAAGACAAAAATAATTTGTGAATCTCCATAGACCCCTCTGGGATTAGCCTCATGTCTTAAGGACAAATAATATAAATGTATATAGAAAACAACAGATTGCACAACAGAACCTTTAATTCTTTTATCTGTGCATTCTTTAAACTTGATAGTTAACAATACAAGTAAAAAATATCTTTGACACCACTAAATTTTAATTATCTTTCAAGAACTACCCAACTACTTTTTGACTTCAGCCAAACATTGAATTGTATTTAAAACACATTTACTAAATATAAAAAAACCTTAAAAATCTTTGTCAAATATGTGATGGGGAAGTCAACTGATAACATTGTCACTAAAAACTATGTTAGAAGCAGAGTGTGATGCTCTTTTAGAAATTGCTGATGATGAAATTAGAAATACCTAAATATGTAGATAGGTATATTAATGGCATAGACTTACAAAGAATAATAACATGCAATATTAATACAGAAATATAGATCATAATAATAAATAGTAATATATAGCAATAATGTCTTAATATAACCATTACTGCAAATACATAAAAATGATACAATAAGATTATCATTTTAAAAAGTTTTTCAGTATTAAAAAAGCTATCACAGATGAGCACTAAGTAATAATGTATAGAATTATTGAATCACTATATAATACACCTGAAACTAATATAACAGTGTATGATAATTATACTAGAATTAAAAAAATTTTTAAGTTAAAAAATTAAAAAAAGAAAAAAGACTGTCGTAATCCTTTTAGAGTTCTAGGTCAGGGTTTGCATAATGGTTAGATAATAAATATTTTAAGCTTGTGGGCCATATGGTCTCTGTTCCATTAGTCAACTCTACCATTGTAGTATAAAAGCAGCCCTAGACCCTACATAAGCAAATGAGCATGGCTGTGTTCCAATAAAATTTTATTTATGGATGCTGAAATTTTAGTTTCACAAAATTTTCATGTGTCATGCAATACTATTCTTTTAACATTGTTCTAATCATTTAAGAATGCAGGAGCCATTCTTAGCTCATGGGCTGCACAAAAACAGATGGTGGATGAGATTCAGCTTGTGAGCCATTGTTTGCTAACTTCTGTTCTAGATGACATACATACTTTGAAAAATTGTAGAAATGAATTACTACAAGTACATACAAATTTATAATTGAAATTGACTGATGTACATGGTAAGCAGTAACAAAAAAGGGATATCATCGTGAGGCTTTAATTCACTCCAAATGCTTACCTGGTTCTCAGTTTATATTTAAGTCTGTCAGTTGCAGTGGAAGATTTATTCTCCAATCAAAAATTTATTAAACATGATTTCAGGCCTACAGGATCACAAAAAATATAGTCTCACCAAGTGGCCATTTTTACAGAATGAGACATAGTTACAAATAAAGATTAGAACTGCTGTAATAAATGTATATGCCAAGAAAGCATGTTGTGTAATTATTTTAAACAAAGTACTAAATCTAAATTAGTTAGCATTATTAATTTTTGTGTTTACAATTTTGAATTTTGTATTGTTTTACATTCAGTTGTTTGATTTGTGAATTTTATAAAGAATGACTTTACATTTGCTGTAGTTGTTATAACTGAGAAATACATACTATACTGACTTAAAAACTTTTACATGGGGAAAAGATGTCTTTTTCTCATTTGTATGGAGGCCCTGTATGGCCTGATGGCAACCAGTCCTTGTTGAGAGGGGTGAAGAGCCACATCCATGACAATCCTAAGGGAGAGAGATTACAAAGATGAATGAGACTTGGCTTCTCGACTAGTCTGGAGCTGGATGTTTTGCAGTTCTAATATTTATTTAAAAGCAATCCTCTGGTTATTGTTTTTTTCCCCATTGTTTTGTGGTAGTGGCTTAATGCCCAGGATTTTACTTTTAAACAGACAGAATTGTAAAAGGATGAAAAATGGAAGCCACTCAGTCAGTATGCTCTTATGTGTAAATGTTACACGGTGAGTTTTTGATTGTTTATTCTTTCTCCCATCTTTAGTAGCATGCAGGTAAAGTCAAGAAGCTTCACAGACCCTAATGGGATTAGCCTCCTGTTTTAAGGACAAAGATTAGTCAGGTTGACAACTTATTATTTTTCACAGGACCTGTCAGCTCTGTGATCAGCAAAAATGTAAACTGAAGGTGTCTTTAGGTACAAAAAGAAATTCCTCAAAGCCAAAGCTCATTGGCTTTTAGACAAAAACACAAAATCCTCTAGAATTGTATAGTCAAACAAAACTTAAAAAAAAAAAAAAACCTTTGAAACGCCTGTAGACTGTTTGAAGATAAAAGAAGGGTTGTTTTACGAGCCAATGATGAAATTGTGTAAAGGGCCACAGGTATTTTGCAATAGACTTCTGGAGATCTCATTAGAATTTGAAAGCGCTGTGAGAAAAAGAAGTTCTTTAAACTAAGATAGGTTGGCTGAGCTTTAGTAAGGTGAATCACATCGGGAAGCAAGGATCTGAGAGAAGTTCTTGCCCTGGTGGTGGTGTGTAGACTGATAGGAGTCAGTACTGAATGTCAATCTAGTTATTTGTTCTTATTATAAACCTTTTGAAAACATGACTATATAAAAGACAGAGACCCAGCAACCATCCCTCTTCAATCTTTTACACGACCTCGGCATTTTTCTGTATATTTGAAAGATTTTTTTTTTCCTGTTTCAGAATTTGAATGATAAATAAGTCAGTGATAGAATACCTAGTCTGACAATTGTTTATTGATTGGTAGGTATCTTAGCTCCACCCTGGTAAATTAATTTTCATATAATATAATAGACTCGCTAACCCTTATAGGAGTAAAGAGCAATCTGTACTAAGCAAAGTAGATGTCATTTGGTTTTCTTCCTATAGAAATCACATAAGCTGTTCTTAAAATATATTCTTCTCTAAAAATTCCATGTAATTGCAAAAGGAGATGCTGAAATAAAGCTAAAGGATGGAATAAAATGGAAAATGAATAAACATTTAAGATAAAAATAATGGATAAGTTGAATAAACTACTGCTAGGAATTATTTAAAAACTTGATCTAAATGATAAGAAAAGAGAAAATATAAGTTAGGATCAGGAATGCAGAAGATCATTTGAGGACAAGTTTTAAATCATTTTTGTATGATCATTCACAGTTTATATTAATAAATTTGTTATCAAGTTAAATGATTAATTATAAAATTGATAACAAACCAAATAAGCACAAGAAATAAGGAACATCAACTAGAGAGAAAGAAAATTGACATTTGTTCCTGAATATTATAAAACTGTCAAATTCCAAATTTCTAAAATTTCCAAATATATGTTCTTTGGAAAATATGCTTTTCTAAAATATGTTACCTGATATATTTTTTGAAATAAAAAGTATAGTTTTTTTTTAGTTTTTAAAAATTTTTTAAAAGATTTCGTTTATTTATTTGAGAGAGAGCATGAGGGAGGGAGCGGCAGAGAGAGATCGAGAAGCAGACTCCCAACTGAGCAGGGAGCCCGATCTGGGGTTTGATCCTATGACCTCGAGATCATGACTTGAGCTGAAGGCGGACGCTTAACCAACTGAGCCACCCAGCACCCCAAAAACATATAATTCTGAAAATAAAATATAGTTTTAAATTTAAACCTATGAACACTATCAAATTATAAAAGAAAAAGGAAACTTATAGGCAAATGTTAAAGATAAAATAAAACCATAGGAAACTAAGCAAGCAAAGTATAGTTACAGAGCAGATGAATAATATCCTCTATTCAAGTAGAAGTATTGCAATAAAGTGGGGCTCCTGTGTCACAAAGGTAACATTCGTCAGATTAACAAGAGAGAAAACAAAAGCCCACAAGTTGAGTTCAATTGACTCCAGGAAGGTATTCCATAAAATTTGCCATCTTTTCTTCATTAAGTTACTTAAGAGTATAAAATAGTTTTTAATAATATGTATTTAGAGTGGAGAAACATTACATTCACTTCAGAAATACTACAGCTGGGGGCGCCTGGGTGGCTCAGTCAGTTAAGCGTCTGCCTTGGGCTCAAGTCATGATCCCAGGGTCCTGGGATCCAGCCCCACATCAGGCTCCCTGCTCAGTGAGGAGCCGGCTTGTCCCTCTCCCTCTGCCTGCTACTCCCCCTGCTTGTGCTCTCTCTCTCTGTCAAAGAAAGAAAGAAAGAAAGAAAGAAAGAAAGAAAGAAAGAAAGAAGGAAGGAAGGAAGGAAGGAAGGAAGGAAGGAAGGAAGGAAGGAAGGAAGGAAGGAAGGAAGGAAGGAAGGAAGGAAGGAAAGAAAGAATGAAAGAAAGAAAGACTAAACCTGTTTCTTTGAACCAGGAGTAAAGTGAGTATCTGTCCTGCCACCATTACTGTTTAGCCTAACACTCATTTCACCTATTTCCAATATAGTTACTTGAAAAGAAAATAGAATCATAAGTAAAAATAAGGAGAAAAATATTTCAGAAATAACTTTCTTATAAAAACCCATTAAAAATTAGAAAAGTCATAGAAATTATGGAATTAACCAACACTAATCAAAGTAACAAATGAGTTTAGCAAATTTTCAGATTGTAAGGAAGCTCCAGAAGTATTGCACATTAATTACTATTTAGCTATTACATATATATATAATATATATAGATAGATAAAAAATTAAGTATGTGGGTATTAATCTTGGCACTTAAGGGATTTATAAAATGATAAACCCCAATGAGAAAAATAGAATCTGAACTGAAGGTAAAAGGCTAGGTTTCATAGGTGGTCTGTAGTCCTAGCTCCTGAAACCCACTCACATGACTTCAGATCTTCTCTCCTTTTTTTTTTTGTATTTCCCATATATTTCTCCCTAGTCATAGAATCATATAATAGCACAAGTATGGAGGGATTGGCCATTGTTTGTTTCATATACTTCTTACAATATATAGTTTTATACAGTTCTATGCTCATATATATATATATATATGCTTACTTATTGCTATACATTTTTTCTTATTTGACTAGAGTTGGCACACAATGTTACATTAATTTCGGGTGTACAACTTAGTGATTTGACAAGTTTATACATTGTGCTATGTTCACCACAAATGTAGCTACTGTCTATCCCATTACATTGCTATTACAGTATTGTTGGCCCATTTCTTATGCTATTCCTTTATGCCCGTGACTTATTCATTCCAAAACTGGAAGCCTGTATATCCCAGGCCCCTTACCCAACCTCCCACCCCTTTCCCATCAGTTTGTTCTCTGTATTTATACTTGCCTCTTCTCCGTTTGAGTTTCCAGCAATTTCAGTTTTTAATTCTGAGCTTCCTATTATAAATTAAAATTTCTAGATCTTATCCAACTAGAAATCTTGGTAATTATAAGCACCATTCTTATCTTTGTTTTTTTCTCTGAAGAAAAATAGTAAGGGTCTGGCTTTAAATCAGCTCTACTGCCTTTTTGGAGCCTAGTCTACTTAAAGTTAGTAACTTCTTTCATAAAGAAAAACATTATGGTTTCCTTACTGGAAAAACAAAAACAAAAAAATGGTGAAGATACCAAAATTTTTATGGTTAGTATATAGAAACAGTTCATGTTTGTTAAAGTTTATGTGGAATAAGTTTTGGGCAAAGTTGCAAAAAAGTATTTTAAAAGGAGATAGCTCTTCTTGATTTGCTACATCTGATTTTTAAACCTAATTTACAAAGTGGCAATTATTAGAACTTCATGTCAGTTTCAGCTCCTATGTGTAAAGAGCTTGGAAGTTGTCCTTATACAACAAGAAAAAGCTGAACAGATTGAAAATCAGTGACTTCTTGGACCCATGGTAGAACTGGGGTCACAGGGCAAACCACCATGTCCAAATCTGGACAAAGAGAAGAATTCAAAGTCCCAGCTAAGATCTGCCCACCTAGAGCAAAGGCCACTGGAGACATGAACTTAAATAGTAATTCTAATGAATTGCTGGAGGCTGAGTGTGTACTAGCTTGAGAGTGAGGAACTCCTGGGGCCACAAGGGTTTTACCTTTGGGATGCCACCAGGTTTTTCTACTGAACAACCAAGAAAATTTCCCTGTAGCTCTGGTGGGGAAGGGTAAGAGTAAACATTGTGAAATTCCTATAACCCATGGAAAAGATTTACATAGTGCTTTATCTCACCTGGGGCAAGAGCATTTCTCCTACTCTACCCCTGGGTAGCCTCCTTTCTCCCCTCCTTTAAGCTGATATAAATAAGTAATTGAATTAATACATAAATGGAAGAGAAAAGTCTCCCATGCAGACAAATACCAAATAACTTCTCTAGATACTGTGCCCTCAGAGAGGTGGAGTATAACTCCTCACTCCTTAAGTGTGGGTGTGGGAATCACATAGTGATTCCCTCTCCAAAAGCACAGTGTGGAAAGGGGGGTGGGGAAAGATAACTTTACTATGGAGAAATCAGACAAACACTGCTCTGTCCTGGTGACCCCTTAAGGTCAACATCAATAGTGATGAGCCACGTTGATAGTATGCACTCTTGATGTGATATAAGGAAAATGGCACTTTACCTCTGTGATTTTCCTCCCTAGAACCCAAAACACCAGTCTAATCTTGAGAAAAAATGTCAGACAAATCCCAATTGAGGGGTACATTAGCTTGTGCTGCCGTAACAAGATACCGTAGGCTGGGAAGCTAAAACAACAGAAATTTGTTTTCTCACAGTTCTGGAGGCTCGAAGTCTGAGATCAGGGTGCCAGCATGGTCAAGTTCTGGGAGAGCTTTCTTCCTGGTTTGCAGAGATGGTGCCTTCTTTTTGTGTCTTCACATAGCAGAGAGCTTTGGTGTCTCTTCCTATTCCTCCTATTGGTGTGCCAGCCTAAACAGATTAGAACTCCACCCTTATGGGGGACACCTGCGTGGCTCAGTTGGTTAAGCGTCTGCCTTCGGCTCAGGTCATGATCCCAGGGTCCTGGGATCGAGTCCCGCATTGGGCTCCTTGCTCAACGGGGAGACTGCTTCTCCCTCTCCTCATTCCCCCTCATTCTCTCTCCCATTCTCTCTCTCTCAAATTTATTTTTTGAGATAAAAATAAATTTGAGAGAGAATGGGAGAGAGAGAGCACATGAGAGGGGGGAGGGTCAGAGGGAGAAGCAGACTCCCTGCTGAGCAGGGAGCCCAATGCGGGACTCGATCCTGGGACTCCAGGATCATGACCTGAGCTGAAGGCAATTGCTTAACCAACTGAGCCACCCAGATGCCCCATAAATAAATAAAATCTTAAAAAAAAAAAAAAAGAACTCCACCCTTACGGCCTCATTTAATCTTTATCAGTTCCTCACAGGCACTATCTCCAAATACATTGACAGTTAGACTTCAATGTATGCATTTTGGGTAGGCATAATTCAGTTCTTTGTAAGGGACACTTGTAACATACCTGACCAATACTCCTCAAAAATATTGAGGTTATAAAAAAAAAAAGGTAAGTCTGAGAAACTGTTACAGTCAAAGAGGAGCCTGAGGAGACATGATGACTGAATGTAATCTGGTACCCTGGATGGCATCCTAGAATAGAAAAAAGAACATTAGGGAAAATTTTGAAAACCTAAAATAAAGATGGATTTTAGTTAGTAATAATGGATCAATACTGGTTCATTAATTATAACAAATGGACCCTACTACTATAATATTTTAAGTAATAGGGGAAACTGGATAGGGGCATATGGCAATTTTCTACTACCTTTGTAATTTTCTGTGCATCTAAAACTGTTCTGACAAATAAGGCATATAAAAAAGCTATGTCTTTTGACTAAAAAGATAAAACATAATTATATTTAAATTTCAGAAGAATTTATGAACTATTTTAAGAGAATGAAAGATGATAGATCAGAAATGCTAGAACAGAGAGAATGGCATCACACTAATCACTAAATATAGCAGGGACAACTGGCAATTGGTATAGAGAAGAACTGAATGATAAATGTACCACATATTGCAGTAAAAAATTCTGGATTTATCAAAAGTAAAGCACTGAAAGACAAAAAAGACACTCCACACTTATTCTAAGTGTTCTTATTTACCTGACCTTGATATTCTACATCCATTTATATTTTCCCTTGTTCTAATTCCCTAATTTTACTTCTATTTTGACATTATTATATTATATTCCTCTGTAAACTTTTTTTACTACCTTTTGGAACAAGATAGGAAATTTATAATTAGAAAATAAATTCCTAACCACTGAAGAAACCCAAGGATATTATCATAGATAAGATGGAAAGTTCTGATGTGGACCTATTCCAAGCTTTTTTTTTTTTTTTTCCTGACAGACCACACAATAGCCCAAATAGAGGTAAGAACTCATGACAGCACAATTCATCTCAGGCTGGCCCAGACTGCTCCCAATTTGATAGACCTCTGAACCCTCAACAACAGGGTTGGAAATAAAAAAATAATAGATAAAATTTGTTACAAAATATATATGCTGTGTATAAGAAAAAAACAAAGTAATTTAAAATAATACAAGAGTTATAAGCATGCTACACGAATTTATATAAGTGTGTCATACTAATACTAAAATCCAATTCAATATGGAGATGAGAAGTTAGTATATATACTCACAAGAAAATAAAAATAAAGAGAAAATAAATCAGCCTGTGACAAAATTGAGGGTATGGATTCTAAAACAGTATTTAGGTACCATTTTTTTTTACCTATTTAAATATCATAAATCAATAATTGTAGCAAAATACAATGGCAGTTGGTGGGCTTGAGAAA
This sequence comes from Eumetopias jubatus, assembly GCF_037043125.1. Lineage (NCBI taxonomy): Eukaryota > Metazoa > Chordata > Mammalia > Carnivora > Otariidae > Eumetopias > Eumetopias jubatus. Next base: position 79,861,369 of record NW_028274808.1, read on the forward strand.
GGCACAATTATGAAAAGCTACCAGCATTGTAAATTGCTTTAGTCCTTTTGAGAGTAGTCTGGGAAAGTTGAAGGGAAAAAAAAAAGAAAAGAAAAAGCTTTCACACTGTTCCTTCATCTTGATGTGGTCATTCCACTTCTGGGACCACCCATGGCATTGATGTTCAGAACAGGCTCTAAGGAGTCCTAGAGGAAAAGAATGTGGGTAAGGTTAGGGTTTAGAGTTTTTCTTTGCACTGCTTATGTGTGTGTGTGTTAAATTAGACTCTCAGTTAAAATTTGGGTAAACAAAAAGTTTACATGAAGCTAAAATTTAGTTGAAGCTAGTGCTCTATGGACGTATTCCTAAAGAGCAAAGTGTAAACTATATGAAGGTATTAAAAATAGCTCAGTTTAAAATAAGAGAAAATATACAACCCCAAAGGTCAAAAAAAAGGGGTGGTGGTGAACAGCAATAGTATTGCAAAGGAACACCATGTAATTATTCAATGACACAAAAAAATGCAAATATGAGGTTTACGTAGGTACAAAAGAATATTAAAGTGAAGAAAAAGCAGAGTACAAAAAACCAGAATGAATACATGATACAATGACATAAAAATGTACTTATGTATGTACAGTGACAAAAACTGGAAGATAATTTAGAGAAATATAAATATAACAATGTTCTTTAGTCCCTTTTTTCTATAAAAATGATTAAGGGCAATTTCTTTACATATTACATAAAAATATTCTTTACATATACAGGAGAATATGGGTTATTTGGACCACTTTTTTAGATGAATGATCCGATTAAAACTATCTATTTGTGAGGGGTGCCTGGGTGGCTCAGTTGGTTAAACCACTGCCTTCAGCTCAGGTCATGATTCCAGAGTCCTGGGATCGAGCCCCACATCGGGCTCCCTGCTCATGTAGGAAGCCTGCTTCTCCCCTCTGCCTGCCGCTCCCCCTGCTTGTGCTCTCTCTTGCTCTCGCTCTCTCTCTCTGTGTGTCAAATAAATAAATAAAATCTTAAAAAAACTATTTGTGAACAAGGGCACTATACCTGTTTTTGTAAATTTGTATAAAATTAAAGACATCTGACCATGTCGACTGAATTAGGTGGCATCGTAAACCAAGTTCTCCAGGCATTCACAAGCATATGTTTGTGTACTCAGATATATAAACTACAAAATGAATCTTTTCCATGTGGCAATGTTTTAGCATTACAAAGTCAACATCTAAAGAAATACACAGATGTATATGCAGCTGGAGAACAGTCTTTTTTTTTTTTTTTCTATCCCTATTCCAGTAATGACATTTTAATTCGCAGGTTTTTTTCTGGATTGGGTTATGGATTCCAGCATGGTTTTGATGAACCAAGATGTTAAGGTCTCCAGAAGGGTCTACATGGTGACAAATTAATCTGACATTTGAAAATGATGAAACACTGGAAAAAACCTCTCAAGATAAAATAGTGAAAGTTCTGATTGGGAGGTAAGGTTAAGAGGGCCTTTTTTTTAAACTGGAAAAGTCTAAAATCTGCAGAGGACAAGATGATTTGGTAAGTGGACAGGTAAGGAGACAAATCTAGGTTCCTTCGTAGAAAGAAACCAAGGTGTAGTCTGAGGACTTCATTCCCAGATCCAGGACAGTACCCTGCTGGAGAGGAAAGAATCAGGTCAGAGCTACTGGCAGAGACCGTGGACTGTTAGTGGAGAAGGGAGAAATGTTCATTCATTCACTTACTTTCTAGCTCTATGATTCATGGCTAATTCCTCTGTGCCTTGGTTTTCTCATTTGTAAATGGACAAAATGATTGCACCTGTCTCACAGACTTGTGAGGATTGAATGAGATTGCACATGGCAGTTAGAACAAAGTATGTTCTAACAAATGTTAGCTATTGTTATTATTGGCAGAAATGGGGATTGTGGGACTTTGCTAAAGACTGGAAAATTCCATCATAAAACTGAGAGCTCTCCAGATAATCTGGGTTACAGAAAATCTTGCAGCCTGCCGAGTGGGTGCTACATTTCTACTTATTAGGGCGTGCAAGAGATTTGTGGAACACAACAAAACTGTTTAGCCAAATTGCTGAAGTCACGTTCACTGAGATGCAAAGGTTGGCTATAGGCTTAGTCCACCTCATGTAGTGTCTAAAAATATTCTTTGATGTGGTTTATGAGGGTGCTAGTTTGGTTTCGGTTCTGACCCCTGTGACTTGAAATAAAAATTTACACAAAGCACAAGGCCAGTCATTAGATCTGCTGATGGTGCTATTTTCTTAAAACTGGGAAGGAAGGATGCAGGAGTTTAGGAAAAAAGAATCGCTATCATTTCTTCCTTGACTTTGGAAGAAAGCAAAGCAACATAGAGAAATAAGCATCCAAAGATAAAGAAATCCTAAATGAAAATGAAATTAAAATAGGAAGTAAAAAAATTTTTTTTTTTTTTTTTTTGGCTGGCAGTTTAAATTTTACCTCAAATGTTCTGCCCACATTCTATTCTTGGACAGTAAACTTGACAGTTGGGAAATTCACAGCTAGCCCAGTGGTTGATGTCTCAGCTGAGTGCAGTAGAAAAATTCTCTGATAACTGGATTCTCATTAGCATTTATTTCTTCTTGTGATCCTCTTTAGACAGAGTCTTTTATCTGGCAATGTTGAGACTCTCCTTAATATGATTTTCCTCACCTTGCTTTCTCATACTTTTCAGTTTTCCTCTTCCCAAGCCCTATGTGCCAGTGATTCTTCCTCAGAAATTATTGTTCCTCTTATTTACACTGAAATGTTCTACCTAGGTACTTTAAAAAATTTTTTTTTCACTGCCAGGAATATCTAGCCCTTCTGCCTCATCTTGCAACATCCAAATATAAACAGTCCCACAGATGTCACTTCCTCCCTGGAGCCTTTCACATACCACCTCCTGATCCTCCCCCAGCGGAAAGGAATAGCTGCTGTCCCCAGAACTCCTTTGAGTGATTAAACCCAACTAGTTCTATGGCATTGACCTATTTCGTATGTGTCTTAAATTCTTTAGTTTGTCTACTCTCCCTCACTACAGTATTAAGCAATCTGAGATTAAGGTTCATGCTTTATTTAAGAATATTCCATTCACCTAAGCAGCACCTAAATTATACTTACTGTGTAAGGTAGTGGGCAAAGTAAGAGAAATGAACACAGTATCATGTGTACAAAGGCTCAGGCCCCTTTAAATCCCAGATCCTTCCATTGTATACAAATGTCAAGAGCTACAGAATAACAGAGATTTTATGATTGAGGGGAAATGCATCTCTTACAGATTTTGTTAACATACATAAGGACAAACTAATATTGTATTTCGATTTCGATTTTCCATTTATAGTTTTTCTTTATTCAGAAACAGACTGGGAAGTTGTATGGCATGCTTCATAATTTCTGTCTTAATTTGTTTCATCATCTTGATAATAAGAGGTAAATCTATTCAGTACAGAAAATCCGGTCACTTCTCTCCAGCTCTGCTTGTCTGAGCCACCACCGTCTTAATGGAACACTGCAGGCATGTCCTACTGGTCTCCCAGCTTCCACCATTGCCTGCCTATGCTCTATTCTTAGCACAGCAGCTAGAGTGATTTCTGCCTCAGTGAATCAGATCATGTCACACTGCTCAGGTCCCAGCAATGGCTCTTTGTTTCACTCTAAGTAAAGCCAAAGTCCTGCTCATGCTTTCAAGGTTCTTCATGATTTCTCGGGTCCTATTTCCCGCTTTGACCTAATTTCCTGCTACTCTCCCTTCACTGCTCCATCCACATCCCCTTCCTGGGTCTTTCCCTAACATGTGATGCTCATGCCTACTTAGACATTTGGAGCTGCCTGTTCCTCTGCTTTCAAATTCTTTTCCCCAAATATACGAATGGTTTGCCTCCCTACTCCTTCAAGTCTTTGTTCTTCCCAGCAGTCTCGATGCCCCCTCCCCGGTATTATTTTATTCCATGGTGCATGTAACCTGTCACTTTTTTCATGCACTATATAATTTATTTAGTAGTATTTTATTGTTTCTTGTCTCTATCTCCCTACTAATTCTAGTAAGCTCCATGAGGGCAGGAACCTTTTATATTCACTGATATATCCCAAATGTCTGCAACTGTGCTTGATACACAGGAGATCCTCTACATTGTATTCAGTGAACAGGAGAATGCTTATAATGCACCAGGCACTGCTAATCACCATAACCCCCATTTTAATTTGAGAGGCCTGAGGTTCATAGGGTTAAAATGCCCAAGGTCACATGATTAGTCAGGGGGCATAACTAGGATGCGAATCAAGATGCTGTAACTGCAGATTCTGCCCTATCACTCTTCATAGCTGGGCTGGGTCTCAGCTTCTTCCACATTTATTTTAATCGTTATTATATCGTCCCTGCTTTTAAGAGTCAAAAAGCCCTACAAAATTAGTGATGAAAAACTATTTCCTATTCCCGCACCCTCCACTTCTCCTTCCCTAGAAGAAAACACTTCAGCTGAGTTTTGGTTTTGATATTTTCCCCCATATTTCTTTCTTTCTTTTATTTCCCCAAATAAAATTATTTATTTGAGAGAGAAAGAGAGCACACATAGTGGGGAAGGGGCAGAGGGAGAGAGAGAAAGAATCTCAGGCAGACTTCCCTGCTGAGCTGGGGGCCCTGAGATCATGACCTGAGCCAAAATTAAGAGTCAGACACTTAACTGACTGAGCCACCCAGACACCCCTCCCCCATATATCTGAATAAAATGCTACTATTTTCATTCCTTGATTTCTATTCTCCAGTTTTGTACATTATCTGTTGACTTCCCACATTCGAAGGTGAGGATATTAGCCCTCTTTCTTCCCTTTCCTACACACACACGCACACACGCGCACACACACACACACACACACACACACACACACTCCCTGCTGGCATCCTTCCTTCCTATCACCCTGACCTTCCAATAGTAGTTCTATTACATTTTTGGTTAGATCAATAAAAGTGTTTGTATTGTTATTATCTCTGTACTTTATTTTTTGATTTTTTAAGATTATTTATTAGAGAAAGAGAGAGAGTAAGAGAGAGCAGCAGAGAGAGAGGGAGAAGCAGGCTCCCCACTGAGCAGAGAACCCAATGCAGGGCTTGATCCCAGGACCTGGGGATCATGACCTGAGCCGAAGGCAGAGGCTTCACCAACTGAGCCCCCCAGGTTCCCCACTGTACTTTATTAATAGATGAGTGATGTGCATATGCTATTTTTTTTCTGCACTGCATACTTTCTATATTCCCTGGAGTTGTCTTGCTTTAAATTTGCTTATTTATTATAATATTTATTACTCTTGATGCCTAAGGCCTTCACTGTGTTTCTAAAATTTTTTGAGTCCTCTAATACCTGAAAAATACCTGTACTCTGCCTGACACTTGAATGATGGGTTGGCTGCTTATAGAAATTTAGGGTGGAAATAATTTTCCTTCAGAGTTTTGAAAGCATTACTCCATTAATTTCTAGTTTTCAGTTGCTTTTGTGTCGCTGGAAGCTATTTTACTTTCTGATTCCTGCTCTGCCTTTTATTTTTAATTTAATTTTATTTGTTCCTTTAAATTTTTTTATTGTTATGTTAATCACCATACATTACATCATTAGTTTTTGATGTAGTGTTCAATGGTTCATTGTTTGTGCATAACACCCAGTGCTCCATGCAGAACATGCCCTCTTTAATACCCATCACCAGGCTAACCCATCCCCCCACCCCCCTCCCCTCTAGAACCCTCAGTTTGTTTTTCAGAGTCCATCATCTCTCATGGATCGTCTCCCCCTCCGATTTACCCCCCTTCATTCTTCCCCTCCTGCTATCTTTTTTTTTCTTAACATATATTGCATTATTTGTTTCAGAGGTACATATCTGTGATTCAACAGTCTTGCACAACTCACAGCACTCACCATAGCACATACCCTCCCCAATGTCTGTCACCCAGCCACCCCATCCCTCCCACTCCGCCCCTACTCCAGCAACCCTCAGTTTGTTTCCTGAGATTAAGAATTCCTCATATCACTGATGTCATATAATACATGTCTTTCTCCGATTGACTTATTTCACTCAGCATAACATCCTCCAGTTCCATCTACGTCGTTGCAAGTGGCAAGATTGCATTCCTTTTGATGGCTGCATAATATTCTATTGTGTATATATACCACATCTTCTTTATCCATTCATCTGTTGAGGGACATCTTGGCTCTTTCCACAGTTTGGCTATTGTGGACATTGCTGCTATAAACATCGGGGTGCACATACCCCTTCGGATCCCTACATTTGTATCTTTGTGGTAAATACCCAGTAGTGCAATTGCTGGATCGTATGGTAGCTCTATTTTCAACTTTTTGAGGAACCTCCATACTGTTTTCCAGAGTGGTTGCACCAGCTTGCATAACCACCAACAGTGTAGGAGGGTTCCCCCTTCTCCGCATCCCCGCCAACATCTGTCATTTCCTGACTTGATAATTGTAGCCATTCTGACTGGCGTGAGGTGGTATCTCATTGAGGTTTTGATTTGGATTTCCCTGATGCCAAGCGATGTTGAGCACTTTTTCATGTGTCTGTTGGCCATTTGGATGTCTCCTTTGGAAAAATGTCTGTTCATGTCTTCTGCCCATTTCTTGATTGGATTATTTGTTCTTTGGGTGTTGAGTTTGATGAGTTCTTTATAGATTTTGGATACTAGCCCTTTATCTGATATGTCATTTGCAAATATTTTCTCCCATTCTGTCGGTTGTCTTTTGGTTTTGTGGACTGTTTCTTTTGCTGTGCAAAAGCTTTTTATCTTGATGAAATCCCAATAGTTCATCTTGCCCTTGCTTCCCTTGCCTTTGGCGATGTTTCTAGGAAGAAGTTGCTGCGACTGAGGTCGAAGAGGTTGCTGCCTGTGTTCTCCTTTAGGATTTTGATGGACTCCTGTCTCACATTTAGGTCTTTCAACCATTTGGAGTCTATTTTTGTGTGTGGTGTAAGGAAATGGTCCAGTTTCATTCTTCTGTATGTGGCTTTCCAATTTTCCCAACACCATTTGTTGAAGAGACTGTCTTTTTTCCATTGGACATTCTTTCCTGCTTTGTCAAAGATGAGTTGACCCTAGAGTTAAGGGTCCATTTCTGGGCGCTCTATTCTGTTCCATTGATCTATGTGTCTGTTTTTGTGCCAGTACCATACTCTCTTGATGATAACAGCTTTGTAATAGAGCTGGAAGTTCGGAATTGTGATGCCACCAGCTTTGCTTTTCTTTTTCAACATTCCTCTGGCTATTCGGGGTCTTTTCTTGTTCCATACAAATTTTAGGATTATTTGTTCCATTTCTTTGAAAACAGTGGATGGTATTTTGATGGGGATTGCATTGAATGTGTAGATTGCTCTAGGTAGCACTGACATCTTCACAATGTTGGTTCTTCCAATCCATGAGCATGGAACGTTTTTCCATTTATTTGTGTCTTCCTCAATTTCTTTCATGAGTATTTTATAGTTTTCTGAGTACAGATCCTTTGCCTCTTTGGTTATATTTATTCCTAGGTATCTTATGGTTTTGGGTGCAATTGTAAATGGGATCGACTCCTTAATTTCTCTCTCTTCTGTCTTGTTGTTGGTGTATAGGAATTCCACTGATTTCTGTGCATTGATTTTATATCCTGCCACTTTACTGAATTCCTGTATGAGTTCTAGCAGTTTTGGGGTGGAGTCTTTTGGGTTTTCCACATAAGGTATCATATCATCTGCAAAGAGTGAGAGTTTGACTTTCTTCTTTGCCAATTTGGATGCCTTTGATTTCTTTTTGTTGTCTGATTGCTGTGGCTAGGACTTCTAATACTATGTTGAATAGCAGTGGTGATAGTGGACATCCCTGCTGCGTTCCTGACCTTAGGGGGCAAGGTCTCAGTTTTTACCCATTGAGAATGATATTCACTGTAGATTTTTCATAGATGGCTTATGGTATTGAGGTATGTACCCTCTATCCCTGTACTCTGAAGAGTTTTGATCAAGAAAGGATGCTGTACTTTGTCAAATGCTTTTTCTGCATCTATTGGGAGGATCATATGATTCTTGTTCTTTCTTTTGTTAATGTATTGTATCACGTTGATTGAAATGCGGATGTTGAACCAACCTTGCAGCCCAGGGATAAATCCCACTTGGTCATGGTGAATAATCCTTTTAATGTACTGTTGGATCCTATTGGCTAGTATTTTGGTGAGAATTTTGCATCCATGTTCATCAAGGATATTGGTCTGTAATTCTCCTTTTTTGATGGGGTCTTTGTCTGGTTTTGGGATCAAGGTAATGGTGGCCTCATAAAATGAGTTTGGAAGTTTTTCTTCCATTTTTATTTTTTGGAACAGTTTCAGAAGAATAGGTATTAATTCTTCTTTAAATGTTTGGTAGAATTCCCCGGGAAGCCATCTCGCCCTGGGCTTTTGTTTGTTGGGAGATTTTTGATGACTGCTTCTATTTCCTTAGTGGTTATAGGTCTGTTCAGGTTTTCTATTTCTTCCTGGTTCAATTTTGGTAGTTGATACATCTCTAGGAATGCATCCATTTCTTCCAGGTTATCTAATTTGCTAGCATAGAGTTGCTCATAATATGTTCTTATAATTGTTTGTATTTCTTTGGTGTTGGTTGTGATCTCTTCTCTTTCATTCATGATTTTGTTGATTTGGGTCATTTCTCTTTTCTTTTTGATAAGTCTGGCCAGGGGTTTATCAATCTTGTTAATTCTTTCAAAGAACCAGCTCCTAGTTTCATTGATCTGTTCCTCTGTTCTTTTGGTTTCTATTCCATTGATTTCTGCTCTGATCTTTCTTATTTCTCTTCTCCTGCTGGGTTTAGGCTTTATTTGCTGTTCTTTCTCTAGCCTCTTTAGGTGTAGGGTTAGGTTGTGTAATTGAGACCTTTCTTGTTTCTTGAGAAAGGCTTGTAGTGCTATATACTTTCCTCTCAGGACTGCCTTTGCTGCATCCCAAAGATTTTGAACAGTTGTGTTTTCATTTTCATTGGTTTCCATGAATTTTTTTTAATTCTTCTTTAATTTCCTGGTTGACCCATTCATTCTTTAGTAGGATGCTCTTTAGCCTCCATGTATTTGAGTTCTTTCTGATTTCCTCTTGTGATTGAGTTCTAGTTTCAAAGCATTGTGGTCTGAAAATATGCAGGGAATAATCCCAATCTTTTGGTACCAGTTGAGACCTGATTTGTGACCTAGGATGTGATCTATTCTGGAGAATGTTCCATGGGCAGTAGAGAGGAATGTGTATTCTGTTGCTTTGGGATGGAATGTTCTGAATATGTCTGTGAAGTCCATTTGGTCCAGTGTGTCATTTAAAGTCTTTATTTCTTTGTTGATCTTTTGCTTAGATAATCTGTCCATTTCAGTCAGGGGGATGTTAAAGTCCCCCACTATTATTGTATTGTTGTCAATGTGTTTCTTCGCTTTTGTTACTAATTGCCTCTTATAATTGGCTGCTCCCATGTTAGGGGCATAGATATTTACAATTGTTAGATCTTCTTGTTGGATACACCCTTTAAGTAGGATATAGTGTCCTTCCTCATCTTTTATTACAGTCTTTGCTTTAAAATCTAATTCGTCTGATATAAGCATTGCCACCCCAGCTTTCTTTTGGTGTCCATTAGCATGGTAAATGGTTTTCCACCCCCTCACTTTCAATCTGGGGGTGTCTTTGGGTCCAAAATGAGTGTCTTGCAGACAGCATATCGTTGGGTCTTGTTTTTTTTTTAAATAGCCAAATAAGTTCATTAAAATATATTTTTTATACATAAAACTTAAAAATATTTCAGGATTATGTACCTTAAACTTACAGTTTCATCCTCCAGGTAGGAATTACAAAACAGAACAGCATGTATTAAGAATCGGTTATTTGTATTCTTGACTATATTCATGCACACTACATAAAATTCAGTTTTGTCTAAGAACTGGCAACTTACAAAATAGTAATGTCAAACCTAAAATGTGTGTATATGTTCCAATTTTTATCTATAAATGATTCTTAGACATAAATTAGTCCTAATTGAATAAAAATCTTGGCTTAAAGTTTTGGTAGCTCGACAGCACGAGCTCTGAAAAGACATTGTCTCCCATATACTGGCTGTACGGCCTTGGGCAAATCACTTTTCGTTCTGTTTCCTTATCTACAGAGAGTAGAAGTTAATACCTACTTCAGAAATGTGACGTTAAGAGCTTGGCACAAATAGTTAACAAATTTCAGTGCTTACTCATATACGTATTCAAAAAGTATGTGGCATTTTTGTATTGTAACTAATAAACTTCAGTCTAAAGTTAATATGTTGTATTTATATTTCAATACCTTAATTATTTAGCTCCCCCCACCACCTCTATTAATACCCTCCAAATGTTCTTTGCCCACACGATTGTTAACTGTGCTAAATATATATTCTGATTCTGGTCATATATTTGACTTGATACAGCCAGCCATCTTTGTGGTAAGATATTCTCAGCAGATAAGCCTTTAGGAGCATTTTAGAACTACAGCCATATTATTTAATTATAATTTATATGTAGTATAGAACCAGGAGCATTCCCTAAAATGACCTGAAAAGTCTCTGAACTAGATCGGGTTCCTAGGGAATGGATCTAAGAGCAACAGCCAATTTGGAATTCTGGAAAACAAATGACCTTTTACTTAGTTTTCATGGACAAAAGGGCCAAAAGTCCTACCACAAGCACCACAATTCCAGTCCCTGTTAACAATAAGGAAACTAATCAAAGGGATTTGACTTAAGAGCTACACAGGCTCCCATTTAAGCAAAATTCAAGAAAGTTAAATTATTGGTACTTTGATAATAACCTAAGCAAATGGCAGAAAAGCCCATTTTTGAGACAAATAGAGTTAACATGATGCACCTAAATCAAATGATGGATTATAGCAACAATATACCATGCTGGTAAAATGTTTTGAATTTTTAATCCAAGAACCGATTTGACTGGCAAAACTAAAAGCACTAACCAAAAAGTCAAACTTAAACAAACTACAGAATAAAATAAGACCATTATTTGAAAAAGTCACTGGTCCCTAACAAAATATTTACAAAAGCAATAGCTTTGTCAGGAATGAATGTTGATAAACATTTTAGGGCTCTTAAATCTATCTTAAAATGTATAAATGCGTCAGGTATGTTTGATCAAAAATATCCTTAATGTAAGCAATCCCTTATCACTTTTAGACTTTGCTACTTGAATTTAAAACCTCTACTCACCATCCTTATTTGGCCAAAGGCTTTCAAGCCACATCAAAATAAAGGCCTATACACTCTCAGGATTTTGCCATCTTTTAATCTAAAAACTATACATAAAGAACTGCAACACTAACCACTGCAGTAATAGAATGCTAAAAGACAAAAAAAAAAAATGCTAAAAGATAGTATTGGTACAGGAATGTTTCAATGCCACAGCGATAAAGTAAATGGGATAATGTATTAAATCGAGTGAACTAGACACTCTGGTTTAGACAACTTATGTATCATTTCTAACTTTGACAGACTTCCATCATCTAAGAAGCATGGATGGTTTAACATATTTCTATATATTTGTTGTAACTCTGATAGTTCAGTTGGCTATTTTGTTTATCCATTCTACCCTATTTCTCCCTTTAGCAATGGTTTAGTCTGCTGTACAGAATGCCTATTTAAACAATTCAGATTTGAATTTTCAACGAGAAACTATTTTCCACCTGAATTCCTTCAATAAATGTAAAGTGTGACAGCACATTCTTTAAATCATGCAGATTGTTAGACAAACTTTGATAAACAGATAGAGAGACTTCAGAAAAACATTGAAGTGATTTCATTTAAAAAGGTCATTATGTGTTGGTTAAAAAAGAGGATCAACATCAGTATCACTGAAATTAAAGTAACTGTAACAATGTTTAAAATCTTAAAAAATTCAACTTCTTTTTCATCTTTATCAGGCCAGGAACATGGCATCCTCTTTGAAGAAATTTTCATCTCAGGAATGAGAAGTTTCTTAATTTGTCCAATTTCTGTTCTGCTCCAATCTTCTTTCAATATTTGGCTTACTCAAGGATAAATTTCAACAGGTTGAACCTCAGGAAGGGGTCTTTGTTTCAAAATCTGCACGTGTTGGTGGATATCATCAACTTTTTCAAGAAATTTAAGTGGAGACTCTTCCTGTAAAGATGATGTCAGTGTCATTAATTCAAATTGCTGCTCTCTTATTTCTTTCATTCTTTCAATTTGTGGAGTATATTCCTGATTAATCAGATTGCTAACATCACAGAGAGCAGCTAGGAAAACTTTTTTTTTCTGTTCTAATGTATCACTAAACTCCTTAAAATACTGTTGAACAACTTCCTTATCACTTTGGACCATTTTTTCTGAATGAGATTTCTGTTCTTCCAGCTTTTCAAGAAGACAAGTAAGATCTGTCCAGTGTGTGTCAGTTAACTGTTCAAGCAGTTTTTGAGGCGTGTCCTTTTCTTTCAGATAAGCACTTTGAAGATCATCTATGGGATGGCCATGATGTTGACCTATGGTAAGGCAGTGACCACAAACTAGTTTTTTTTAATCTAGGAGACAGTAAACATTTAATGGTTGTCTGTAATGTTCAGGACAGGTGACAATATCTGGATAGTCTTCTTGCTGGTACTTTTCAAAATAGCCCTTAATGCAAAATTAACAGGTAAAGATTCAATACCAGTTGGAGCAATTTCAATAATACTTCTGCAGTTAGGGCATTTGAGTGGAATTTGTAAAGGTCTCCATATATAAAAGTTCCCAGATGCTTGAAGAACGTTTTCCAAACAATTTCTACAAAATGTATGAGAGCACGGTAGTACACAAGGATCTTCAAAAATACTGTAACAAATGGGACATGTTAACTTGTCATCAGAATTGTGCATTTCCTACTTTGCTGATCTTCTGGCTTAGTGATTGAATATACTTGATCTTCTCCAACTTTTTCAGTTTCTTTTATTCGTATTTGCGGGAAGTTGGAGACCAACCTACTCCAACAGACCAGAACAGCTCTACGGCCTCCAGACTCCACGTCCCCGAGATGCTTGGCGTCCCCGCCCTCCTCCGATGGGTCTTCTTTTTAATCCAATCTGATAGCCTATGTCTTTTGATTGGGGCATTTAGCGCATTTACATTCAGGGTAACTATTGAAAGATATGAATTTAGTGCCATTGTATTCCCTGTAAGGTGACTGTTACTGTATATTGTCTGTGTTCCTTTCTGGTCTATGCTGCTTTTAGGCTCTCTCTTTGCTTAGAGGACCCCTTTCAATATTTCTTGTAGGGCTGGTTTCGTGTTTGCAAATTCCTTTAGTTTTTGTTTGTCCTGGAAGCTTTTTATCTCTCCTTCTATTTTCAGTGACAGCCTAGCTGGATATAGTATTCTTGGCTGCATATTTTTCTCGTTTAATGCTCTGAAGATATCATGCCAGTCCTTTCTGGCCTGCCAGGTCTCTGTGGATAGGTCTGTTGCCAATCTAATGTTTCTACCATTATAGGTTACATATCTCTTCTTCCAAGCTGCTTTCAAGATTTTCTCTTTGTCTCTGAGACACGTAAGTTTTACTATTAGATGTCGGGGTGTTGACCTATTTTTATTGATTTTGAGAGGGGTTCTCTGTGCCTCCTGGATTTTGATGCCTGTTTCCTTCCCCACATTAGGGAAGTTCTCTGCTATAACTTGCTCTAATATACCTTCTGTCCCCCTCTCTCTCTTTCTTCTTCTTCTGGGATCCCAATTATTCTAATGTTGTTTTGTCTTATCGTATCGCTTATCTCTCGAATTCTGCCCTCGTGATCCTGTAGTTGTTTCTCTCTCCTTTTCTCAGCTTCTTTATTTTCCATCATTTGGTCTTCTATATTGCTGATTCTCTCTTCTGCTTCATTTATCCTAGCAGTTAGTGCCCCCATTTTTGACTGCACCTCATTAATAGCCTTTTTGACTTCAACTTGGTTAGATTTTAGTTCTTTATTTCTCCAGAAAGGGTTTCTCTAATAACTTCCATGCTTTTTTCAAGCCCAGCTAGTATCTTTAAAATCATGATTCTGAACTCTAGGTCTGACATCGCACTAATGTCTGTATTGAGTAAATCCCTGGCAGACAGTACTACCTCTTGTTCTTTTTGTTGAGGTGATGTTTTCGTCTTGTCATTTTGTCCAGAGGAGAATAGATGAATGAGAGAACAAAATGCTAACAGGTTAACAACGTCCCCAGAAAATATACTCTAAACAAATCAGAAAGACCTGAAACCAGGGGAAAAGAAAGGGAAAGAAAAAAGAAAGAGAGAGAGAAAAAAAGAAAAAGATAAAAACAACAAAAACAGAACAAAATAAAAAAACAGAGTATGATCAAATATGATCAGGCTGGTGCATAGATCAGTGCCACACACTAGATTTTGGGTGTATTTTGGTCTGTTAGAAGAAAGTGCCTCCTAAAATTTTAAAGAAAGACTTATATATATATACAAAATAAGGGTTGATACAATGAAGGGATGGAATATGACTGTAAAAATGAAAATTATAAAAAATTTTAAAAAAGGAATTGATTGGAAGGTGTGTGAAAAAATAAAGAAGACTTAAAAAAAGGAAAGAAAGAAAGAAAAAAAGGGGAGAGAATGTGATCAGGCAGGAGACTAGAACAAAGCCATACACTAGAGATTTAGGGTATATTTTGATCTGTTAGAAGAAACTGTATCTCAAAATTTTAAAGAGAGAACAACTTATATATATATGCCAAAAATAAGGGTAACTACTATTAAGGGATAGAATATGACTCTAAAAATGAAAAATAAAAATGTTTTTTTAAAAAAAGGGATTTATAAGATGTTGGTTGAAAAAGGGAAAAAGAAAAATTAAAAAAAACAGTTAAAAAAATTAACTTTGAAAGACTAATGAATCATGTTAAAAAAAGCCATGAATCTATGTGCAGTATTCCCCTAGTCCTGGAGTTCTCCCATTCTCTTTGATTGGTAAACTTGGTCTTGGTTGACTGTTCGTGCTGATCTTCTGGGGGAGGGGCCTGTTGCCGCGGTTCCCAAATGTCTTTGCTGGAGGCGGAATTGCCCCGCCCTTGCCGGTCCGGGCTAAGTAATCTGCTCGGGTTTGCTCTTGGGAGCTCTTGTTCCCTGCAAGCTTTCCGTACAGCGTTGGAGGAGAGAGTGAAAATGGCGGCCTCCCAATCTCTGCCTGGGAGGAGCCGAGAATTCAGGGCCCTGCTCCTCAGTGCGCCCCCAGAGAAAAGCAGTCAATCACTCCTGTCTCCCGGTCTCCGGCCACACTCCATGCTCACCCAGCCTGTGACCGAACATTTCTATCTCTGGCACCCGACCCGGTGTGGAGTCTCCAAACCCAGGAGATCCCTGCAGTGCGCTCCCGTGCTGCTCCTCCTGGGGGAGGAAGGGGAGTCTCCCCAGATTTGCCGCTTGTTGGGTCCCTGCTGGAGGAGCAGTGGCCCAACTGTCACCGATCACAGTTTATGGCAACCCTGAGCTGAGAGCTTGCTCCTCAGCTCTGTCTCTGCAGCCGGCTTCCCCACTCCGATACCTGGGAGCTCTGCTGCACTCAGGCACCCCTGGTCTTTCTGTGACCCCGAGGGTCCTGAGACCACACTGTCCCAGCGAGGATTCCACCCCCCGCTTAGCCACTGGAGTGACGTCCCTCAGCGGAGCCGGCTTCTAAAAGTTCTGATTTTGTGCTCCGCGGCTCTATCACTTGCCAGAAGTGGCTGACGGAGTCCCCTTCCCCTGCCGTCTATCCTCTCGAATATCGCCTCAGATTGACTTCTCCACATGTCCTACCTTCCAGAAAGTGGTCGCTTTTCTGTTCAGAGTTGTTGCTATTCTTTTCTTCGATCTCCTGTTGAGTTCATAGGTGTTCAGAATGGTTTGATCCCTATCCAGCTGAATTCCTGAGACCAGACGAAATCCAGGTCTCCTACTCCTCCGCCATCTTGCTCCGCCCCCCTGCTCTCCCCTTTATACCCAGGGCTCTGAAATTTCTCAGCCACATGCTTGGGTGTGGCTCTATTTTCATCCATCATGCTGAACACTCAGACCCTTGTTATTCAGTTCTAGGACATTCTCTCAAAGTTTCAAATTGATTTCCTATTTTCTTTGTCCTTTTCTTTAGGAAACTTGGTATTTAAATTTTTAGAACTAGTACTCCAATTGTCTTTTTTCCTTGTATTTTCTGTCCTTTTTTTTCTTTCCTTTTGCTCTGCTTTCTAAAAGATTTCTCCAACACTATCGCCTAATCTTTCTTAATTAATTAATTTATTTTTTAATTTTAATTTTTAAAAAATTTATTGTCTAATCTTTAAGCTGAGCTTTTAATTTCCACTCTGGCCAGAACACATATTCTTCTACTTACCTGGGAAGGAAGTTTAGACTATTTTTCTGGAAAAAGTAGATGGTTGGCTTTCTGAAGGAAGTGCTTGGATTTTAGCTCTAATGTGGAAATGTAGCAGGTATACAATGAAATATAAGGAGAAAGCTGCCCACAACAGCAAGACCAAGGCCAAGTAAATGTAACTGGAACTATAAGTCAGAGCAGGTCTAGGAATAAGCTTACCTAGAAGGCATGTCTACTTGAGATACTCAACTGGACCTTCCTCAGTTTCTTCTGATTGATTATTACATTGGATCCAGATTCTGGGGGAAGGTTCAGCCTAGAAATAGGGTTAAGTGGCCTTAGCTTTGAGTAGAGAAAGTTGCAGGCACTGGGAGCCTGGAGGATCATTAAGATATTAAATTTCTCTGAAATGGACATAACCACTCAGAATGCTCCTCTCCGCTCCTCTCCACTCCCCCCCACCCAAGTCTTAGAGGCACCAGTGGAATTGCTGTTAAATAATTGTGATATATTTTTCCCAGTTGCTTCAAGTTTTGTCCCCCACCCCTCCTATATTTCTAGTAAAACATAGCAGCTCACTAAAATGATGGAGTTCAGCTGCCAATAAAATGGAACAGGTCTGTAGACCCCAAGAAAGTAGCTAGTAAATATTTACATGTGCAACTGAATCTTCTAAGTGTCATGTGCCCTTGATCTTTGTGGAATGCTAGAACTTTTTGCTAACAGTTTAGTATGTTATGTAGATGTGAAAGCAGGCAGATGTTTGGTTCCTAAGAAGGAGTCTTGCTTCTGGGCCTCCTGCCAGTTATGGCTGATGGGTTGTGTCTCAGCCCTGATTTTAGTCCCATAGCTGACTCTTTTTTGTTTTTTGGGTTTTGTTGTTGTCATTGTTGTTGTTGTTGTTCTGTTTTATCTTTAAAGCTCTAGAGATTTGGATTGGTTCTTTTCCTCCTAGGACTGGCTGCTGAGTAAGATGGTATCTTCCCATCTCCCTGCGATGTTGTCAGCAAAAATAAGCACACAGGTTCTTTCTATTTAAGGGTTTTCCTGCTATCCCTTCTTGTCTTGGGGAGCAACCTACAGAGCCAGTTGGTAATAAGCTCAGTGGCTCATTTATAGTTACAACACTAATAAGCACCATGTGGATTCATGTTTGCTCAGTAAATGAAAGTATTTATAAAATTCAGAATTGTTATGATATCTAAAGATTTTCCCCAGAGGCTTCCTCCAGTTGTCTCTTTCATCTTTCCTTAAAATCTCTTTGACTTAAGCCCCTTGAAAAATGGATTTTTTCCCTGGTTTCTATCTTCTTGTCCTTTTAGGTTTGTTGGTAACACTTTCTCTAGGGCAGTGCTTCTCAGACTTGAGTGTGGAAAGAATTCCCTTGAAGAGCTGGTAGAATCGCCGCCTCCTGGGCCCCACTCCCCACTGATCCAAAGTTAGAGGGTCTGGGATGATACTGATGCTGTTGGGCCAAAGTCCACACTTTGGATTGCACTGGTCTAGAATGTTAAGAACCTGGGTTCTAATGTTGGATAGACTTGGGCTCCTTCACCAATTGTCTAAGCTACTGTTTGGGCCCAATCTTCCCAAAGTCCTTATGGTCCCAGTGCAGCCTGTTTGTGGTACAACTTTCTCTCCAACAGTACAGGCAGACCTTTGATTCCCTTAATGAAGGGAAGGGAAGAAAACTACTTGTTATGGAGGATAGAGTCTGTGCAGGCACTGAGCTAGGGACAGTCCTGCATTTACTTCACTGAACGTTTGCAACAACAATGGCAGCAGGACAGCTGGTCTCATTTCATAGAGAAGTTCAATAACTTACCCAGTGTTGTCAAGCTAGTAATCAGGGAAGCAAAATGTAAGGCGCTGTATTTATAACCACAAGGTACTACCCTCCTGCTCCAAAACCACTTGCCTTGGGATGAACCTCCCTAAAAGGTTCTCATTCAACTCAGAGGAACACCTCCCACAAGACCAATGACTGATGTGTCCTGAAAATACTGAACAACTAACTTGTTATTCAGACAGAGAGCTCTGCCTGCCTCCTAAGAGTCTCTGTGATTCACTCTGCTGTCCTTCTCCCCTCTGCCAGTGCTCTGGAGAATTATAGAGCAGCAGTGCCAGACATAGCTCATTACAAAAAAATGGTTATAGGCAATTTCCACCAACAAGATTTTCTGATAGGCCTGCAAGAGAAATTAGACTAAATCTAAGAAAAATCAGGAGATAGGTCTAATGAAATGTGCTCTAGTTTACTTTTTCCTAGTAATTTTGTCTCTATTTCCTTTATATTAGATGATCCTTCGAGGGTGAATTTGTATTCATTTATAAAATATAAGTGCATATAATTGCTGTTATTATTTTGGTAAAAGATTAATATTCAAATAAGTATAAGAGATTATTACAACTCTTTAAGTCTGGTATGAGTTATGATTCACTTTGGGCTTAGCTGTGTCCTGAAATAGTAGGCAGTGGACTGCCAGTGTCCAGGAATTGAGTGTGGGGCAGTGGGTTGGCCTTCTGTTTCCCAACTTCTTTAGCTGCCAGGACGTCTTTTTGATTCAGGTAGATAGATCATAGTCTTCACAGTATTCTCTGCTTCAGTTATTGCAAGGGGCCTGAAGAAGATGCTATTTGATCTTCTCATTTTTTTTCCATCCCTTCCAAGTCCTCTCCTTGCCCCTGAGTCAAGTGTAAATTTCATCATAAATTATTGCCTCCTCATGGAGTGAGGTGAGTGACTTCTCTTCACTAGGTCTTACTATTGTTATCTATAAGGTGAGGGAGTTGTACTGAGCTATTTCTAAGATTTAAAGTTCCCTGAAACTAAAATTGCTATAGAGAAATTTAAATTTCATTTTGAATAAGCTTTTCATTTAAACTGTAACAACTTTTTGGTAAATGCCTAAAAGAATTTTTCTTAGACTTACTGACAGCTCATCAACTTCAAAATCAACTTAAAAAAAAGAAAGCCTTTAGGTAGTTAACTGAAGCCGGTCCTTTAATTATTAAGTGTTTAGGCAGTATAATGGAATGATGGACAAATTGATTCTTATATTTCTCACTTAAAAAGCATTGCTTTTAGGATGTGAAAACTTTGCCATTTGCCAGTGGTGAGAAAAAAAAATTTCAAGCCATTTCTTCAAATCAAAATCTAAAGTGCAAGGGAGTCAGACCACAGGACAACTTAGTGGCTCAGCTGGGCCTTCAGGCACCACGTCCTGAAGAGAGAATCTACAGATGAAGACAAAAGGAGCTCCGAAT
Source organism: Eumetopias jubatus (assembly GCF_037043125.1). Lineage (NCBI taxonomy): Eukaryota > Metazoa > Chordata > Mammalia > Carnivora > Otariidae > Eumetopias > Eumetopias jubatus. The sequence goes on from NW_028274808.1 coordinate 79,880,993, forward strand.
TTGGGGTAGAAAAGACCGGGAAAAGGAAGAAGAAACCACATGTCTGATTTCTATCTCTCCATGAGATCCGATAAGCTCTTAGGACTTTTCCTTTTTCTAGGCCATTCCCAACATGGGCATTAAGTAAATGATTGTTATTTGGAAAGGTGCTTCCGGGGCCTACTTGAATATGGTGGGCAGATGGGGGCACCCTTGACGCTGGGGACCAGATAGCGTTACTGTGAACTTGCCAGCATTCTGTTCTGTAACCTGCATCCTGGTGGTGGACAAAGGGATCCAATCTGCAGGGAAAACCCACTAGTATCTCATTCACTTTAATGGCTGAAAAAAGGGTTAGATGCTCTCTAGTGTGAGTCTCCAAATATTTCACATATCATTTAGATACAGGTGACTGCCACAAGAGTTTCTTGAGGAGCCAGCTTGGTTTCGATTGGAGCCCCTACCTTGGTTCTAACTTAACATTTCTGGGAGAAGACTGAGGTTTGGATTAGAAACAGTGGAAACTTGGCAGAATCCGGGAATGTGCTTGTCAAGAATGGCAGAATGTGCTCAGGTGTTAGGTTTGTATGAGATCCAGAAGGCAGGGTTTTTGATCAGTGGACATTCCACAGGGAGCATTTGATGTTATTTTAAGAAGGGCCAGAAATTCAAAGCCAAGTTAGTGTACAGATGGGGAAGTACAACTCCAAGTCCATGGAATGAAAGCAGAGAAGGACACAGAAATTAGTCAAAGATCACTGACAGTAAAAGGAGGAGGAAAGCAAAGGAGATTCACCCAAAGGCTTGTGCTCTCTCAGTTGGATTATATTGACCAGCCAACGCATCTGGCAGCTCTGGAAAACTACCTCTGGGGGGGGTATTTTTTTTAAAGATTTTATTTTTTTGTTTGACAAAGAGAGAGAGAATGAGAGAGAGAGAGAGAGAGAGAGAGAGAAAGAGCACAAACCGAGGGAGCGGCAGGCAGAGGGAGAGGGAGAAGCAGACTCCCTGCTGAGCTGGGAGCCTGATGCGGGACTCGATCCCAGGACCCTGGGATCATGACATGAGCTGAAGGCAGACACTTAACCAACTGAGCCACCCAGGTGCCTGGGAGGGTATTTTTGAAAAAAGCTTTATGGATATAACCTGCCATACATGTCACTTATTTAAAATGTATAATTTAATGATTTTTGTTATAGTCACAGAATTGTGCAACCATCACCACAATCTAAGTTGAGAATATTTTCATCATCTGGAAAAGAAACCCCATACCCATCAGCAGTGACTTACTGCTACTCCTCCCATCCTCCATCCCCCGGCCCTTGGCAATCACTAATCTACTTTTTGTCTCTATGGATTTGCCTATCCTGAACATTTCATATAAATGGAACTATATCATCTTTTGTGACTGGCTTCTTTCACTGATAGGGTCACTGAAATTCTGTTTTCTCTGCAGAATTTACTTTGCTACTAAAACTATTGTGCATATATGTGTGTGTTTTTATTACTGAATAAAGACTACTTTTCCCACTTATACAGTATGTATATATATTGACATGTCCTGGTTAAGAAAATGTTATGGTGGATTGTTAGACTGATCTCCAGTTTAAAAGCCGTGCTCGGTGGGAGGCCTGCTTCTCCCTCTCCCACTCCCCCTGCTTGTGTTCCTGCTCTCACTCTCTCTCTGTCAAATAAATAAATAAAATCTTTAAAAAAAAATAAATAAAAATAAAAAATAAAGTTTTCAAAGAAATTACAGTGAATTTAAGTTTAGAGTGAATTTGTTCTTCCTTTAATGGTTCATGCCATGAAGAGCCTCAATATCATTATGATTGAACATACATGCCATTATTGAGTATCATAGATATATAAGAGGTATGTGATTAATCTAAGATATACTTACCCCATGACCTACTCTAAAAGATAGAAAAGCAACAACAATTAATAAGACACAACAAAAATAAAACCCCAAGTCTCTGATATGCATTTGTTTATTTATTTTGTCTCTTTCTTTACGGAGGTAAAATATAGAAAAAAAATTCCAGTTATCTGAATTTTTGGTTGTTTGAATTCTGGAGAGAGGCATTATACTAATTCAGGGAAAAGGAATCTGAAAATAATTTGTAAAAAAAAATAGATAAAAACATTGGCCTTTCTATCAGCTGGATCTTTGGGTGTGTATTTTTTAGTTGGATGAATACTATTTCCTGTTTCTTGCAGCCATCTGTCTCCTCAAGCAGAAATCATATCTGAAGTTGAATCTTTTTTTTCTTTTAGAAATGTACAGAGAAGGGACAGTCAGACTAGGAATTATGCTTCAGAAAAATTATTCAGCATGTTGAGAAACATGGCTTAACTCATGCCAATTAATATATGTTCAAGAAAACAAATATATAGTCAAACAAAATGAATCTTGTTCTGGCAAAAAATGGTTACTTTATACATTAAAGCAATTTAATGAATTTCTAGCTACAGGAAACAGTAGCATAAAAAAAGTAAAATATCAGGATAGTGATGGGCATTAACACCCAAATGATCCTGAGATGTGGCTTGGTACCAGAATGTATAAAAGAGAAGATGTAAATAGCAAGACCGTCATTGTCCCATGGCATCAATCTCATCCATATAAGCCATAACTTTCTTGGTAAGCCTTTCATGCCTTTACATCTTTGAGAGATAAATCATACCTTTGTTGTTAACAAGAGCAGCTTGAGTCCTGTGGCTAAGGGGTCAGCCTGTAGGAAACATTGTTGATATTGTTAACAAGAGCAGTTTGAGTCCTGTGACTAAGGGGTCAGCCTCTAGGACTATCATTTCCTGAAGGAGAAGAATGGTTTATGTGGTCAATCTTTTTTCCTATATATACATTTGTTAAAATGCTGCCTGTTCGTGCATTTTGCAAATCATTCCCGTGAGAATTACTTAAAGGGGCATTTTGGGTTTTTCTGCAGATTCTCACCATGAATGCTTGCATTTGATCATATTTTACTGACAAATGCCTAGGGTGAGCTGATGGACATGGAGGAAAAATAAGAACAAGTTCAGAATGGGTCAAGAATGACAACCCCATCTGGAATATAGTGTTTTTTAATCTCATTAGCTAAATTTCCTAAAAGAGTTTTTAGTTCTTTTATGAAAAATGCTTATAATCCAGCTGCCATTGTTCAGGATGGAATCTTTCCTTTTTTAATTGAAGATTTAGCTGTGTAGCATCTCTTGCAATTTCAGTGATGCTGAAACAGAAAGTGCCTTCCCTGAATCTTTTCCAATTCTTAATCAATCCACTGTTTTCTCGATCTACTTTGTTCACAGTACCATATATACAGGTCAGCTGCCAGATGCTGACTTGCCCAGGGTCCTGAGAACATACACTCTCTTGCTTTGATCGCTCTTTATTAGCTGTTTGTACAACTTCAAACTTGAGTTTCATGAACCTTCTCTTTCCTGTCTCTATGATGCCCTTTTTTCCACCTCCTCCCTCGCCCACCATTCTTGTCCTTCACACTGACTGCTTATCTAGCTGGAATTTATTTCTCTTTCTCTTCCACTTGTCCTGTGGGAAAGCTCAAGGCAAGGCTCCCTTAAACATTTATGAACTTAGTTTATGCCCTTGAGTCCATATGGATAATTTGAGCTTGACCCCATCATGTGTCTTTTAAATAAGATTTGCTCTGAGTGCTTTAGTATCGAGCATGTAACATATTCTTCAGGTTGTAGGGCTATGAATTATCCTCAAGTTGCAGAACAAAGACATGACATAAATACCACCCTTTCCATGTTCAGAGTCTTATGGGAAAAAGAGTCAGGATGTTTTAGGTGAAGCCTATATCCCAAATTTTACAGTGAATGTGATTTTGATTATAATCCACATCATCATTACTATTACTATTCTCACCACTCCTCACTCTTCAACCCAGAGAATAGGAAGGGAGAAAAAAGTGAAAGAAAAGGAAAAGCAAGGGGAAATAGTTTGGGGTGTTTGCTACTGAAATACTATATGAACTCTAGTTTGGGGTTTAATCAATAACTCTTAAGACACCTGTGCCTTTAGTATTGTACGTCTGATTCTATATTTCTAGGGATACACTATGTTTACTTGGTCACACGTCTTGGTTTTCTCTACAACTGCTGATACTTATTTTCTTGGAATATGTACTGATTTTTGTGACTGATCACAGTGTATCTTGGCAGTGGTAGAAAGCTCTTTGTTATGGACTTACTATTTTTTTTTTTAACAGTTCAGGCAATGAAGAATGAGTCTTTAATACTGCTAAGCACTTTAGGGGTGGGGTGGGAAGTAAAGAGGGTGGTTAATAAAAGGCCAGCTATCTCTAGCCTTGCAGAGCGCAGAGGCGAGAAAGGGGAAAAGTTTCCTATTTCATAGAGAAATTTTGGACAGAGTTTGAACAGGGAATAAGCAAAAATACCCAAAAGTAATTTTATAGCCAACTTCCCATGTCTTCATGTCTGCAGGATAACTTAAAATCTTTTCATTATATTTCCCTTGCAATTTAATTTGCTGATGTTCCAAGAGAAATAAGAGGAGGGGTGGGAAAATTCCTTTTTATGGTTGGAATACACAGAGTTTATTGTGCCTTTTAAAATTGCAGTCCATTTACACAATAGCGATACCTATTACGATATTGTTTGATGTCTTTATCTGGGTGAATGAAACATGAATGTCACAAGCAGAATTTCTGGGTGTGCATGTGATGGTGCATCCAGCAAAGAATTCTGCCCTCAGTACACTGCCAGAAAGGCATAGTCCAGTGGCATAACTCCCCAAGTCAGGCTTACGTTTCCTGCCACTTCACCGCCCCAAGACACAGAGTAAGATAGCAGTGGGCAGAGAGAATTGAAAGTCAGTTGTCCGGGCTTTTGGAAGTGAGTGCATAGGGACAGCCTAAAAGCTGCAAAGTGGCACCTTCTCATCTGCATGCCACCCTCATCTCCTGTTGTCCCTATATTCTGGCATCTCTTCTGCTCCCCCCAAATAGGATTGTAATGGACAGGATGCCCTTGGGTATGTTTTCCCCTGCATCCTAGGATGAGACTCCCAGGTCTGCCCTAACACCCAGAATCCACACTGATGGTGACCATGTTTTTCTAAGGACAAATCAGTACTCAAACTGTGACAGATGAAAATGTGCTTGTTGGCAGCCAAAGATGGGAACGAGGCCATATAGAAACAGGATTAAATGAAAATCTACCTTTTGACTGTGAGATTCCCCTGACTTCATTCCCTGGCCTGTTCCCAGGACACTGACAGGAAAGTAGGGGGAATAGCTGTTGGCACTGGATGGCCCAGGTGTCCACCAGGCAGCCTACAGTGGAGCCCATCACTTGACAAACCAAGCACTGGAGCTTCCAATAAGGATTTGGTGACTGGCCTTTAAATACAAAATGTTAACCAAAAGGAGAGATTGTAATTTGAAAACAGGAACCAAAACAAACAAACAGGAAAAAATCAAGGAAGAAGTTCACTGCAGGGATCACAAACAAATGTAAAAGAGAATTAATATCCTCAGAAAAGGAAGACAACTTATATACATAGAACAAAAATAAGAGTCTTTAAGAAAACACTTCTTATGGAACGAAAAACAATTATTAAGGAATCAAAGCTCCTGGAAAATAACATAGCTGATAAAAGCAATTCAAGAGAAGACTTAGAGGATAAGTTACAGGACTTCTGGAAGGTGGGACAAAGGTCGGGAGTGAAAAATGGGAGAGAAAGGTAAAAAAATTAGGAGGTAATGGGAATCTAACATCTAAATAATAGGCATTCCAGAAAAAGAGAACAAGAAAATGGAGGGGTAATATTATCAAAGATTTATACAAAAATTTTTGGAATTGAAAGACATGAATTTCTATATGCAAAAGGCCACTGAATACCTAATATGATGATTGGAAAAAAAGAACTATTCAGGGGCATATGATCATGAGATTTCAGAAATCTGGATATATAAAGAGCATGTTCTAAAAGCTTCCAGAGAGGAAAAACAACAGAGACAAGTCACATACGAGGATCTGAACCAAAAGTGGCATGCCAGTCTTTTAATGGCAATACAGGAATCTAGAAGGCACTGGTGCAATGTTTCAAATTTCTGAAAAGAATGACTTCCAGCCTAGAAATCTATACTTCATGAAATGACCAATCCAGTGTGGATCCAGGTAACCTAAAGGCATTTTCAAATAGGGGAGGTTTTTTTGTTGTTTTTTGGTTGTTTTTTTAGATCTGCCACATACTTTCTCCGCAAGCTATAGAAGGATGTTTTCGTATAAAACAAGGGATTAAATCAAGAAACGGGAAGAGCTGGTGTCCAGGACATAAGGGTCCAGCACGGGGAAGAGAAAAAGGGAAATCCCACAGGTCTGGAGCATTTTGTACAGGATGCTGGAAGGCTTGGGGAGGAATATTCCAACCCCCCCCCAAAATGGGAACTGATAGACATATAGGATAGGTTCAACCACATAGAAAATTGAATGCAGAGTTATTGAAGAATATGCGAAGATTTAGTCAGAGCCTCAAAAAGAGACATGTAAGTGATAAAGAAGCAACTTATTCCAAGAATAACATACAATTATTCAAGAGAAGGAGATACAGTCATAATACACTACTTGACTCAGTGATGAATAATGGTTGTAGAGTCATAATAACATGAAGTATTGATTTGTCCAGAAGTAATAAAAACGTATTCTGGAAATAGGAAGGAAAATATCTGTATGAGGCATGGTCTAAAGAGTTAAAGTCACAGTACCTACACTAGGAACAAAATATCTAAAACAGAAAAAAAAAGGAAGTACAATATTATCATGTTATTTAGATATATAAAAGCAAATAACCCTAAGAAGTAGTTAATGTAGTAAAATGTGGCTGCTTCACAGGAGTGGAAGAGATGGGGCAGGAGGCTAATAACTTGTCATTGTGAACCTTGCATTCCTGCAGCAAGCATGAGGCAGAGACTGCTGAGAGAGCTCCTCTGGGAGGGGGGAGGGTCCTCTGGGACCACCTTAGCCCATTGACATTTTCTGGCTGCCTAGAGTATTGCAAGCCCTACTGTCAAAGGATAGGTGGTGTTTGTGGTCACATGCAGGAATCTGGGAGAGGTCATTGGACTAGGAGATGAGCAAGAAGGGAGCAATACAAAAATGCCCTTCTAGAGGCTGGACCCTGAAGACGGACATCCTTGGCAGGTGGCAGTGTGGTAAACGGTACTTGCCACTCACAACCAGGCAAGGGGCAGGGAGGATTCTGAATTCTTTCTTTCCCTTCCTCCCACCCTCCCTCTCTTCTTCTCTCCCTTTCTTTTTGTCCTTTCTCCCTGCTCTTTCTTTTCTTCTCTCCCTCTCTTTTTTTCTCCAGTGAGTGTTCCTCCTATCTCTCTCTGGATCTAATCTATCATATGTCTCTACTAGTCATAGTTTTCCCAAGAAACAGACAAATAGGATACATGTATGTGTATATATGAGGGGATTTATTATAGGAATTGGCTCACTCAGTTATGGAGGCTGAGAAGTTCCATGACCTGCTGTCAGCAAGCTGGAAAACCAAGGAAACTGGTAGTGTAAATTCAGTTGGAGTCTTAAAGCCCAAGAATTGGGAGAAGGGAAAGGGTGGGGTCCTGATGATGTAAATCCCAGTCTGAGTCTGAAGGCCCAAGAACCAAGAGAACATCACATTGGTAAGGGCAATCTTCTTTACTCAGTCTACCAATTCAAATGCTAACATCCTCACAGACACACCCATAATAATATTTATAAAAAGATTTTATTTATGAGAACAGCTCAAAATGGAAAAGATTAAGAGAATGAAGGACAAGATAGGAAAACCTTGGCATAGGCCAGGATTCAGACAATGTTCTAAAAAGTTTTAGAGACAGAAGGAAGCCTGTGGGACAGTTACTCTCCCTGGTGTTGTGGATTATTGAGAGCAAGAAGCGGTTTTGAAGTAGATTAAAGATGAGGTATCCTAGTGGCATTTTGTGAACGTCCACCATAAAGATTTCAATTGTTTTCCAATTCTGCTTTTAGGTGGTGTTGGATGGATATTCATATGAATGTGAAAACATGTCAAGAATGGCTTCCAGGTGCTTCTTTGTGGGACCTGTGAGGAACTAGGCACCAACATTTGCCTGTTTCATATGATTTAATGGTGGTTCTTTTGATTTACCTGTTTTTTTTTTGTATGTTTTGATTTTCTTGGTTATGGTTACTGGACAGATCAGTGGAGAGATTGCTCTTTGATTGGATTATTACATTAAATGGACAGTGCAGGACACAGCTAGCTCTTTGTGTCATCCTGGTCATTGCTGACTCAAAGGTCACAGGATTATTAATACATACTGTTTTTCATTTCTCATTGAGCATGGTTCCTCAACATCCCTCCTGATTTTCACTATCTATCTTTTTTGTAGTTGGTGGTGGTGATGCTGCCCTCTCACATAGATATGCCTTGGGCCTTGTCAACTCTAGAAATTTTATCACCTATGAAATCTCAAATTTACATAGTTTCAAAAGGTATTCCTGGCTCATTTGCTTAAGAGCCCCCTCTACAGGACATCAGTTTGATAAGCAAAGCCTGCTGGTTCTTCAAGTCAAGTCCCCAACCTGACAATTGTTCACTGTCTTCACTGCTAACACATGCAATAAAGCCACCCTTTACTCTATTTATACTAACTGGCTCCCCAACTTCTACTCTTACTTCCCTAGGGCTTATTGCCTATAGCAGCCAGGATCATCCTTTGCAATGTAAATCAGATCATTTTACATCCCTGTTTAAAAATCTTCCCACAGTTTTCTCAAGCCGTTGGAATTAATCCAAACCTTTCAGTAAGCATAGCCTATAAACCTCTGTCTGGTCTAACAGTCAGTTTCCTGCCCCAATTCACTATCCTCTGCTAGCTGCCTTGCCCACTATCCAAACTTCTGAGAAGAAATTTGCTTTCCTTGCTTTTCCTTCGACTGGAGGATGACAAATTATGGCCCATGGCCAAATCTGGCCCGTCGCTTGTTTTTGTAGATAAAGTTTTATTGGATGATAGCCGCACACGTTCATTTATATGTTATATATGGCTAGTTTTATAATATAATGGTAGAGTTGAGTAGTCGTAACAGAGATCTAATGATTCTTAAAGCCTAAATATTGACCATGAAACCCTTTACACAAAAAGTTTACCAACTCCTGCCTTAAACACATCAAACATATGTCTACCTCAGGGTCTTGCAGTTGCTGTTTTTTCTGCTTCAAACACAACTTCCCCAGATAACTCAAATATCTTCCTCTTCTCACTTCATGCCTTTATTTAAATTTTACCTCCACCAACACCCTCACTTATTATCCTGTTTAAAGCGCAGTCCCTATCACTCTTTAGTTTTTCATACTGATTTACTTTATAACTTACTTTTTTAAAGATTTTATTTATTTATTTGACAGAGAGATAGAGAGAGCCAGAGAGCACAAGTGGAGGGAGAGGGAGAAGCAGGCTCTCCACTGAGCAGGGAGCCTGATCCGGGGCTTGATCCCAGGACCCCAGGACCATGACCTGAGCTGAAGGCAGATGCTTAACCATCTGAGCCACCCAGGCACCCCATACTGATTTATTTTTAATCCATCTGAAATTTTGTGTCTCTTTTTTTTGTAGATGTGTTGGAGACAGCTAGTGAACCACTGAAGATTCATGCTTCTCTTCCATAGTGTAGCATTGTTTCTGGAAGCAGCTGCTCAGCTCAGGATCATATTTCCCAGCTCCCTTATTTCCAGGTGGAATCATTTGACTATTTCTGACCAATGGAGTATGAGCACAAGTGGTGTATATCCCTTCCAGGCAGAGATGGTAAAACATCTGGGACACCAACTGCCCACTCTCTCTTCCTCAGGAATCTTGGAGGTCATATGTTGATGATGACATCACAAGATAGAAGGAGTCTGGATCCTTGAGTTCCTCCCTGGAGGAAAGCTGCCAGACCAGAAACATTTACATTCGATTTTAGAATTTTTTTGTAGTGTGAGTCTGTTGCTAACAAATTTGTGACTGGGTAGATTGGCTCTCACCCAAATTAATGGTCTTAGACTAGCTAAGCTACAAAATATCCCACTGCTTTTGTCTATTAGGTGCATGCTCGGCCCAAGATGCTGCAAGTGCTGCAGTCTTGTTACTACAGCATGAGAGCTGGAAGCTGCAAGGTCTTTTAAAGCCCAGACTAGCAAATCACACACCATCACTTCTATTGGTCCAAGCTGCTCACAGGGCCAGCCCAGATTCAAAGGAAGGAGAAATGTACTCCACCTCTTAATGAGAAAATAGCAGAGTTACATTGCAAAGTATTAGCATGCAGGGTTGGGAGGAATTGCTGTGGCCGTCACTGGCCATAGTCTACTCAAGCCCATTACACTGTCCCTTTAGAGAAGCACTTTCTCTGAGTTACTTCGTGTGTGTGTGTGTGTGTGTGTGTGTGTCTTAGATCAGGCTGCCATAAGAAAATACCATAAACTGGGTGGCTTATAAACAACAGAAACGTATTTCTCACAAATCTAAGGATGGAAGGCTGAGATCAGGGTGCCAGTATGGTTGGGTTCTGGTAAGAGCTCTTTTCTGGTTTGCAGATGGCTAACTTCTCTTTGTACCCTCCTGTGGTGGGAAGAGAGCAAGAGAACTCTCAGGAGTCTCTGTCATAAGGGCACTGATCTAATTTCTGAGGGCCCCACCCCATGACCTAATCACATCCCAAAGGCCCCCTCCTAATACCATCACTTTGGGGGGATAGGATTTCAACATATGAATTTTGAGGGGGCACAAACATTTAGTTTATTGCAATATATGTGAATATGTGTGTGTGTGTGTGTATATATATGTGTGTATATATATGTATATATGTATGCTACATATATATATATATATATACATATATGCTACAGCTCAGAAATGTACATGTATGTATGTATGGCATATTTACAGTGCACACAGAAATAATTTATTAATATATTGGTACATACAGTAGTCTTCCCTTACCTGAGGTTTTGCTTTCTGCAGTTTCCATCACCCCTGGTCAATCATAGTCCAGAAGCACATGATCCTCCTTCTGACATATCATCATAAGGTCCTTAGTAGCCTAACGCTACATCACAATGCCTACATCATCCACCTCACTTCATCTCATCATGTAGGAGATTTATCATCTCACATCATCATGAGAAGAAGGATGAGTACAGTACAATAAGATATTTTGAGAAAAAGAAATGCCACATTCACACAATGTTTATTATAGTGTTTTGTTATAATTGTTCTATTTTATTAAGTCGAGATTATTAATATTTATTATTGTTCATCTCTTTCTGTGCCTAATTTAAAAATTAAATTTTATGATAGGTATGTATGTATAGGAAAAAACATAGTATATATAGCGTTCACTATCTGCAGTTTCAGGCATCCACTGGGGGTCTTGGAATGTATCCCTTGTAGATAAGTGGGGACGACTTGAACATATAAACAACATCTGGGCAGGAGTTACTTGTGGATTGTCTATTATGTTGTCTAAAGTCATTTGTAGAAGGATCTATGCAAACAATCTTGCTTAGAAGATGTGCAACTCCTAAATAAACAATATATATTTTTTGTTCACATAAGAAATGTAATTCATCATTGGCCTTTGTTAAGTTTGGCTTCTAGAAAGCTCAGAGTTGAACCTAATGTCATTGCCTATTTTTGATATTGGTATAATTGTTTTCCACTTCTTAGAATTAGTTTTCTCTTTCATTTTTGACTCAATTAGGAGTCGGACATCTCTTTTTAGACCAAGAGAAAAATTAAAGAAATAACAATTGTCAGGTGCACATCTAAATCTCTTCAGCTTCATGTTTACTCCCTACCTCATAGAGTTGAAAACAAAAAATTTCATAGTCACAGATTTTTTTTTGCTCTCCATTTTATGGTGTCAAATACTGGCCTCCACAGAATGGGGAGTGGAGCCCTACAATGTAGTAGGGCTGGTTATTTAATCCCTTGATTGACAGCCTCCTCATGAAGAGTAACGCCTTTCTCCAGTTATACTGGGGGACTCGATTCCTTCATTCAGTTATTCATTCAACGTATATTTATTACGCATAGGTAAAATAAAAGTAAAAGTAAGTAGCAGGCATTAGACCAGGCTCTGGGAGGAGAGCAAAGGATAGAACAATGTGTACTGCCCTCATGAAGATTACAATCCAGTGGGGTATAGGACATTCAATGATTATATAGTTATTTATGATACCGTGTCTGAAGGAGAAATAAAGGATGCCTGCGTGAAGTAAAAAATGAATTCGTTCAAGTGACTTTTTTTTTCCCTGAAGATTTTACTAATTTATTTGACAGAGAGAGCGGGAATACAAGCAGGGGCAGAAGGAGAACGGGAAGCAGGCTTCCCGCTGAACAGGGAGCCCAATGCGGGGCTTGATCTCAGGACACTAGGATCATGACCTGAGCCGAAGGCAGATGCTTAACCAACTGAGCCACACAGGCGCCCCCACCCCCCTTCAAGTGACTTTTAAAGTGCCACCTGGAGGATAGGTAGGTGCTAATCAAATGGAGAGAGGAAAAGGTAGAGAGGCCCCGCAAAGATTCCAAGTTAGGAGATAGACAGCATTTGATAAACATATCAAAGTTCAGGATGGCATTTTGTAGGTTTGTTATTCATATATCCCTAATACCTCTGTTATGTTTCACAGATTATGACTTTTTTTTCCTTTTAAATGGTAGAGCACACAAAAGAGTTTTTTTTCCCTTTCCCTCCCCCCCTTTTTTAAATTGAGGTATAACTGACTTCACATTTGATCCTTGCCATTACTTTTGTCAAAGTATCCTTTTGACAAGATATTCATTATTTAGAAACAAACTGAGGCAAACTCAAATTAGCTGAAATTGAGTTTATTCGGGAATAGCAGAGGAGTTGCAGTTGGGGAATCGCACGCTGTGGCAAGCATAGACGAGGCCTTTGAGCGTTTTGGGTGGGTTCTATTTATGTGCAAGGAGTGCAAAGAAGGGGAGGTCCAGCCAGAGCCCAGGCATTAAATTCATTGGCTTGTGCAGGAGAGGGATTCTTGGCGATGTTCATTGGTCAGGAGATGAGTCTCCTTTCTCAAGTTCCGTTCTTCTCGGCGAGCATGCGTGAGATGCCCCGTTTCACAGCCTCCAGTTTCATTTTAGATCGAGATCTTTTCACGCTTTCAGGTATGTTTTTTTGAATTATTAACTCCCAATTCATACTCCTGGTGCATAATATTTTTCTTTGATTTCCTTTCCTTTCCAAAAGAATCCGAATATATTTCTCTATGTAACATTTGCATTTGTATTTAAACTTGCATTTGTCTTGCCTGTTTTAGAATGGAAGTGCAAACAATTCAAGTGGGTATGGGGGTGTGGTACTCTGATTTATAATAAGAAATATATATTTGGTCTAACTGGCTTACGGCTCCTAAAACCATTGTAATTTCCTAAGTGATAAGAGCGTGGGCGCTCTTTTTTGCTTGAATATTTGGTCTCTGTCCTCCAATCCTGAGATAGCCCCAGAGAAATAAAGGTGAAATGAGTCTCTTGTTTCTCACCACAAGCTCCCTTCAGCCTGCGTTTATGTTAATGAGGTGATTTTTGGAAAGCCCTTTAATAACTGTGGAACAGGGGTTGGTTGTCAGGGAACCCAACAAGGTGATTAGAGGGTTGGAACTTGACCCCTGGGGAGGTGGGAAGGACTGGAGGTTGAATTAGTCATCAGTGGCCAATGATTTAATCAATCATGCCTAAATGAAGAAGTCTCTGTAAAAAATCCCTAAAAATATGGGGTTCTGGGAGCTTCCAGGATGGTGAACAGTCGAGATGCAGGGAGAGTGGCGTGCTTGGAGTGGACTTAGCTCCGTGCCCCTTCCCACAAACCTGCCCTATGCATCTCTTCCTTATGGCTGTTTTGAGAGGTGTCCTTTCATAATAAACTGGTAATTTAGTAGGTTTATGGTTTTCCTGAGTTCTGTAGCCATTCTAGTGAAATATTGAACCTGAGGAAGGGGTCGTGGGAACCTCTAATTTATAGCTGGCAGGTCAGAAGCACAGGTGACAACTGGACTTGTGATTGACATATGAAATGGGGGGCAGTCTTGTGGGACAGAGCCCTTAGCCTGTGGGATCTGATGCTATTTCTAGGTAGATGGTGTCAGAATTGAATTGAATTGTAGGACACCTAGTTGGTGTCAGCAGAGAATTAGAGAATTGCTTGGTGAGGAGAAACCCTCACACATTTGGTGGCCAGGAGTATTGAGATTATTTTCAGGGGGCTACAGCATTTTAGCCATTTAATAATCAAGCACACTTCACTTATTCAGGGATGGCTCACCTGGTTTACCTTCCATCCAGATCATGGTTACCAACATGTAAGTAAGTGAAGATTGTCTTGAGTGGCTAAAATAGGTTCCCATCCTACTCACTGGATCAGCTAACAGACATTTGAGGATCTTGTCTAGCATTAGTTTGCATACATCTCTTGGTGACTGTTATCTACTTTCTAGCCCATGAAGAGATTAAAGTAGCAAAGTAGAGGGAGATTGTGCGTTGCTTAAGGAAGGTTCTTTGAGAAGTTCAAGAAGATGGCTTGACAGCCTGACAATGACAGAAGCGGAAAAACCGAGGAAAGCAGACATAAAAACTCAATAATTATAACAATCTCAGGTACGTGAGCATAATCAGAAATAACTGATATGTATCAATAATCTCCAAGAACAGCGTTCTATGGCTATAAGACATAATATATACTGTTCATTATTATAGCCCTGAGTTGCCAGAAAAATGTTATATTACGTTCAAGTAGTCCATATACAAAGACATGGAAAAATTCTCACCAAAACTGTTATTACTATTGTTATTATTACTTTCTGTGCTTTAAAGCCTTAAGTTCAATTAATGAGTTAATGGGAAGATTAACTGTGTTGCATGACTTACCATCCTTTGCTCACATTTTTCTGGGGCATCTACTATAAGCTAGGTACTGAACAAGGAGCTGGATCCATAGTGGTGGACAAATTAAGCATCATTGCTATCCTGATGGAGGTTGCAGGATTGTACGGGAGATAGGCAGTTATTAAACAGGCCAAAAAAAAAAAAAAGGAAATAGCGTAACTCAATTTGTATAAAAGTCTACAAGAGAAAAGAATATGGAGTGTGATAGAGAACTCAAGGGTCAGGGTGAGGAGGTATAGAACATGATATCTTAATCATCAGGGAGGGCCAGAGAACCCCTAAATTGGCATGGAACCAGCAATGAGATAAGGGAGAGCAAGAGAGGCTCAGGAGCAGAAACAGTAGGGAAAGGATTTGAGATAGGAGGTTGACAGTGTAGAGGAGCTGCAAGGACCACGGTGTGACTGGAGGTCATACAGGGGGGTCAGAGGGAGAGTGGAGTAACATGGAATTGAAGACTAAGGAGCCAGATCATGGAGGCCTTTGCAAACCACTGGAGTTTGGATTTTATTCAAAGTGTCATGGGAAACCTTTGAAGGATTTCAAGCAGAGCCGCTGGGTAACCAGCTCTAAGTGTCATTAAATGCTTTAGTTATTTTTGTTTCTCTTTGCTTTTGCTTATATTTGTAGAAATGATGAAGGGATACTTCTGAAAATGTGTGGTACAGAAAGGAATCCAAATTTTAAGGGCCCTAAATCTTAAACAATTTGGGAGGTCCCCTTTAGGGAAAAGAACTCAAAATTACAAATATAATATTAGGAACAGAGATATTCCTGGAAGGGCCCCATGCAAGTGAGGGACGCCAGAGCTTAAGCTTCATTGTGTCTCATTATATCCACTCACTGCCTATATTGTGGAAAGGATTTTATAGATACTCCTGGCTTTAGTGGGAACCAAAGTTGATTTTCAAGTTTAATTGTTCGGAGCATTTTTTTTTCCTTTTTTTCTTCCTTTTCTCCCCATTCTTGGATCTCTCCACCCAATGCCCCCGACTGAAACAGCTCAAGTTAAAAACTCATTTTTGTGATTGTCTTATAACTGATTCGCAGTTTTTCTGTTGGACTAGTTCATGCTTCCACATAAGTGTATCAGTCCTTTGTAGCAATATCTCTCTGAGGGTTAGCATGAGTGTATCTGAAATGGAATGGGAGAGGGAAATGGGATGGAAAACAGTTGATATGATTTATGTATGTTAGCATTTTGGAGATTCCATTTTCTGAGGAAAAAATACACTGGAAATATTCCAGGAGGCTGTTACAGTGATGTTCCAAAGTTTTACTTTTCTTAAGATCAAAGACCTTGGGAATTTCAAGGTGCTTTATTGGGTCAGAGCGCCTGCCTCTGTTTGTCCGACATTCTTATCTCCTTTGAAATCTTACTGAACACTCTTACAATCCCTTACCCTGTTTGTCAAGCTGTTTTACTATAAGAAATGGTGTCTATTCCATGAAATGCTTTCTCTAAAGAAATAGTGCTCTGTGCTTTTATAAAATAGAAGGAAAAGATGAGCTGGCTAATTTATTCCATTCCTAACACTTTGTAACAAAAGTTGAAATGAATGAAAACGATTGAGTTTGTAGGCCTGGTCTGCAGATACAAAAAACTGCTGGAAACCGTTGAGTGTGGAATGGCTTTAATTTACTGCATGGATCTCAGCCCAAGATATGCTGCTTTTTGTTAACTTTCATAAAAGAGAAAGAAATACAGAGAGCAAGAGGTTTCAGAAGGGCTGTAGTTGAAAAGAAGCAGTACATGAAGCTCTAAGATTGTGATTTACATTAAACAACAGGGTATTATTCTGGTAAGGGGGAAGATGATGGGGACAGGTCTGTGGGAGATGTGGAGGGTGAGGTTGACAGACTCCTCCGTGGGAACTGGGGCAGATTACATCCTGGCTTTCCCCATTGGCAGGGAGGCTTGGAGATGCGTGGGGCAACCTAACCTAGGACTTGCATGATGAATAAGGAGGTCGTGAGGATACAGTTTCACTCTCTACACCAAGAATACTGTCCCTGTATTTTCTGTATGTGACTTCGGTATCAATGTGTTTGATATCGCCTGGACTAAAAAATGGTAAATGTTCCTTTTTCTACTCCAATACAGGTGGTTCATTAAGATGGATATGATGGGGGGGTGCCTGGGGGCTCAGCTGGTTAGGATGGATATGATGGGGTCCTGTGTTGATACCACATAGGTGTAGGTGGAGAACATCCTGCAGTACACCTATTCTTTGCTCCTCAGTTTTCACATTTTGATTTAATTGCACAATATTGTGCTGCTGAGAACTGTAACTCCAGCCTCCCACAAAGTACTTGAGTTGGGCATCCTGGGTGATTTATAGCAACATTTAGTCATCGGGCCTTTGGTTTCCATGTCTTGTAAATACAAAGAAAGCAATCCCTGTCCCCATCCCATACAGAGGACACAATGGTTATTCATGTCTTATTATCACATCCTTAATCTTTTCCTTCTTCTTCTTTTTCTTCTTTTTTTTTGGGGGGGGGTAGTATTGAAACCATCTGGGCTGCTTTGAAGTCAGTTTATTTTACTAAATTAAACTTTTTCAGATTGTTCTCTTTTTCTTTACATGATGCCATGCAGCATTTGATTAATTCTGGCACAAGTACACCTGTGTTTATAAATCTGACAATTTATTCTTTAGGTGAAGGAAGCTGGAGTCCGAAATTCGTGCCAAATTAAATCTATTGGTAGGCTTTGGGGTTTTTTTCCTTCTTGATATTATTTTAGATTAAATGTTTCCCTGTGTGGTTAAATATCTTTGGCTTTAAGTATCAGTTTACTTAAAGAGACAGTGACTAAAGACATAGGACTTATAGTCAGAGAGAACCAAGTTCAACTTACTGTGTGACCTTAGGAAAGTCATTTTACCTTTATGGGCTAGCCTCATGTGTAAAATGGGGATTGTGGCAGCCAGCCTCCAAGATGGCCCCAGTGATCCCTGCCTCCTAGTATTCATGCTGCATGTAATCTCTTCCTATGTTGAATAAGGTTGACTTGTCAACAAATAAAATATCGTGGAAATGATGGTGTGTGACTTCTGAGGCTGGGTAAGCAAAGACGTTGTGGCTTTTGCCTTGCCCTTTCTCTTGAATTGCTCAGTCTGGGGAAAGCTAGCAGCCGTGTTGTGAGGATAGTCAGGCAGTCCTAGGCACAGCCCACATGGCAGGAACTGAGGTTTCCTGCCAGCAGTGAGCACCATGTAAGTGAGCTATCTTGGAAGCACATACTCTAGTCTTGGTGAAGCCTTCAGATGTCTGCAAACTTGGCCAATGTCTTGACTGTAACCTCATGAGAGAGTCTCAGCTAGAAACATCCAGTCAAGTCATTCCCCAATTTCTGATGTACAGGAACTGAGAGAGATAATAAATGTTGATTTTTTTGAGCTACTGAACGTGGGATAATTTGCTCCACAGCAGTAGATGGATGATACATTTATAATGACGGTACCCCCTAGTAGGATTGTTGAGAGGATTAAATGTGACATTGCAGAGGCTTTGCACAGAGTCTGGCACATAGTGTCATTCAGAAAGATAAAAGGGTTAGTTATGGATGGAACTTGACACTCGAGGACCAGTTCTTCTCTCTACGACCTGTATTCCAAAAGCTTTATGGGGGCTCTGCATTTAGATAATAAATCATTCCAGATTTATAGCCAGCTCTTGAGTGAATGGTAAATTGGGTGACATATCTGATCCTTATGTCCTGCCTCACATGTTCTCATCTCACTTTTTAATTTCAGCCTTGTGTTGCAGTCAGCTACAGGGCACTGTTAGCCTGATGGCCCTGCTTCAGCTGCACAAATGCCTCTTGCTCAGTCCTGGGGCAACTTAGTGCACATTAGCATGTATGCTTTTAACTGTTTAGATGCATGTGAGAATCTGAACCTACTGGAAATGGGAGGTGGTGGGTAAATAACTCCCTCTTTCCGCCCTTTAGCTAGATCATTCTAAAGCACCTTCTATATGACTTCTTGGAGTTGTCCCTTGTGGAATGGAGATCTGCTGCCCACAGTGGAGGTCTGCTCAGTAGTGCTCAGTAGTGCACCTTTGGATTGATTGGCTTTCTCTCCTTCATCTCACTCCTTCCAGTCCCCCACTCCTGTTCCTTGGGCTCACTGCCTAAAATCAACTATCTGCTTGCCAGGCTGTATGTCTCTGGTTCTTCCCCTTGGAGGTTACCTTAGGCTGCAACAGATGGCTCTAGTAAGAATTGCTGAGTGTTGTTTGCTTTATATGTGTTCATGAAGCCATTACCATGATACCTGCTTTTACTCCCTTCAGTGGTTTTTTACTGTCCTCAGGAATAAGTCTTAAACATCTCACACAGTGGCAGGGACCTCCACAAACTGAATCCTAACCATACCCTTCAGTCTCTACCCCCAACCTCTCCCTCCTCTCCCATCTCTTCTCTACGTTGGCCTTGCTGGGCTTTGTTCGGTTCCTTTTATGTAACAGTCTTTCTGTTGTCTCTGAACCAAGAGCGTGCTATTTCTTCTTACCGCTTGGCCAACTGTCACTCATTGTTCAGAACTCAGCCTAAATGCGGTATCCCCAGGAAGGCCTTGAAGATGTCATATCATTTTATTTCATTTTATTTTTAAAATATGGAATGCTTCGTGAATTTGCATGTCATCCTTGTGTAGGGGTCATGCTAATCTTCTCTGTATCATTCCAATTTTAGTATATGTTCTGCCAAAGCGAGCACTTGAAGATGTCATTTTAAATATCCCCATATCAATCTGAATTTCTTTCTTAACACCTATTGTACTTGTATTTTCTTAATGTTCACATTTCCTTCTTGAATGTCAACTTTATGAGGCCAGGGGCTATGACTATCCAGTTCTCTATTGCTTAATGTTTGGCTTAGAGAACATTTCAATAAATGTCTGTTCAGTGGAAGAAAGAATTTAGGCAAAATTCACTTGGCTGATAAAATATCTGTGTAGGGGGCGCCTGGGTGGCTCAGTCGTTAAGCATCTGCCTTCGGCTCACGTCATGGTCCCCGGGTCCTGGGATCGAGCCCCGCATCGGGCTCCCTGCTCGGCGGGAAGCCTGCTTCTCCCTCTCCCATTCCCCCTGCTTGTGGTCCCTCTCTTGCTGTCTCTCTCTGTCAAATAAATAAATTAAATCTTTAAAAAAAAATGTGTGTTTTTTTTTTTTTGTTTTGTTTTTGCCTTAGTCTCTCCCTTTAAAACACGAATCCTATCCAAAAGGGTCTCCTCAAGGTGCTGAAACAAAATATTACTTTAATAGCAAAAATGACAAATTTGTTGGTGGTAAAAGGATTTACTTTTACAATTACCTTTCTTTTTTTGTCATTACAAAAGGAAGTATCTTCAGCTGGCATCAGCTGACTGACAAGCTCCCCAGTACTTTTTGTTTTTTTAACAGGGGGAGGGGCAGAGGGAGAGGAAGAGAGAGAATCTTAAGCAGGCTCCACACCCAGCACGGAGCCGAATGCAGGGCTTGATCTCACAAACCTGAGATCAGACCTGAGCTGAAATCAAGAGTTGGACGCTTAACTGACTGAGCCACTCAGGTACCCCACCCCCAGTACTTTAGAATATAATTCAGTTTACAAAATTGGATTGACAGACAACTTCTAGAGATCATCTTTATTGGATAGAGTCTACCTCTGCATAAGTAAAACTTGTAGTTTTAATTCACGTAATCTAAGCTCTATTTAAATAGAGCAGGCTTTTTGCTTCTAATGTATGTAGAAAGAGCACTCAGTTGATGGGTCAGTATGAAACCGGAGGTGCCCATCCTGGGAAATGTAGCCTTTTCAGAAACAGCAACACAATTCAGATGGCAGAGGGTTGCATCAGGATTCTGCTTGTGTATTTAAGGATAGAGTCTTTTGTGAATATGATCATGCTTGAAAATATATTAGGGTAAAGTCCCATCTTGTATTAGCAGGCATCAGATGGTCTAAATTTGTAAACAAATACTAAAAATCTGATACCATATCAGAATTGACTTATGGTACAGGTAAGAAACCTGAACAATGCTGTATTTAAGACAAGTTTCATTGATGAATATGTTTATAAAATGGAAGTCATCTCTGTGGTAGCTCAGTAATGCACAAAGATAGCTCCTTTGATATTTTGCAAAGGGCTGTGTACTGAATTTATTATGTCCTTGGCAGTGATAAAGATCACAGAGTTCATGTGGCAGGAAACCATTCATTCATTTAACAGATATTTATTGTGTGCCTACTATGTTCCAGGCACTTCTCCGGGCATATGAGATACCACAGGAGCAAAATATATCTTAGCAAGTTCCCTTCAAGAACAGATTTTGCCATGACAAAGGGCTTTGCAAAACCACATGGAGAGGAAATGGTTGACATCATTGGGAATTAGTGTTGGTCAGGCTGCAGGAAATTGTCAGCAGATTTCCCACGGTATTTTCTGAAGAATGAGGACCTTCCAGAGCGGAAGCAGTGTCATGCATTTCATCTAGATCCAGCTGTTACAGCAGTTTATTTGAAGACTTGAAGTGTTCTTTTTCTCCAAGGAAATTGAGATATCATTGAACTAAGTTAATTGAATTCAGGTCTCCCTCAGCCACAGGGTTTCCCCCTGGTAGAGCTGACCCCTCTTTCCTGTCCCTAGGGTCAGGGGAGACTTAACCAGACAGTGAGTTGTTGCTGGAAAGCAGAGAGCAATTAATCATGGACAAAGAAGACAAAGGCAATAGGGAGTCATAGAAATTGAGGACAACCCCCATTTCAATCTAGAGCTGATAAGATGAAGTACATTAGAAGGTAATTCCTAGAACAAAATGAAAGCCATCTTGAATGTCCAATCTAGATCAGAGGTTTGGAAGCGTGGGTGGGTATCTGAATCACCTGCGGTAAAATTAGAGATTCCTCACCCTAACCACAGCAACTTTGACACATACTGAAATTTGAGAACCACTCACCTGGATGTTAAAATCCGTTTGGTGATGAATTCTCCAGTACACTTCCCCAAAGATTTCCAGAGTCTTTGGGCAAGATACTGACACTCTGTGCTGCCTGAGATGGACTCCTCCTTTTATTTCTACAAAAACCCTGCATAATAAATAAATTTTAAAAATTGTGAAAATTACAATGTAAATTCTTGCTGGTTAGTAAGATTTAGTTAACTAAGGAAATTGTACATGATTATGGGTGCTGTGGTTCAATCTTAGATCAAGTATTCCTTTGATTAATTGGGAAACTATAAATATTTCCATTTGCGTTAGCCAGACACTACAGTTAGTGTCTGAGTTTGGACCACTATGTGACTAGAGATCTTTAAACCTTAAAAGAGCTTTTATTTACAATGCATGCCAAAAGTATATGGAATCAAGAAAATCACTTAACAGTGGGAAGATTGGAACTGTGTTAATGGGGTTGTTATTGCTATTTGGTAAAAGTCAGTGCTTTGGATGTCTTAAATCCAAAGAGAATCTTGTGGGTTTTGTTTTCTCTCCTTTGTTACTCAATTTAATGTATTTCTTAACTAAGAAACAAATACCTTTAACAATACTAGATTATAGGGGCGCCTGGGTGGCTCAGTCAGTTAAGTGTTTGCCTGCAGCTCAGGTCATGGTCCCAGGGTCCTGGGATCGAGCCCCGCATCGGGCTACCTGCTCAGCGGGGAACCTGCTTCTCCCTCTCCCACTCCCCCTGCTTGTGTTCCCTCTCTCACTGCCTCTCTCTCTGTCAAATAAATTAAAAAAATCTTTAAAAAAAAGAATGCTAGATTATATAGATCCTTGGTAGCCATGTCTGCAAAGATTTCTTCCAGAAAGATGGTGGGAACAATTTTTCCTTTGATTCTGCCTCCCAGCATTCAGAACTTGATGTGTGTATTTTCTCTTTTGCAGCACATCATTTCTTTTGCTAAAATTCTTTGAGTTTTTCTTTGCAAAAAGCCATGGAAATTTACCAGAGTAAATCATAGATCATTGCTGTAATTGACTCCAACAAACTGAAATTGCACAAGAAAATGAATGTACAAATTAAAAAAAATTGGCAGGTCTAGTAATTATTTTAAGTATTGTTTAGTCCCAAGGAGCAATGAGAAATAAGTTATGATTTGCGTTTTATATAGTATAAGAAAATGAGGCTTTGAAGTACTAACAGTTCAGAAACTCTCACAATCCCTGTCTAAAACAAAGATCTCTGTCTTCTGCAGTGTTTTCTCGAATTAGAAACCTATGTTTACCAGCTGCTGTAAATCACTTTTTCCTTTATTATAGCATTTGACACTATGATACCTTCAAGTGGGTGTTGCTTATCTTGGGAGGGGTGGGGAATGTTGAATGAATATGAGAGGGATTATAGCTATTTAACAACGGTTTGCAAAGGTTCCAGGGTTCTAGGGAGGGAGCAGGAAGTATTAATTTAAAAACAGTTTGCAAAGCGAAAAAGAAGACAGAAGAAAAAAGCATTTTATTTCCTAATCTGTTTGGATTACCTCTAAGGAGATGAGTAATGAATGAAATTTGGGGTTAGTACACAGGAAGGGCTCTTAAGAGGCAGTCTAGACTTTAGGCTATCTTTTTCTTTTACAAAACTCCTCCTGAATTTTTTTTTTTTAGAGAAAGTTCTCTGCCATATTCTTACACACTTTGAAGGAAAAGGAATTAAGAAACTCTAACAGTCTCATGTCTAATAAACTTCATCAAAATTGTTTTCTTTGAAATATGTTTTTTTTTAACTTCTCAGATTGCAATTTGTGTTTCATAGGATTTGTAGTCATTTTACATCTTGGATTTGTACAGTTTACTTTTCTGTGTGTTTTAAAAAAATTGGTCCAAGTCACTTTAAATTCTAAAATACTTTGCAAAGTCACTACCCTTTACTTTAAAATTTCAAGTTGTGTGTTAAGTTAGCCATATTTCTCTAAGCTTTCGACATAGGTATCACTCTGTTGTCATTGGTACATTTTAAACTACTATTGGGAAAGATTTTCTAATAATGTTAGGTCTTCCATATATCTTTCAGGGTAGTTATGAAAGTTTAAATGTAGGATTCACTTAAGATGGGTCTATCAAGGAAGGATGAATCCTCTGTATATCTCCTTAACTCCAGTGTTATATAAAAGAAGGAAAACAGTTTTAAAAAAAGAAATTTGTTTGGGATGCCTGGGTGGCTCATTTGTTAAGCGTCTGCCTTCAGTTCAGATCATGATCTCAGGGTCCTGGGATCAAGTCCTGGATCAGACTCCCTGCTCAGCGGGGAGCCTGTTTCTCCCTCTGCCTCTCCCGCTCCCCGCCCCCCCCCCGCTCCCTCTCTGTCTCTGTCTCTCTGACAAATAAATAAATAAATCTTAAATAAAAAAAAGAAATTTGTTTATGTAATTCCTGTGAATAATATACACGAATACATTGCAGACCCTGGTGAGCAATTACAAAAATTTCCTTACTGATCCCCTGAGCTTGAAAGCCAACTGCATTTCCTTTTCCTTAACAACTTCCACACTCCAGGGGATGGCTCTCACCTTACTGTCTTCCAAGCACTTTAGACAACAGAATTTGTCACCTGCACTTGGCCTTTTACCTCAAGCTACGTTGGAGGCTATTTTCTGCTGCTGTAGAAAATCAGATTGTCCTTGATGAGCATTTTTGCCTGGCTGTGGAATGGGTGGGACTTCTCCCAGAAATGAGTATTTATTCTAACTTAGTTACCAGGAGGCCCAGTTTCCTTGACTACCATGTCTCCATGGAGGCCGTGTGCAAGGCCTTTCCCTGGATTCCTTAGTTGCCTCTATTCCAAAGAGCTAGTTACCTAGTAGTTGGAAGGTTCTGGGCTGCTGCTTCTCTTTGTTCCTATCCCATTCCCACGGATTGCAATTTATCCCCTTGATGAAAGTTTTACATACTTACACACAAATAATAAACTTGTGTACCAGCTTACTACTTAAAAAAAGCTCCTCCATCGAGGAATGGCTCTATAAATTTTGGTGTGTGTGTTTGCTGAATAGTATGCAACCCATGAAAATCCAGAGTTTCTAGTAACTCAGAAAAATGGTTGTGTTAACCTAAGTGAGGAAAGCAGGATGCAAAATCATATGTACATTATGACCACAGCCATGTTACAAAAGAACTCTGCTGCCTTCTAAAAAGTTTATGCCTAGAGAAAGTCTGAAAGAAAATTTAGTAAAAGCAAATTCACCTCTTTTCATTAATTGTTTTCAAAATTTTTGTAATGGATGTATCACTCTAAAAGGTAAATAAAAATTCAGTATTTTCCCCTTTAAACAGAGCTTACTAATCATTATTAGATTCCCTTTTGCTTTTCCATAACTTGAAGGAGAAATTCCTCATTCTATAAGTGATGTAGATAGGTGTGAGAAGTAGAGAGGAAAAGGTATATAAATAAAAGTAATGTTTTAGTTCACCAAATTTCGTAAGAAGTGTATAGACTAATACTTATTTAATGAATATCTCAGTGATTGAAATGATTCAGTAGAAAGCTGCTTATAACTTCTTACTTTAAGTAATTTTACTTTCCAGTCTTGGTTCTGACAAGAGACGGTCTAGTTTCAAATAAAGCACTTTTTTTTTATTAGTTTCAGAGGTAGAATTCAATGATTCATCAGTTGCATATAATACCCAGTTCTCATTACATCACGTGCCCTCCTTAATGTCCATCACCCAGTTACACCCTGTCCCCCGCACCTCTCTCCCCTCTAGCAACCCTCAGTTTGTTTCCTATGATTAAGAGTCTCTTATGGTTTGCCTCCCTCTCAATTTTCATCTTATTTTTACTCCATTCCTCTATGTTCATCTGTCTTGTTTCTTGAATTCCACATATGAGTGAAATCATATGGTATTTGTCTTTCTCTGACTGACTTATTTCACTGACCATAATACCCTCTAGTTCCATCCACATCATTGCAAAAGATAAGATTTCATTATTTTTGATGGCTGGGTAATATTCCTGTGTGTGTTTGTGTGTGTGTGTGTGTGTGTGTGTGTGTGTGTGTGTGTACTTCATCTTCTTTATCCATTTATCTGTTGATGGACATCTGGGCTCTTTCCATAGTTTGGCTATTGTGGACATTGCTGCTATAAACATTGGGATGCATGTGCACCTCCGAATCACTATATTTGTATCCTTTGGATAAATACCTAGTAGTGTAACTGCTGGGTCATAGGGTAGCTCTATTTTTAACTTTATTCATGTAAATATAGAAAAATTGTTGAAGACTTTAATCTGATATGCTCTGTTTTATTTGTGATCATCAAATCTTAATCTAGGATAAATTCTCCAATTCAGAAATGTAGAAATTGAAACGCTGAGAGCAGAGGGATTTGCCACAGTGAGTGGCAGTGCTGAGCCTAGAATGCACATCTCCAGACTGCCATTGGAGTGCCTTTCCCAGCATGACTCTGTGTCTCCTAGAAGCCAAACAAAATTCAGAGTCTTCTTTGGTCTGGAACAATTTTAGTTTTGCATTGCTGTTTCATCTGACATGCAAAGTATCAGAGCCAACGAATATGAGAAGATCAGTTTTCCATATGTCTGCTCTTCCAAAACTAACATGCACTGGCAGTTGAAGCACCAGAACAATTCAGTGCTCAGTACTGGGGCAAGACCCTCTTTCTAACATGAATCACCTGAGCAGCATGCTTGCAGACAATGACCACATGCTGTTTGTACCAGGGAATGGGAAGTGAACTTGGGAAAGTTTATTTCCAAAAATGCAGATGTCTACAGACAGTTAATAAAGAGACCTTGTGGGAAATAATTCCCTCTCTAGCCTTTGTGCTTCTTTCCAATGTAGAGCTAAGGAAGGGGATGGGCACGTATTCTGGCTTCCATTTTTTTTGTGTGTGTGTTATAACACTGCTTTGGGTGCTGCCCTGTCTATTACTGCTTCAAAAAAACACAATTCCTAATGGAAAAACAATTATTTTGACTGGTTGGGAAGAAGTTTGCATTTTCTGTCTCTTTAGAAGATGGGGAATAAGAAGAGCATTTATTGAGGGAAACGTGACATGCCTCACATTGCTCTGTGTTTGGCAGTTTCTTGATAAAGCTATGCAGCCTTGGGATCTGTGCACTTGATGCCAAGATTATATCAGTAATTTCAAAGGTGTATATTTCTATGTTATCATTTTAAACAGGGCTCTCTGCATTTCTGCCCTTATGGAAGCTTCATAAATTAAAGTGGAGTGGGTTTTTTTTTTCATATCACCTTTAAGAACATTTGAAAACTTACAAAAACGCTTTTCAGATATGTTGTATTGTGTATTTCTTATAACACTCCTCTGGGAGTATGTATCATTATTTGTAGAGAAAAGATGCAGGAAAACTAAATTGCAGCTAAAAATTGGCAGTACAACGTGGTCTTCCCATGGCCTCTGATCTCAAATTCCTTGTCCTTTCCCTATCTCCTATGATTTATGGCCCCTCTGCTGGAGGGTCCCCATTCCATTTACAGCATAAAAATTCACTAAAACTTTTACACTTTGTGTAACAAAGCTCTTCTGAAATTGTACTTTATTGCTTGTGTGAGTCTGTATAATCTGCATCTTTCACTGTGAGGGAAGGAGTAATGGAGCAATAATAACTTTAGAAGTTTCTCCTGCGGTAATTTTTTTTGTGTAAGATTTGATTCATTTTGCTATGTTTAAGCCCTGCAAATATTTATAAAATGGTGGTTGAATAATGGCTTTTGTTAGAAATATCTGTTCATTCTGATTCAATTCATATTTTTTTTAATGTGTGGTAAGCACAGACTTAATAAGACAGAATAGAGGTATTTTAAACTTATTTTTTTTAATGTGTGGTAAGCACAGACTTAATAAGACAGAATAGTGGTATTTTAAACTTAGGTTTTCTGTTTCCTTGCTCAGGTAATTTTTTGGCCATCAGGAAGAAGGGCGCTATCATTTGTTTTCGTAGAACAGTCCATTGTTTCTGTTCTTGATAATGTACTTTAGACTATGATCTGAGTCGGTAATTGCTGGATACATGTGTGTGTGTATAAACATTTATTATATATATGTATATATATATATTTTCTCTCTAACTCTGTGAACCTGGCATAAATGAAAAATTATGATGCTACTTGTCTACCTTCTACCATACTGCTCTTCAATACCATTTTTCTTTTTGTACCCCTTTTCTCATTCAAAAAATCTTTATGGAGAATCAACTGTGAAACCTGGACATGGAAGAAAGAGTGACTTGCCCAAGATCTCATGGCTAATAAGTGGCATGGTCAGAACTTGAATAAAGCCTGTCTGGTTAAAAGCCACAGTCTTAACTGCTAAGAGTGATATGTGACATTATGACATGTGCTGTGTGTGTGTGTGTGTGTGTGTGTGTGTGAGGAAGGGAAGGAGGGAAGGAGAGAGGGAGAAGAGAGAGAGAGAGTGTGTTGAAAAGAACACATAAAACACAGTCTTCCCTCTCCTAGTCCTTTCAAAGGGCAACAAGTTAGGAGTCATGCAGTGTTGCCTAGACATATATAATGTCAAGAAAATAGGGCTTGGTAGCATTTCAGTGGGAGAACATGGATACATCTAAGTGAGATGAATCACTTTTAGTGAAAAAGAGACATTTTCTTAGTGACCTTTATTTTCTAACATTTCTTTTTAAGATTTTATTTATTTATTTGACAGAGAGAGAGACAGGAGAGAGGGAACACAAGCAGGGGGAGTGGGAGAGGGAGAAGCAGGCTTCCCGCGGAGCAGGGAGCCCCATGCGAGGCTCAATCCCAGGACCCTGGGATCATGACCTGAGCCGGAGGCAGATACTTAACGACTGAGCCACCCAGGCGCCCCTATTTTCTAACTTTTGACAAATTTTTAATCCTTAGTATTTCAAAAACTTGAAGCATACAGTGATTGAAAATGACTTCATAATTTTATGCTGGAAAAATATTGGGAACACAGAGGGATCTTTCCCCTCTGCAAAGATCTCAGTGCTAAGTGTTATGGAGAGAATATAATACAAAATGTGAACATACTCTGACTTATTTGCCCTACATCAGGGCAAAAGGAGGAAGACTGGCCCTAACTCAGTGTACCCCTTAATGTGATCTACAGATTGGTGCTGCTGACCCGACTGATTGTAAACCGCTTGTGACCAGACAGATACAAACATTGAGAGTGCTTAGAAACATTGGGGTAATTGGAAGAAATTTGAAAGTGTAATTTTATGCCTGTTGAATCTAGTGATAGAAACAATGGCATTTTCTGTGCCTTTTGTTTTTATTTTCTTGTTTTCTCTAATTCATTGAGGTATAATTGACAGATGAAATTGTATATATTTAAAGTGTACAACCTGATGATTTGATATATGTATATGTTGTGAAGTGATTACCACGATCAAGTTAATTAACATGTCCATCACCTCACACAGTTATCATTTTTTTTTTTTTAGTGAGAAACTTAAGATTTACTCTCTTAGCAAAGTATACAATATGGTATTATTTATTTATTTTTATTATATTTGTATTACTATTTTTAGAGAGGGAGAGAGAGAGTGTGGTGGGGAGGGGCAGACGGAGAGAGAGAATCCCAAACAGACTCCATGCCCGGCACAGAGCCCCATGGTGGGCTTGATTTCACAACCCTGAGATCATGACTGAAATCAAGAGTCTGGTGCTTAACTGACTGAGCCACCCAGGCACTCCATGAGATAGTATTATTAACTGTAACTGCTACACTGTACACTAGATTCCCCAGAATTTATTCATTTTATAACTGAAGCCTAGTACTCTTTGGCTAGCATCTCCATGTCTCCTCTACCCCTCAGCCCCTGGTAACCACTATTCTATTCTCTGTTTCTGTGAGGGTTTTTTGGTTTTTGTTTTTTTTAAGTTTTCATTTGTAAGTGAGATCATATAGTATTTGTCTTTTCTCTTGCTTATTTCACTTAGCATAATGTCTTCTAAGTTCATCCATGTTGTTGCAAATGGCAGGATTTCCTTCTTTCTCGTGGCTGAATAATATTCTATTATATATATTCGTATGTATGTGTATAGATATCAACATAGCATATACATATAATGCACATATATCACATTTATGTCTATCATATTTTCTTTATCCATTCATCTGCTAATGAATACTTGGCTATTTCCATATCTTGGCTATTTTGGATAGTGCTGCAGTGAACATGGATGTTTTTATTTACTTTTTCTGGTAATTCATCTCTTTTATTTTGCAAAAATGTCTGCTTATTTTGGATTGAAAATTTAAAAAAAGCAAACTAGTTTTCTACTTGAGAACACTACACTAAACCACAATCAAGTTTGTTATTGAACTGAAAATAATGTGTTTTAAAAACACACTGACTATAAAATACCAGATTAAAATATGTAAATTGCAGCATTAGATATTTTTCAAAACTTGGCCAACTAGGTGAATAAGATCCAAAGGATTCTGGGGTTTGCAACCACATGGAGGCAATTTTTGCTTAATTCTCATGAGAAATTTTGACAAAAACTTGGGAGAGGCCAAGCCTTACTAACTAGCCTACCAATTGAGTGTTTTCACAAAGATATCATGAGGATATCTTTGCTTAGTTTCTCACCCAAGGAACTGTTGTATAAATATCCATTTATTCATCCATTCATTTGTTCATTCATTCATTCATTCATTCAATGACTGTTGGGCACCTTGTAATGCCCAGCACCACTCTCTGTGTATTAGAATGTGCTAAGGGAATAATATGAGGGGTTGTCTGTATACATACAAACATTTTTAGAGAGGATTTAAATGTAACCTCTTTGAGTTCCTTGAGTGGCCCTTGAAGATCTCAGTCCGACTAAGCACATTTACAGAATGTTCTTAGCTGACTGAACTTCAACCATGCTTTTCCTATTCCCCTGGCCCCATTATCTGTCACCCCAGTTTTTTCAGCTTCTGCCTTAGGAATGGACCCAGAAGATAGCAAATGGGGCAGGACAATGGGAATCAAAGAAGAATGCAAAAGCTAAAGCTGAGCCACGGTAGCAGAAGCAACCTTCTCTGCAAAAGTTGTTGGCTTTGGCAAGTAGGTGTGGGAGGTGTGAGACCTCTGAGGACAAAGCAGCCTACGTGCAGACCAGGTCATTTTAACATAAAGTTAGCAACATATGTGTAACATAGAAATTAAACAGGACCTTATTGCTGAATCAGCCAGTTTGATTCTCCATCAGGCAGAGAAAGCAAGATCACAGTGCAATTCCTGCTAGAATCCCATTTGGTAAAATGTAACCTCTAACATTCTGCTGAGTGATCTTTTGGGAGCTCTAAAGACATAACATGCCTTTAGAAAATAACACAATCTTTCCCTTTCGTTTTGACTTCCTTTTATTTTATTTATCTTGATTTATCACTGATAGGTTTGTTGTTATCATAAAAGAGAAAGTTTCCATCATAGATGGCATTCATGATGCTAAGTTGTAAAATAGCATGTTCTACTGATGGATGTCCAGATAGCATTGAGTGGGGGAGGCTTAATCATTCAGTCTCTGTCAGCAGTTAGGCTGGATTCATAAACAAGAACACATGTGGAGACTGTGGTATTGACTAGAACAGCTAGGTACTTTTTAGCAAGGTTTACAAGGTCTTGATTTTTCTCCACGTGATGTGTATGGGAGAAGTTGGGGAGGTCAAGAGGAAATAAGCATAAGTCAAAGGGAGACTTGTAAAATAAACAGCAACATCTGGCAAATGACTTCCTCCCATGCACATAGGAAAGACTCTTATTCGGGGCAGTGACTGAGAAATGTTTTTCTTGGCAACATGTTAGCTTAATGTCCATCCGATTTAGGAATGAGGTTTGCTTAGGGTTGTAATACTTCTCTTGCCAATGGTGTGGACTCTAAGGCTTGATGCTCATAATAGCAGCCATCCATTTGGCCATTCTTAAGAATCATTAGGTTTACTCTGAAGTGTTTTCAAAAGATATTTAAACATCAAAGCCTCATAATTCTTCCTTATCTAAACTTTTATTTATATCTTCTTAGTGCACTACATTATTTACACTGGAGGGGTCTGGTGCTGCATTTCTCTTTGCTCAATTAACAAAAAGAACATTAAATTCTAACGATTCCATATATCACCTCAGACATACCAATACGTACAATCCCTTTGTAATTTCTTGATGTGTAACTATTCACATTAAATGATCAAGAATAAATTTAATATGCAATAATTTGATATTTTATATCTCAGCACTGGCTTTACAAAGGGTGCTTTCAAGGCCTTTTCTTACCAAAATAGACAGATTTTTATTGCTTTTGCAGACTAAAAAAAATAAAAAGTAAAACATGCATATATTAGGAAAATAAAACAGAAGCTTATAGAATAAAAAACTTTGAGATCTTTCATCTAGATCATATCAAATACAATTCCATGTTGAGTTTGTGCAAACTCAGATATGAAGTATTAAAATTTATTATTTTCCTGTGGTATTCACTATCTTTAGGTTAATATAAAGATAGGACAACTTTATAATTCAGTTATGGGACTTGTGTAGTTTGCTTCTCCATGCCGTGGTGACTGAGAGGTGTTTTCTCAGTTCTGGGGAAGGGCGCATTCCTCTGAGGGGCTCAGTGGGATAGAATGTCCACCAAATTCCACATCTCGTTGCTCTTCCCTTCCTCCCATTTCTGTCACTGCCATTTATGAAAAGCAGATGGAAACAATGTGATTTACACATAGAATAATTCTATTTAATGTTATGGGAAATGTAGATGTCTTAGTTTTGGGGGTGTTATGACGATGTTGTTTTTTTAGGTGCAAGTCTTTCACATAGTGAAACCATCTGCTCTTCTGAAGCCATGTAATTCTTAACGCAGGACTCTTTGACAGGCTCGTGGACTTCAGGTGGGAATCTATCCATGACCTACAAGGGGGAGAGAAAAGTCCTGGGATTTCCAGTGGTGGAATTTATCAGGGTAGCCGTTATCTGAATAGCAGGCCTACCGGGAACTAAGTAGGATTGCTCAGCAATCCTACATGAGTGAGAAAAACTGTCAGCGTCATACATGTAAGTTAGCCATCCCCACCCACTGTTAGAAAAAACAGTGTAAAGAGTATAATTTACCTTCTTTTTAAAAAAATATTTTATTTATTTATTTGAGAGAGAGAGAGAGAGCACGAGTGGGGGTGGGAGGGGCAGAGGGAGAAGCTGGCTCTGAACAGGGAACCGATGCGGGGCTCGATCCCAGGACCCTGAGATCATGACCTGAGCCGAAGGCAGATGCTTAACCAACTGAGCCACCCAGGTGCCCATTTTTATAAATTTTTTAAATGAATTTCTTTCTTCTTCTTTTTTTTTTCTTTAATTAGAGAGAGAAAGCAGAAGCGGGAGGAGAGGAGGGTAAGAAGGAGAAGCAGACTCCCTGCCGATGCAGGGCTCGATCCCAGGACGCTGGGATCATGACCTGAGCCAAAGGCGGACACTTAACTGACTGAGCCACCCAGGTGCCCTATAATTTACCTTCTTGAAGAGACTAGGGTGGAATTTAGAGGAGGGAGAGACTATCTCTACCTGGTGACATTTGACACAAGGAGTAGCTTTTGAGTGAGTGAGTGAGGGGTTGGTGGAGGAATTTAGAAGAGCATCCCATGAAGAGGAAATCACATTCAGTGGTCACTTATTTTTTTAAATGACAGGAGGCCCTGTGCTCCTGAGTATCTCCCTCCGGAATTCCAGACCCATGTGGTCGACAGGCCACTGCGGTCCTTCCTGGGGTATATCACAAGTAACGTATATTGGTTATGGCACATGAGAACAGAAATA